>NC_071533.1:646428-969642 GCF_026979565.1 Vidua chalybeata | reverse complement strand
CCCAGCTACTGTCTCAGTAAATCCACAAGTCTGGAGCTGCTACTGTGACATGCTTTGGTACAATCATTGCTGAAATGAAACTGCTCTCTAGGAGACACTGCATGTCACGTGTCTGCAGGAGGGAGGGATGCAGTTGCTTCTTACAGGTGCCTGTTCAGCATTTTCTCAGCATTGGGTTGTGTGAATATGAAGGACTAAGGTAGGAAGAGCACCAGGTGTTTTGGCTGTGTTGTAATTCGAAGTTTATGTTTTCATTGGAGGCTTTGAGCTATACAGGTCACCACATGACAGTGCAAGTCCCTGCTTTGGTAGAGAAAGAAATCAAGAAAGACGATGGATCAGTAATTAAAAGGTTTGGCTTGACAAGCTGATGAAGTGTTACTGCAAATGAATTAACACAGTCACAGGAGTGGATTGCAGTGAATGCCTGCGAAGCTTTAGTTGTGGTGGTATTAAAGCAATGACTAACCCAACAGCAGTGATGGTGTACATAACACTGAAATAAAACGCTTTCCACGCAACCTTGGTACAGGAGTTAATACAAAGGCTGGTATTTATTTTCTGCAAGTTATTTTTCATAAGTTTCGCAAAGTAACATAGTTCTAATTGAATGGTGAATGAATGGATGGCTGGAGAATGGATAGAGACCAAAAAATGAGGAATGAATGAAGAATTAATAGATGAGTGTAGAATGGATGGATGATGGGGTTATGAATGTAGGGATGATGAATAATGGAGAATTAATGGATGGATGGATAATAGGGAATAAATAGATGGTGAATGAGTGGATGATGGGGAACGAATGGATGATGGTTGATTGGTAAATAGGTTATAGATGGAGAGTGGACGGAGGACGAATGACGGTGCTTGGACATGGATGTGATGGAGAATTAATGGCTAGATGGTGAATGACTGGATGACCAGGAATGAAGAGATTATGGCAAAATGTAGCGCAAGCCCTCGCGGTATTCGCGCAAAGCCTCGCGGTATTGGCGCAAATCCTCGCGGTATTCGCGCTAACCCTCGCGGTATTTGCTTAGCGGTATTAGCGCAAATCCTCGCGGTATTCGCGCTAACCCTCGCGGTATTCGTTTAGCGGTATTCGCGCTAACCCTCGCGGTATTCGCTTAGCGGTATTAGCGCAAATCCTCGCGGTATTCGTTTAGCGGTATTCGCGCAAATCCTCGCGGTATTCGCGCAAATCCTCGCGGTATTCGCGCTAAGCCTCGCGGTATTCGCGCAAATCCTCGCGGAATTCGCTTAGCGGTATTAGCGCAAATCCTCGCGGTATTCGCGCAAATCCTCGCGGTATTCGCGCAAATCCTCGCGGTATTCGCGCAAATCCTCGCGGTATTCGCTTAGCGGTATTCGCGCAGATCCTCGCGGTATTCGCGCAAATCCTCGCGGTATTCGCGCTAATCCTCGCGGTATTCGCGCAAATCCTCGCGGTATTCGCTTAGCGGTATTAGCGCAAATCCTCGCGGTATTCGCGCAAATCCTCGCGGTATTCGCTTAGCGGTATTCGCGCAAATCCTCGCGGTATTCGCGCTAACCCTCGCGGTATTCGCGCAAATCCTCGCGGTATTCGCGCAAATCCTCGCGGTATTCGCTTAGCGGTATTCGCGCAAATCCTCGCGGTATTCGCGCTAAGCCTCGCGGTATTCGTGCTAAGCCTCGCGGTATTCGCGCAAATCCTCGCGGTATTCGTTTAGCGGTATTCGCGCAAATCCTCGCGGTATTCGCGCAAATCCTCGCGGTATTCGCTTAGCGGTATTCGCGCTAACCCTCGCGGTATTCGCGCAAATCCTCGCGGTATTCGCGCTAACCCTCGCGGTATTCGCGCAAATCCTCGCGGTATTCGCGCTAACCCTCGCGGTATTCGTTTAGCGGTATTTGCGCTAACCCTCGCGGTATTCGCGCAAATCCTCGCGGTATTCGTTTAGCGGTATTCGCGCAAATCCTCGCGGTATTCGCGCAAATCCTCGCGGTATTCGCGCAAATCCTCGCGGTATTCGCTTAGCAGTATTCGCGCAAATCCTCGCGGTATTCGCGCTAAGCCTCGCGGTATTCGCGCTAAGCCTCGCGGTATTCGCGCTAAGCCTCGCGGTATTCGCGCTAAGCCTCGCGGTATTCGCGCTAAGCCTCGCGGTATTCGCGCAAATCCTCGCGGTATTCGCGCAAATCCTCGCGGTATTCGCGCAAATCCTCGCGGTATTCGCTTAGCAGTATTAGCGCTAACCCTCGCGGTATTCGCTTAGCGGTATTCGCGCAAATCCTCGCGGTATTCGCGCAAATCCTCGCGGTATTCGCGCTAACCCTCGCGGTATTCGCTTAGCGGTATTAGCGCAAATCCTCGCGGTATTTGCTTAGCGGTATTAGCGCAAATCCTCGCGGTATTAGCGCAAATCCTCGCGGTATTCGCTTAGCGGTATTAGCGCAAATCCTCGCGGTATTCGCGCTAACCCTCGCGGTATTCGCTTAGCGGTATTAGCGCAAATCCTCGCGGTATTTGCTTAGCGGTATTAGCGCAAATCCTCGCGGTATTCGCGCAAATCCTCGCGGTATTCGCTTAGCGGTATTAGCGCAAATCCTCGCGGTATTCGCTTAGCGGTATTCGCGCAAATCCTCGCGGTATTCGCGCAAATCCTCGCGGTATTCGCGCTAACCCTCGCGGTATTCGCTTAGCGGTATTAGCGCAAATCCTCGCGGTATTTGCTTAGCGGTATTAGCGCAAATCCTCGCGGTATTCGCGCAAATCCTCGCGGTATTCGCGCTAACCCTCGCGGTATTCGCTTAGCGGTATTAGCGCAAATCCTCGCGGTATTCGCTTAGCGGTATTAGCGCAAATCCTCGCGGTATTCGCGCTAACCCTCGCGGTATTCGCTTAGCGGTATTAGCGCAAATCCTCGCGGTATTTGCTTAGCGGTATTAGCGCAAATCCTCGCGGTATTCGCGCAAATCCTCGCGGTATTCGCGCAAATCCTCGCGGTATTCGCTTAGCGGTATTAGCGCAAATCCTCGCGGTATTTGCTTAGCGGTATTAGCGCAAATCCTCGCGGTATTCGCGCTCGCTTTGCGGTATTAGTGCAACCCTTGTGGTATTCGCACTCTCTTAGCAGTATTTGTGCTTCTGCTCACAGTATTGGCACTTGCAATGCCATTTGCTCTCAGTGGTATTTGCACTCCTCTTCATGCTCCCCCTCCTGGTATTTACACTCATCTTTGTCCACCCACCAGTATTTACTCTGCCCCTCGCTCTATTCACACTCACTTAGAGGTATTTGTGCGCCCCCTTGTGCTCTTCACACATCTCATGGTCTCCACATGCCCCCTTCTGGTATTCGCACTGCTCCTCTGCCTCAAATGCCCTGTGCTATTTCCACTCCTCCTCTGCCTCACATATTTCATACTCCTCCTAGTCTTGCTCCTCCTACTCTACCTCACACTCCTCCTCATCCTCCTCCTAGACCTGACAGGCAGACAATGGCTGGTAAATTGGGCCAGAATCATGCAGGATGCCTTGCCTTGACTTTTCCTGAGCTGGAAAACACTGGGGATGAGGATGCACATCATAACATACCCACAATGCTCATTGCATTTGCAAGTATCTATTAGCAGTCGTTCATCGTCCATGCTCACTACAGTCTCTGTATCTCCATCCTCAGCCCTTTATCATCCAGACTCCACACATGCATCATCCCATCCATTCCTCATCCATTCATCACCCACTCTCCATACATCATTTCAATCATCATCCAAATCTCCATGTATCCATCCTATCATCATCCACTTCTCCATACATCCATCCAATCATCCAACTCTCCATTCATCCATTCCTCATTCATCCATCATCCAGGCTCCATACACACATCCCATCATATCAGCCACTCTGCATACATCCATCCTCCAGTCTCCATCCAACTCCCCATTCATCCATTCCTCATTCATCCATCATCCAGGCTCCATACACACATCCCATCATATCAGCCACTCTGCATAGTTCCAACTCTCCATTCATCCATTCCTCATTCATCCATCGTCCAGGCTCCATACACACATCCCATCATATCAGCCACTCTGCATACATCCAACTCTCCATTCATCCATTCCTCATTCATCCATCATCCAGGCTCCATACACACATCCCATCATATCAGCCACTCTGCATACATCCATCCTCCAGTCTCCATCCAGTCATCATCCAACTCTCCATTCATCCATTCCTCATTCATCCATCATCCAGGCTCCATACACACATCCCATCATATCAGCCACTCTGCATACATCCATCCTCCAGTCTCCATCCAGTCATCATCCAACTCTCCATTCACCCATTCCTCATTCATCCATCATCCAGGCTCCATACACACATCCCATCATATCAGCCACTCTGCATACATCCAACTCTCCATTCATCCATTCCTCATTCATCCATCATCCAGGCTCCATACACACATCCCATCATATCAGCCACTCTGCATACATCCAACTCTCCATTCATCCATTCCTCATTCATCCATCATCCAGGCTCCATACACACATCCCATCATATCAGCCACTCTGCATACATCCATCCTCCAGTCTCCATCCAGTCATCATCCAACTCTCCATTCATCCATTCCTCATTCATCCATCATCCAGGCTCCATACACACATCCCATCATATCAGCCACTCTGCATACATCCAACTCTCCATTCATCCATTCCTCATTCATCCATCATCCAGGCTCCATACACACATCCCATCATATCAGCCACTCTGCATACATCCAACTCTCCATTCATCCATTCTTCATTCATCCATCATCCAGGCTCCATACACACATCCAATCATATCAGCCACTCTGCATACATCCAACTCTCCATTCATCCATTCCTCATTCATCCATCATCCAGGCTCCATACACACATCCCATCATATCAGCCACTCTGCATACATCCAACTCTCCATTCATCCATTCTTCATTCATCCATCATCCAGGCTCCATACACACATCCAATCATATCAGCCACTCTGCATACATCCAACTCTCCATTCATCCATTCCTCATTCATCCATCATCCAGGCTCCATACACACATCCCATCATATCAGCCACTCTGCATACATCCAACTCTCCATTCATCCATTCCTCATTCATCCATCATCCAGGCTCCATACACACATCCCATCATATCAGCCACTCTGCATACATCCATCCTCCAGTCTCCATCCAGTCATCATCCAACTCTCCATTCATCCATCATCCAGGCTCCATACACACATCCCATCATATCAGCCACTCTGCATACATCCAACTCTCCATTCATCCATTCCTCATTTATCCATCATCCAGGCTCCATACACACATCCCATCATATCAGCCACTCTGCATACATCCAACTCTCCATTCATCCATCATCCAGGCTCCATACACACATCCAATCATATCAGCCACTCTGCATACATCCAACTCTCCATTCATCCATTCCTCATTCATCCATCATCCAGGCTCCATACACACATCCCATCATATCAGCCACTCTGCATACATCCATCCTCCAGTCTCCATCCAGTCATCATCCAACTCTCCATTCATCCATTCCTCATTCATCCATCATCCAGGCTCCATACACACATCCCATCATATCAGCCACTCTGCATACATCCAACTCTCCATTCATCCATTCTTCATTCATCCATCATCCAGGCTCCATACACACATCCAATCATATCAGCCACTCTGCATACATCCAACTCTCCATTCATCCATTCCTCATTCATCCATCATCCAGGCTCCATACACACATCCCATCATATCAGCCACTCTGCATACATCCATCCTCCAGTCTCCATCCAACTCCCCATTCATCCATCATCCAGGCTCCATACACACATCCCATCATATCAGCCACTCTGCATACATCCAACTCTCCATTCATCCATTCCTCATTCATCCATCATCCAGGCTCCATACACACATCCCATCATATCAGCCACTCTGCATACATCCATCCTCCAGTCTCCATCCAGTCATCATCCAACTCTCCATTCATCCATTCCTCATTCATCCATCATCCAGGCTCCATACACACATCCCATCATATCAGCCACTCTGCATACATCCAACTCTCCATTCATCCATTCCTCATTCATCCATCATCCAGGCTCCATACACACATCCCATATCAGCCACTCTGCATACATCCAACTCTCCATTCATCCATTCCTCATTCATCCATCATCCAGGCTCCATACACACATCCCATCATATCAGCCACTCTGCATACATCCAACTCTCCATTCATCCATTCTTCATTCATCCATCATCCAGGCTCCATACACACATCCAATCATATCAGCCACTCTGCATACATCCAACTCTCCATTCATCCATTCCGCATTCATCCATCATCCAGGCTCCATACACACATCCCATCATATCAGCCACTCTGCATACATCCAACTCTCCATTCATCCATTCCTCATTCATCCATCATCCAGGCTCCATACACACATCCCATCATATCAGCCACTCTGCATACATCCATCCTCCAGTCTCCATCCAGTCATCATCCAACTCTCCATTCATCCATTCCTCATTCATCCATCATCCAGGCTCCATACACACATCCCATCATATCAGCCACTCTGCATACATCCAACTCTCCATTCATCCATTCCTCATTCATCCATCATCCAGGCTCCATACACACATCCCATCATATCAGCCACTCTGCATACATCCAACTCTCCATTCATCCATTCCTCATTCATCCATCATCCAGGCTCCATACACACATCCCATCATATCAGCCACTCTGCATACATCCATCCTCCAGTCTCCATCCAGTCATCATCCAACTCTCCATTCATCCATTCCTCATTCATCCATCATCCAGGCTCCATACACACATCCCATCATATCAGCCACTCTGCATACATCCATCCTCCAGTCTCCATCCAGTCATCATCCAACTCTCCATTCATCCATTCCTCATTCATCCATCATCCAGGCTCCATACACACATCCCATCATATCAGCCACTCTGCATACATCCAACTCTCCATTCATCCATTCTTCATTCATCCATCATCCAGGCTCCATACACACATCCAATCATATCAGCCACTCTGCATACATCCAACTCTCCATTCATCCATTCCTCATTCATCCATCATCCAGGCTCCATACACACATCCCATCATATCAGCCACTCTCCAATTATCATCCAACTCTCCATCCATCCATACGTCCTCCATGCACTTTAATGCCTTTCTCTCTGGTTCTAGAAATAAGAGGCAGACACAGGGTGGTAAACAGGGGTACCTTTATGTAAGGCTCCTTAGGTGAACTTTCCCTCAGAAAATGCTGAAGATGCAAACCCAGAATGACACATGTACAGTCCTTATTGATTTGCTAATTTTAGTTAGCATTCATCCCTCTATACATTCATTGCTCATCCGTTCTCTATCCACTCACTCTCCAATCATCATTCTTCAGTCTCCTTTCATTCATCACCCTTTCTCCATTTGTCATCCATGCTCCATACATCCTCCCTTCATTCTCCATGCAGCCATTCTTCACTCTCCATTCATCATCCATTCACATGCACTTTGATGCCTTTCTCTCTGGTTCTAGAAATAAGAGGCAGACACAGGATGGTAAGCAGGGGTACCTTTATAATATAGGAATCCTCACTTGGAAAACACTGAGGCTGCACACCCTCCGTGATGCATGTAACATTTTTCTTGATTTTGCAAATTACCATACCTGACAAAAGTTCCCAACTACAAGCACACTCAGTTAAGTAATGTCCCAACCTCTAGTACCTTCTAAATCTACCCTTCGTTGGATGAAGACTCAGCCCTATTGATAAAAATATGTCTCAAAGATCTGATTTCAACCTTGGTTTTTAAGGAATACCAAAATAGCATAGGGATCCTGGAATTTGTTTGGTCTTTCTGCCTAAGAAAATACTGAAGCTAGGTTATATAATAGGCTACAAACATATATGTAAAGAATACAGAGAATATATAAAGTAAAAAGGGTAAAAATCCATAGGAGTTGACCATTGCATCATACTCACACCTTGCTGTGCCTTCTCTCCAGCATGTATAACTCTGCCTTGGAAAAGCCTGAAAACCATGATTCCCTCAGACCTCCAGAACAGTGGCCTTTCTAAGTCAGGTCTCTCATTTTTTTTTGGTTCCAGGACAATACTAAGTAAAGCCAGCACACAGAAGAGGACTGTGATGAAGGACCGCTATGGAAAACATGTTCACATAGAAGAGCTGGAAGACACCCCAGAAGCACTCCCCAGGGATGACCTCCAGCATGACCTCCAGCAGCTTCTTAGGCACTTCTGCCAGGAGGACTGGACACAGGATGCCAAGTGAGAAGCTGCTGCCCCTGCAAAGCGCCACGTGACCCCTCCCATACGCAGCCGTCACCGTCCCTGGGTAGCAGAGTCGTCACTGCCGCTCCTACCTGTGCAGCTGCAGTGAAATAATTTCTTCCCATCCCAAGCTGCATTTTGTGCTGTTATGATTTTTCACCCTGTAAGCTAATTTGTGACCAAAGATAGCATCCTTTAGGCAGGATGATTTATCCGCCATGCTGGCACCCTGTCAGCGTCGCCACTTGTCCCTGTCCCTTTGCTCTGGCGCTCGCTTACTGACACGGCCCTTGCCAAGCAGACTTCATCAACAGGCCTCTTCCACTGACTGTGTACATGCACCGTACAAGGGAGTTGACGTGTAAACTGTAAATAGCAGAGTATTTGAACTCACGAGACCGCAGAACACTGCCCGTTGGCATCGTGGGTTATGAGGTGCAGTGACCCAGCGGAATGGCAACAGATCACGGCACGGCACCACCCGGACCACAAATGCTGACTGACCCAGGAGGAAGCACTGCAGAGCTACCGAGTACTAAGAGTTCCTGTTTAGAGATCCGGTCTAGGCAAAGGCTGCGCGAGTCAGGCAAAGGGCAGCTGTTCACATGAATCACAGCTGACTGTGGCCATTAATTGTGCAGACACCTTCGCACAGCCACTGAAACGTTTCCAAAAGAAAATGAAAGACAAACTTCCCCACTATGTACACAAGTTGCTAGCAGCTCTACCTGTGGCATGTTCGCATATGGTATTCAAGCCTATAGATCCGGACCTGTGGCGGGGTGTATTAAACAATCCTAACTCCGGTAGTCTCCCATTTCCATCACTGCTTAGCTGACCTCACCAACAGACTGGGGGTGCTTCCTGCTGGCCACTGCACTGTAGATAACTACGGGACAAAGACTTACCCACTATACAAGGAGAATAATTAATTCACCGTGTTTTATCGAGATTGCCTCTTAGCCGATACACGCATGTGGCATTTGAAGGTCAAAACCAAACCCTCCTAGAACCATGTCAGCTTCTAGGCCCTCTTAGCACTGAGCGAGCAGTTTTTATCTTCTGATCAAGTGTTTTTTAAAGAACAAGTGCTCACAATCCTCGGCAGCCGGTTTCTGTTCATATTTTGTTATGTAACTATATTATATATATATATATTTCTAAACCAACCCTCTGAAAACCACATTAGCATGTCTGCACTTTTATTTTCCACAAGGGGAACATAGGGATCTGATATTTTGGGTGTCCTATACCTTAATATTTAATGGAGGGAGCTCTGTAGGGTTTTAACATAACACGCATACACACAAACACACCAACTTAATGCTTTTAAACAGCTATTTCATTTTTTAAATAGTAGACTCAGCACCAGAGTAAAACCAACCCTCTCCTCTAGGAGCAATCCTTTGTCCAAGCTTATCTGGCCTTCTACAATTATAGGGTTCTTTGGTTTTGTTTTTTTTTTTTTTAATGACTCACTCAGTGCTCAGAACAAGGGCACTTCCTCATTAAGGTAATGATGCCAAAAGCATGGAAACACCTCTGGAGTTCTGGCTTCCTGTGGGCAGAACCATGAGGTGCCATGCCGACACTTTTTGGGCAGGCAAGAAAAGAAACTTAAAGAAAAAAGTGTTTTGGCAGCCAAATCGAATGAGACCCCTGATGAAACATCTCACAGCGCATCGTGGCTTCCTGACTGTCCGAGACAGCACAGGAGGGTCTTCAAGGATGGGGCTCTCAAGAAATGCATTTCTGTTGTGTTTTTGCGGTGCAGATGATGTTCTGTGTAACAGCATAATGGTTATTCACCTCTTATTTTGATTTTTTGCTGTGTTATCAGAGAACTTGAATACTGTGAGAAGAAGTGAATTTTAAGTTGACGAATCAGCATCTTGTTCCCATGGTGATAACACTAATTGAATATATCTATGAGGGCATGTATTAGTTAAAAATTAAAAAGATACAACACTAACAATACATAGCTGCAATGTGTACAATGGCTGATTTAACTAAATAAAAATGTACAAGTGTTAAATGTAGCAATGGTGGCTCACTCACTTTTACTACTGGCATGGCGGGATGAGGGACGGTGCCCACGTGGGGACCTCAGCAGTGCCAGAGTCACAGTTCCTCTGTGCCCAGCTTGCTCGCTCCACACAGACACAGCAACAGCAACGCCTTGTCAAGGGCATGACCTAAGCCAAAAGCTCTCTTTCCTCTCTTCCTCCTCCTTTTCCAATGACAGACAACTATGTGTTAATGACTCTCCAACAATCACACAAATTCCACTCAAACCTGCACACAGCAAGCCAACAACCCCACCTTAAAAGAAACTGCATGTCCCTCCAGCACACCACTCTCCTGCTGGCCTGAGGACAAGCGGGGAAAACCAGATGGGGATAACTAATGGAGAATTACAGAGACCTGGGTGAGCATCACTGCCTGTGCCGGGCAGCATGGCAGTGCTGGGGAAAAGGGAGACACAGCAGAGGTAGGCTAGCACTGGTTTTTCTATGCTTCCAAATCCCAACCTGATCAGTTTCACCCAACAATGTCAGTACTCCCAAACAGAAACACTATTTTGCTGAAAGACACTGGCCACTTCTCCTTAATACCTAAAGTGAATACCTTTCCTCAAGTCACATCCATTTATTTTTTTTAACAAACAAGTCATTAAATCAAGGGACTGACTTTGTACTTGATATGCCCTCACAAGTAGCAGCAATAATTCAAGTACTAAGTTACTCTTGCTTTCCACCTAGAGAAGCAAAAGGCTTTCTTTTTTTTTTATTTCTGTCTAAAATTTATATGAACCAGAGCAAACTAAGCTTTTCTCTAGTCTGAATGTAAGACAGCTCAACAATGGGTTTTATTAGCAAAGCCTGCTCTTCCCAGCAAAACCTTGAAGATGCCAGTGGGCTCTATGACCAGCAGAGAGCTGTTTACTAAATTCCACCATCCCTGACAACCTTAGTGGTAGCTACCACCAAAGGGTGGTAGCTGTCTCCTTCCATAGATGACTTTATATTTTTACTTAACATTCCATAAAACTGCACTACAAGTGCTGGAGCATCCTGTGGGCACTTCCTAGAACGCATGGATTCACGATGCAGAATTCAGTGAGCTGGAAAACACAAACAGACTGAATTCTCTGCTGACAGGTCATACCATGGATAATCAGTGGATTTTGTAGCTATAAGCCATATACTCTGCACAGTCCAGCCTAAAACTTCAGGCCTTTGATAGTGGGAAACTTCCAAATCCAGGCCATTTCCCTAAGGGAATAAACCCAAACATTCACCATATCCCAGGTCAGACTCTGCAATTGCTGCAAGCACTTAGCACGGGAAGCAGCATTTGGGAACAGCCCGAAGCTACAACAGTTGTCAGGTTTCAAAATATCTGGTAAAGAGGTCACTGGCTGCGATTCTTGTCAGTGCGGTGACAGCGCCAGGAAGAGCAGCTGTATCCTCAGCCATTGCTGTGTTTTCCAGTGCCCTACCCAGAGCTGGCTTGTCTCACCAGGCCTAACCCTGTCCTCAGCTGTAGCAGCAGCCATAGTCCCGCTCTGCTTCCCACTTCTGCCATCAGGACAGGATTTTACATCTAGGAGCCTATTGAGCATGGGGGGAGTTACTTGGGTCTCTGCAGGTAAAGGGAGTAAGGTGACCTATAAGAAAACACATTTCTGATGTACTGGAAGGGTGTGAGGAGTAACCCTCGTTCTATGCACACACTGCAGGGCTATGAAGACACAATACTGAACTCACAAGTCATTGCTTCAGCTGTTACAGTCACAGCCCAAACAAGGACGCGCAGCCACACAACCACCCCCAGACAGGAAACTCACCCATGCCCCACCACAGACCTGAACCCATTTATCCCCCTGAGCCAACAGGACATTCCCGGAGCACTCCATGTCTAGTGAGGGCACCCATTTCCTTCCAAAAACAACTGACTCCCTTTTCTCTCCTGCTTTCTGGATCTGCTCCACCAAATCAACATCCTTTTTGGTCAAATTAAGTTGTGGTGGTTTTGTTGAGTTGTTTTGTTTTTTTTTAAATAAATCCAACACCTCGTTTGTCTGTTGACTAAATCAATACCCAAGTGACCATCATGTGAGGTCCACCATAGCTGTTGCTGAGCTTAAGGCTAAAGCTGAGCTCACCTGTCACCTTACTCCCCTATAATTAAATTTAAAAGAGCAAATAAACACAAATAAATATCTCAACCAAATTAATAACTGAATTAACTGGTGTTTCCCCTGCTTCTATTGTTCCAGCAGCTTGCTGACTGTGAGGATTATCTTTTCCCCTTTGTCATACCATTTCAGATTTATGTTCTTATGTCTATAGGACTCTATGGGAGCTGTTAGAATAACAGGGTTAAAGTAAAAAAAAAAGTGCACATGAAAGCCTGCAGAAGTGCTACAAACCTGTCTGGAACTCCCGTAGTGCCCACAACACCCTTTTGCTTCATGAACCCCAGAAGGAAATATCAGAATTACACCATTAGTAAAATGGTGGGGTCTCCTAACATGCCCCTTCCCAGAGCTTGTGGACATGCCTGCCCTTGACTGGGATCTCCTATCAAGGTTATTCCCAAAGGCTGAGAAATAAGATGGGCTCACAGTTGTTGGAATGGATGAGCAATACCCATCTCTACTTACTGGCTTTAAAATCATCGCTTCACTATCCCTTCAGAAGCAGTGCACTATACTAGCAGTTCTAGCTACCCTCACTGCGCACCGAATCATTTTGATTAAGGTCTTTTACTCTATTTATTATCATAATAAATAATTTTCTGTTTTATATATATATATAAATGTGGCTCACCATGCTTAATCCTGCAGGGTAATGTTTCATTTACACTTGCATAAGCCCTTGGACACAACCCGTGGACGAAGCCTGGATGTGCCTGCACCCAGACCCTTCTCTGAGGAAAACTTCAGAAAGCCCAGGGGCCCTTCTGCAGCTCTGGACCCTTCTCCACTAACCTCAGCCTGCAGCTCCCACTCCACGAACCCCAAAAGAAAATGTCAATTACAACATTTGCTCCAACATTAACCTAAGTTCTGGAGACAGCATGGGGAAAGCTACCTTGGAGACAGCCTGTTCTCTTTCAAGGTACACAGAAATAACTGCTGCATCTGCAGAAGCCCTGTGGCTTCAATTGGTGAGTTGCTGGTAGGATCTTGCCAGCCGTTCATCGAAGGTAACGACACAGGCTGCACCCAGTCCTTCCTCCTCCATGTGATGCTGCCTTAGCTCCGAGTTGCACAATATCAGACTGAAGGGAAAGAGATCTAAAGAAATATGAATCGCACACATCTAAAGGACCATTCCTTGAAATTATGCAAAGCAGTGAGTCAATCCCAGCCTTTTCATCATGCACCAACATTCTAAGCCGTACAGTGAAAAGCCACTGATACTAATCAGAAGGACTGAGCTGATAATATTGAATATTAATCTAAGAACTAGCAGTAAGGACAAAATCCCCAGTCCCTCCTCACCCAGTCACCCCAAACACACAGAGAATAACACAAGGAGCATCTGAAAGTACCTATTTCTATCTCCAGTGCTACAAGGAAAACACTAAAATACAGCTTAAAAGAGCAGGTTGAACATTTGTGAGGTCAGACAGAAATAACCTCCCAGCTTTCTCTGAGCAGAACTCAGAGACTTGCACAAGACTCCTACTGAACACCACTAGAGTGCAGCAAACCATCAGTATTTCATAGAAAAAGACCAATACACCCACAAGTTTTTTACAGTCAAATACTCCTCTACTGGGACAAAACTTCCCATCCCTCATTCCAAGTTTTCGAATTTAAAGAATGTATGTATTTATATATACTCAGAGTGCTCCCATGTTCCCAACTCCACCTGAATCTAAGGGCTGCAGCCCCAGAACATGAGGACTCTGTGCTCTGATCTGCCTAGAACCACTTCTGCAAACCCTCTGGGGTTTGAGTTTTTGTGTAATAGTTTTGGGTTGGTGGGTTTTTTCCCCCCAGTATTTTCTTCCTAAGTCTCTAAAGCTCCCAAAAAGTTTTCCCCTTTTAAAATCCATTTATTATAATGGATTATAATTATAATCATACAAATATGTTCTCTGGTCAACAAAGAACATTTAAAAGAAATAAAAAAGGGGAAAAGATGAACAGTTTCTGCCCTCCTATTTCTACTGTAGCTGACCAAACCCAGAGAAGGTTGTAAAGGTAAGGCACAGGTTGGATCACCTGGGGCTCAGCCCAACCTGACCCTTCAGAAAGTTTTATACCAAACCAAAACTGCTGCAGTTAAACTGTTTCACCAACCGCCCTGGGAAACAGGACTTAGAGATGCTGTATTGAAAACACTGTCTCTGTATTGAAAATCCTAGTTGATTGCAAAGTTCAAATACATTCCAAAGACTTTGTCTGTGGCTTTCTCCAACAGTAACAGCACTTATATAGAGTTACATAAACTGAGAAGTACACAGAGAGACCACTAGCAGTTAAAAGTCTGGGAGATCAGGTTAGAATTTCACAGATTTGATGCTTCCCCCTTTGCAATATAAATCAACAGGCTAATTGTCAGTGGAGACTAAGAACACAGTTATTAGCTTCATTTTCCACAAAGCTATCTTTCATGGAAATAGACAGTCATTAAAAACCCCAGCAAAATCAAGCATTACATAACTACATCCTTTGCTGGTACAAATTCAACTGATACTCACTCAAATGCCCCTTTTTCCTCATACACTTCTGCAGTACATGATAATTACATCTCCAGTACAAGGACATCACAACTATTCTAATAACATTTTTAGTTTCTTTGAGTTTGTTAGAACAAGATCAGAACAGTTAACTAATCAATACAACTAAAAAACCAGTACCATAATTTTTTCAGTTGGTATTAGACTCTTATCAAACAAACCATTTGAAATTAAATCAGAAAAGGGAAGGGACACAATCCCCAACATCACTTTCCCCTCCCCTATTCCTCCCAACATGTGAAAACTCCACAATTACAGCTTAACACTCACTTTTAACGAATAACTTATCATCATTTTTCTTGCAGTCCATGAATCACTTAACCATATCAGATTCTTCTCAGTTACAAGGCTGACATAATTCAAACCACAACATATTTTTACTTACTTATCAGATGGAGGGAGAAACAACTCCCACTGCACTTCAGTGGTGGAAACTGCAACATGGTTCATCTGCTTCTTGCACGAGGATATTAACAGGCCATAATCCAGCACTTCAAGTTTATTGGCAAAACAATTATTTGTTCAAACAATGAAACCCACATAAGCACATCTCAGTCACATGCACATCTGAGAAAATGAGTTGAACACTTCAGTCAGAGCTAAATTGTGGCTCAGCCTCTCCACAGTGGTGCCAGAATAGCAGTGACTGACATGCCATTGCTGGTAGAGAGATGTTTTAAGTGAACCTCATATAAAACAGCACACTTTTATAATCATTCCAATACAATTAAGTATTTGAGCATTTATCAATCCATTAAAAAACTGTGAGAAAACAAAAGTTAATGTAAAAAGCTATTTTCCATAAAGAGTAAGGCACTACTGTAAGTCTGATAACAAAGAAAGATTCTCACACTCTTGTTTCCTTCTAGCACAGCCAGGATGAACAGGAACACATGGAAATAATCAACAGCAACCAGAGCAGTTACATAATTTCTTAAAGCTCTACAAACACTTCGTCTAATCAGCATCTTTTAAAAACCACAAAAAACCTCCAACAGCTCTATTAGTTTTGTGGTAATAGGTGTGGACAGTTCTGAACATACAAAAAACTCATCAACATTAAAGTGCTGGCACACATCCAGTAAAATTCCCAGCAACACAAAAATGCATTATCCTCATAAACTATATTTTCATAAAAAAGGAAGGTGAGCAGCAGCACCTTTGTCACAAAAGGACACTTAAGTCTGTGAAAATAAACCAGCACATTTAACTAAGCTGCTCTCACACTGTGACTTGTACATACTTCAAAGTTCCCAAAATATGAAACACATCATTTAACAAAGGCCCATGTGCTCCAGTTGAATATCAAGAGCAGCTGTGTGCCAACACAGGTGGAAGCTCACCTAGCAAACTGATACCCCATTTTCCGTGCATAAAACACTCTTTTAAAATTAAGGCCTCTCCCTCACAGCACAGGAAGCAAAAAAAAAAAAACAAGCCACATTCAGTGGCAGATCACCTCCAGGTTCTTTTCTTTGGTGTGTAAGACACAAGGCCGCAGTGCCATGCATGAGGGTTCAACCCACCCTCACACACGAGGGCCCACAAACTCCTCACACATGAGGGCCCCCCAAACCCCTTCATGCACGAGAGCCCCCTCAGCCCCCTCATGCACGAGAGCCCCCCGAACCGCCTCATGCACGAGAGCCCCCCGAACCGCCTCATGCACGAGAGCCCCCTCAGCCCCTTCATGCACGAGAGCCCCCTCAGCCCCTTCATGCACGAGAGCCCCCTCAGCCCCCTCATGCACGAGAGCCCCCTCAGCCCCCTCATGCACGAGAGCCCCCTCAGCCCCCTCATGCACGAGGGCCCCCCAAACCCCTTCATGCACGAGAGCCCCCCGAACCCCCTCATGCATGAGGGCCCCCTCAGCCCCCTCATGCACGAGGGCCCCCTCAGCCCCCTCATGCACGAGGGCCCCCCGAACCCCTCAGGCACAAAGGCCCCCAAGCCCTGCTTTCCTACCAGGAGCTCAGATCATCAGAATGTGAACTTTTAAAAAAGCATCCATGGAGCTTCATCAGTTTCTGGCAGCCTTTTCCCCCATCCCAGTGCCCCAAACATGCTCTTTGCCACACCATATCCCCACACAAAGTACAACGAGGCCACTGAGGCCAAGTCTCACAGTTTGTAGAGCGCTCACAGGAAAATCTGCGTGTTCCCACCAAGGCTCAAGCACCCTGAATTCCACAGCAAATTCCTGAAAGTTTCCCCTCACAGGAGTACAAAGCAAAGCCCATGGAATGGGTGATCATCTTCCAGCCACCCTCAGCGAAATCAGGGAGCTGTGCTCTCACCTGATGGGAAACGAGGAACACCTGGCACCTTATCCAACATTCCCATGCCCAGGTGAAGGCAATCCTCTAAACGAGGGTGAGGACTAAACCACCTTTAGAGAACCAACCCAAACCCTTCTATGATAAGTCAGCTCCAGGTGTGGTTATGTTTACTCTTTGCAAAGGTAAAGGAGAATAATAAAAAATAATGAACAAAACCCACCAGATGCATATACATGTGAAGTCGCTGCAGCTAAGCAGCTACAAGAAAGCAGGAGAAGGGCTTTTGGCAGGGGCATGGAGTGACAGGACAAGGGGGAATGGCTTCAAATGGACAGAGAGCAGATTTAGATTGGATATTAGGAAGAAATTTTTCTCTGTGAAGGTGGGAAGGTCCTGGCACAGGTTGCCCAGAGAAGCTGTGGCTACTCCATCCCTGGAAGTGACCAAAAATGGAGTAGCCATAGTTAGCAAAAGTTAGACAAAGCTGGGAGCAACCTGAGATAGTGGGAAGTGTGCCTATACATGGCAGAGTGGTTAGACTAGATAAACTTTAAGGTCCTTTCCAACTCAAAATTCACGTATTGTGTATGGTTCTTTATGAGTAATTTCTAACTGGTGCCACAGGACATGTTCACTGTCTGTGGTTTTTTTTCACTCTGACATTCAGCGACTTAATTCCTCTGGCCCTGCTGCTCCCTGTGTACAGCTGCAACCACTGTGCCACAGATACCTGCCAGCAAAAACAGTCAGCCACCCTTTCCTAGGCACCCCATAATAATAGCCTTGTTATGGCTGTTGCTATTATTATTATTATTTCCTCTAGGTAGCAGTATCAGAAGTACCAAGTGTGGCTATGGATGTACTACAACAAGGATCATCCAGGATAAAGTCATCAGGTTATTAATTCAGGAGAGTACTGAGGCAAAGCAAGTGAGGTAGAAGGATGACAAAACAGTGGGCCAAACAATAGAAGAAGGGATAACATAGGCATATGAATGGGCATATAAATAGCAAGTGGAGTAGGACAAGGAAACAAAACCAGCTTCGGTGTCCAGGAGGCCCAGAGGGGAGGGAGGAAGGCAGGCAGGATGCGTTCCATCCCAAAACGGCAATGCCCAGACAGATGGGTCACGCGTTGTCCTGTGCTAGAGTCCATTCCCAGATGGTAAGTGCCCAGCGCTTCCCACCGCTCTCCCGCTTACTCCAGCACATCTAAAGGCTCTACATTTGGGCTTGTCATTCCAAGCTGTGTTGTCAAGCCCAGCGAGGGGCCTAAAAGGCAGTTTAGTTGGTTTAGGTTTGCCACAGACGAGGCCTCTGCCGTGCACAGAGCAGAGCGCTCTGTCGTGGCCGTGTGTAGCTAGGTGTGGTGTATTCCCACCACCAGCAGTGGCACACTACCCAAACCTCAGTACCACAGGAAACCAATGAGAAAACAAACCTTGGGTTCTTGAAGGTCTCCTCAAACTGCTCCCAATTACCGAGGTGGCCCCTGAGCTGCAGGGCTCTGCTTAACAGCACTTTTATTGATAGCTGTTGGCAGGCAGGCATGATGTTCCTTGCTCCCATCTCACCAAAAGCCAGACAGCCCAGAAATATGAGTCTAAACGAATGAGCCATTAGTGCCAGCTGGCTATTTCCAATTGAGTTATATCTTTTCTGTATGATATTACATTGTTGCCTAGAGGTTTTTGCTTCTGCACTAAATTTCCCTAGCTTGCTTATTTTATTATCTGAGTATCACGACTGAATAGTGTACAGCAGGTTTTGTACTTTTACTTCCAACATGCTGAAAAAGAAATGGCCATTTCTCTGAGGTCATTGCAACAGAGACTCTGAATTACACTTTTTAGAGGGTGGCATTTATGGTCTTGCCTGACAATTGAAAGGTACCAGAAAAGCTGTTGCAGATTCCGGACATTAAGTCGCTGGAATATTGAATGGTCCTGGTTGGTTTCTGGCTGGTCTCCTGGACAGACAGTATTTCAGTGCTGAAGAGAAAGCCCTGGGCAGGGACAAAACTTACAAATAAATATGTTGCAGAACCAGAACCAGCAAAATGTCTCATCCCGTAGGATGTGGAAATACTTCTGTGGGAGGAGATGGATAAAACTGCATATGGGAATTCAGACCTGCTTTGATAGTGACAGAACCTCTATATCCCTGACAGCTTCTAAGTTCTAACCTATGTCTGCAACCATCTTCAGCATTATTTTGTTATCAGACTTGAATTATATTCAACAGAGATTTTTTCTCATTACAAATCACCAAGTACAGCTCCAAATTTATACCAAGGACTGCATCAGAGTCCAAGTCCCTTAATGTACTAAGCCTTAATATGCCAAGTCTTCACACCACTCATGCTCAGCGCTTCTTTGACCTCCCCATTCCACTGATTACAGCAGTGCAATGGGGAGGTTCAGGAAGCATTTTATCTACTTGTTATGATTTCTGATGCTGCCTGAACTTATATCTGTCATTAGGAGAATTTTTCCCCTGTAGATTGCTACTTGCCTGTACACGACTTATTCCATGCACACCCTGAAGCATTGCCCAAGTCACAAAAAAATCCTGACCCTTAACGTGGGAATAGAGATGAAAACAACCATGAAAAACCACCAGGTGGTATTTTTAGGATATGTGAGTGAGAAAAATGGTCAGACTTTCACACCAAGAATGTACTTTCACTAGAAATGCTTCTAGTATCATTATATGTGTCTGAAAATGGCCTTCTTCTGCCAAATGGAAGCTAGGTTTCTTTTATTTACAATGCCTATAAATTGTTTGTGTTATTCTGGAGCTTTCCTCTGCTCGTCTGGATGTAAATCCTTCACATGGATTAAGTGCAGTTCAAAGAAGATATGTGTAGCAGAAGAGTATGACTAAGCCTATGCTGTGTCTCTTACACCTCTATACTCTCACCTGCCACTAAAGGAGAAAGAAGTGGAAAATTGCAGGGTAAAGAGAAATGAAAGACATGTACACAATATTTCTCTCTCTCACATTTCCATTTTCTCTCTCTGTAACTGCTGTTTCATTCCCTGAAACCAAACTCTCATGAGAAGTTGCAGCTCATGTGTAAAAAAAAATTCCAGAAACTTCTCAAATGTTATCCTGAGTTATGAATCAAAAGCATCTCATTCCTCACTCATCTGACCTATGCTGACTCCTGAGGGGAGACAGACTGGCTGGCAGCAGTGAAGCAAAAGCAATGTTTCTCATAAAGACAAATCTGCATTTTCTAGGCTGTGCTCGGGTTCTCCATCACCATCACTGTCACAGCTGACAATAACAAGTGGGTGCTCCAGTAAATCATCACAGAAATGACAAATGACTCCTCTGGGGTTATTTCTGTGTGATGGTGGGACACCTGGTCACATCAGACTCTTGCCTCAGTGTAACATAAAGTCTGCATTATTTTATGCAAATGAGCAGTTCTGGTCAAAGCCATTTGTGCATAGCACAAATGACCTCACTGCAGATGTACAAGCTGTGACATTTACAAATGTCAATCATCTCAAACTGTCAATCATCTCAAAGGGACTTTGACCCTAATAATATCTGCACTGTAAATCCAAACCTGGTTTAGCTTATTTCCCATTTGCATCTTTACATTTGCTTTGTGGAGCAACAGCAGGCCTTGACTTTCTTCCATAGCTCCCACAGGAGCACTTGCTCCCTGAAATGTGATGGAAAGCCTAAGCTGGAGAGATTTATTTCATGTTGTGTGTAGGTAAATTCTGCCTCCTGGAAGAAGAAGCTAAGTGGAGGGAACTGACTCCGCAAAGTAAGAATAAACCTATGAACTCTGTTTTCCAGCCCACTGTTCTGAAAGGTAATAAACCCCCAGCACTGAGATCTGAGAGCAGATGCTAATGAAGGGTGAAGAACAGAAGTTTTTACAATCCTGAACTCCCCTTTTCCATCACAGTTAATTAAAAGCTGAGGACACCACTCACCTGACTGGTCACCTCTCTTGCATCAGCACACTGTTTTCAGCCCTCAGAAAAGAGGAGCATCTCTTTGTAACCAGGGCCAAAGGACAGGATCTCATGGCAATGACCTGGGAACAGGTTATCCAGAGAAGCTGTGGCTGCCCCATCCCTGGAAGTGTTCAAGGCCAGGCTGGATGGGGCCCTGAGCAACCTGGTCTAGTAGAAGGTATCCCTACACATAGTATAGGATTGGAATTTTTAGGTCCCTTCCAACCCAAACCTTTCTGGGATTCCATTATTCTATGAACAAACCAGATTTTTTTGTGCTCATGGACCTGGAGTAGATCCCAGAAATTTTGGTATCATCTCCTAGTGCAGGTAGTGGAACTATCTTGGGCCGGCCATTAAGCTTTTCTTACACCTGTCAGCTTCTAGGTTCAAAAAAGTCAACTCTGCAAAAATATATAACAGGACCTTTAGTTGTGTCCCAGGCTGTGTGTATGCTCTGTAGCATCACATTCAAACCCAGTCACGGTAAAATCGAAACCGTGTAGTTACATCTTCTCCATCATTCATCACCATCTCAAATCACCCTTTGTCTAACCACCAGCTCAGAAAGACTCATCTAGTATCTAAACATCAGATCCGGTTCTTTCTCCTTTTCTAGGTCAGTATCAGTGGCAAAAATAAAAAAGAAACCCCAATGACTCTGCGGTTGGGTTTTTTCCTGGGAAGGATTTTTGGTGGTTTTTATTTTTTTCCTCTTTGCCTTTTTTCTGGATGTACAAAGACAATACAGTGCTAATATTTTACAGCTGTCTTACCTTTGAACTGCTGCCAGATGCAGGAAGCCAGGTTTAGCTAATATAACTAACTAGTGTGACATTCAGAACTCCCAGGATATTCCTGCTCTGTGAGGACAGCAGTGTGTGGTTGATGCCCTCAATCCGAGTATTGGCCTCAGAACAGTGTGATGTGCCTTTTATCAGATTTCAGAAGTGCTGCAGAGTTCCAGCTGCCAGGATGGATGTGAACCTGGCTTTTTAGAGGGAGCTCACCTGGGGCTAATGCTGGGCAGTGAGCAAGCACGACACTCACTGAGCTCTCCTTATAATTCTGGCCATAAATCCTTCACAGGTAGCCTGCAATCACTGTCATTCAGGGAAGGAAACTCACCCTTGGACCTAGAAACACCTGCCATCCAATAACTTCATGGCCTTGGGCAAATTACACACTGCCAGGATCTTAGGCTGAAAGCAGCGACGTGATGCCGCGACACCGTGAGGAGTAATTAGCTAATGCTTTTAAAAGGCTCCCAGGCAAACACCAGGGCATGGCAACACTGCTCCCAGGAACACTGCCTATTGTTCCAGCTGCTGGCTGCATCCTGGGAACGGTCTCACATAAAAGGGAGACACAAAAGAGAAGAGGAAAAAAGAATAAGGAAGATGGGGGAGTAGAGTTTCAGACAGACAAGTAAATGACTCATTCCAAGGAGTGGCACACGTTGCTGTCAATGAGATAAATGCCATGTGGTAAGAACCTCAGGGTTTCACGTGGGATGAAGATGAGAAGGTTGGCAAGAGAAGGAAGGTAGGACAGGAGCAGCACAAAAGGCAAGAGGTGAGCAGCCGAATGGAGGGGCATGGAGCAGCAGAGGGGCATTTTGGCAGAGCAGTGAAAGGATCTTACAGAGGAGAAGCCTCCACCTGCTGTTTCCTCTTGCCACCAAAATGTTTGGATCTTTGTGCCAGCTACTCCTCAGAGAAGAGTAGGGTGAGCTGCTGAGACCTCTTAATGAAAACTGTACTCCTCATTCTCCGGCTCTTCCACTCTCCCAAATATTCCCCTTACATCCTTTTGGCAGGCAGCGTAAGACTCGTGGGATGTAAAATAGCTCTGCCTTGTCATGTGTGAAAAGCTGGTCTTAACTGGGAATCTGTTTATAGAAAGGTGTGAATGTGGTGAGACACAAATACTGAGATCCCCATTCAGCTACAGAGGAGAGAATAAACACTCTCAGTGCACCAACATTGGAAACCCACTGCAAAGGAGGGATCAGCAAAGCCCTGGGGCCTTTTAAGCCTCAGTTTTTCTATCTGTTCACATGCTGAAATCCTTAAACACATCTATTTGTTTAAGAAAAGAGACTTATAATTCATTTTGCTCTCAGCTTTGCGTTAATTAGTCCTTGGCATTTTTTAGGCTTTGGGGCACCTTCGCTTGACATATAAGGAGGGAAAGGGATCCTTCCTGCTCTTGTCAGGCGGATTTTGGCCATTTTTAAAAACCTACATCCAAACACAAACCAGATCATTCCCTGCTTATTTTTCAGTGAAAAAAAGATGGACAAAAACAGTCTCAGATATTCACTCAGTAGTTATGGCACTGACCTTGCACAAGGAACACACGTTCAGATTGCTGGCCTGAATGCAAAAGACCAAAACCTCCTACTCACATCTCCCAGATCCCTGTCAGTGGATCTAAATCCAGGCCCAGAAATCAGCCTGGTGCTGCTGTGCTTATCTGGCTCCATCACAGAGAATGTAATTATTTATACACAGTGCTTTGGTCCCAACAGGAGACTGAAATAGTGCCTCCAAAACCAAAGCCCAAAATGATGTGCCAACACCCTTTCAGATGCTGGAAAGTAGTTAATATTCTCAGGTTCTTCAAAATACTTACATGGAGCGTATCTAAGTGTTTAAGAAAAGGTAATTCTGTTCATTGTCACAGAACCCTGGAAACCACTGGTTCTCCAGGGTTTAGATGATGTGAACATTGCCCACACAAAGAGTAGCAATGAAGGGCTGGAAATGGGAATTGCCACATCAGCCACAAGTGCACGGATTCACACCATATCCTCCAGGCAGCCCAAGGCCACCCAGAAGATCAGAAATAAAGCCTGCAAACAGAAGGCTGGCCATACTACCAATTCCTCTTACTGTGTGTAAAGGTGCTCTAGTGTATCCAAAATCCTTTTTAGAATAACTTTTCAGGAAGATTAGATTTATCTTTGATTAGGTGTGTCTCTGAAGACGGAGAAGAGGAGGAATGGAGGAAAGCCAATGTCATCCCAGTCTTCCAAAAGGGCAGGACAGGTCAGCAGGCTGTGCTGCCTTTCAGCCAGACCTGGATGGGTTGGAGAGGAACTCAGGGAAGCTCAAAAAAAGCAAGTGTGGGGTCCTGCAGCTCAGGAAGAACCCCATGCACCCATGCAGGTGAGGGCCTGACCTGCTGGGAAGGGGCTCTCTGGAGGACAGAGCACTGGCAGGAGCTGTCCAGAGAGTCTGTGGAGTCTCCTCTGGAGATGGTCAACTCTGCCTGGACATCAGCCTGTGAAACCTGCTCCGGGTGAACCTGCTTTTAGGAGGGGGTTGGGCTAGGGGATCTCCAGGAGACCCTTCCAACCCCATTCTGTTACTTTGTGACTTACAGACTGCTGTCTGTGGGGATTTCACATGGAGGCTGCTACAAGAGAAGAATGCAAAGCTGTCAATTACTCACCTACAACATATATTATCTGTCACTCATCTCCTTTCCAACCAATTTCCAAATTACTTTAATAAACCATCTTTCTCATTTACTAAATAATATTACTTAAAAGTATCTACTTTCAATCAAAGCCAAAAGAACACTCATATGACAATGCAAGTGCCCATGAGGTTAAATTCCATAAGCCTTCCTGTGTTGGTGGAGGATTGATCTGAACCACTGGAAAAAGAAATGTGCACCTTTACAACTTCTCCTTGTCTCTATCTTGGTCGGGTGATCTAAATCATCGGCCTGATGATACAGAATTTTGATAACGTAGTAGGATATAAACAAGACTTTTCAAACATACTTACTCATTGTGTTTGTGATTTTTTTTCTTTATAAAGACTTGATTGGAATTGAGGTGTTCACTTGAGAAGCTTGATTCATTCATGAAGGTTTTCCATAACTCTATTTGCTACAATGAACAAGGCAGGCAAATTTTAGCATGGCCCCCCTTTTGTGCTTTACTCTCTAAAAAGTTTTGTTCAGAAAAAAAACCCAGAAATCACCACTTTTACTTAGGGAGTAGATGTTCAGGTGCCCGTTTTGTCTGAAGAACTTATCCAAGCACCCTAAACTGAACTCTTGCTTCTGACTCTGTGTGATGTTTAATTCAGAGTTTAATTCAGTTCATGTCTTGCTCTAACATGACAGAGGTGAGTTCTTGGGAGCACTCTCTTCTACATCCCTACTAAGGTTCTGACTTGTGTTGAGGTACCAGTGTTCAGCAATACCTTTATCAAACGAGCTGTGTGGCTCCCAAAGGCGGGATCTTACCTCCACTCAGGCTGGCCGGTGCTAGCAAGGTCCCTTGGTGTTACTCAAGGTCCTGTGAGTGTCACCACCCTGGGAAGCTGTCCTCTCTGAGAGCCAGCCCTGGATGCCTCAGCAGGGTGGGAAAAGGAGTGGCAAGAGAGCTGAGCAGTCCCTTCTTCCCCAGGGCCGCTCTGTTTGTCATGAGCTCTCTCCCAATGCAGTGGCACTCTATTAATGAATTAATACTCCCCTCTCCCCTGCACCAGCTTGCTGGCTCCTGGGAATTACCTGACAGCGAGCAGGGGACTTGGTGACAGACACTGCTGCCAGTCCTGCCCTGACATGAAACAGCACCTTTCCATTATGGGCTGACTTACGAGGATAGCAGAAGTAAGGGCAAGGCCCTTGGCAAAGTAAGGTGTGTCAGATTCCTGATAAATGCTGTGCTGCAATTTAACACAACTTTTCAGAGGGTGGCCACACACACTCAGCCCATGCTATTTTAAGGAAGCAACCCTGTCTCAACCACTTGCCACATTTAGCCATTTAACTTTGTTAACTACTTAGAGGTCACTGTGATGAAAAAGGTTATATGGGCCTAATTACCAGTTAGTTCCTAAGATGGTCCAGTCCTGCAGCTGGGTTCTGGAAACAGCTTTGAAGAAAGAATGTGACATTTCTGTAACACAGAAATACTGCTCTTCTATCTCTTTGCCTTGGAAATCCTGTTTTCTGTCAGCTTGTCTTTTTTTTGAACCGATTTTCTTCGCCCCATCCTCTGGTTAAATGTTTTCCTCTCCCCCAAACTTACTGTCTGCAGTGCCTTTGGCCTGGGCTGTGTTTGGACAAGAACATGCTAGAACAGGCAGCCCTGGCACTGCTGTTCTGCAGCATGTGAGCACACAGAATTCCTGCCTTCTTCCACATGCACACTGCCTTGGAAGCAGATCCTGCAACCTGTCCTGCTCAGCCACAGGGGTCTCTGCCTGACAGAGAGGGGAAGGGAGAGAAGGCTTCTGGTCTACTCTGTGTAGCTTTCCTTTCCTGTGAGGCCTGGACAGGCTGCAGAATTACTAAGTCTCCCCTTTTGTGAGGATCCAAACCTCCCTATACCCCTGTACAGAGGTGTCAGCCCACGGCTCTCCCTGCAAGAACAATGGCTTTAGCAGTTGGACCTCACAGCACTGAACTCCAGTCCACCCACTTCTGTCTTTTACCAATAATCTGTAAGGAATAAAGAAGCTGAGACTCCTGAAGCAATTTGGATCAATTTCTCAATGACTACAGTTAATTTTTTGACTAATGGTGTTTTCTTATGATGGGTTATGTATAAGGTATGACTGCACAAATTTAAGAAGAAAGAAAAGCCCTGAGCAGCATGAAGCAATTCTGTTTTCTGAGACAATAGCCCAAGGACATGATAAATTACCAAGGATTACTAACTCACTGAAGAAACAGTAAAGTTAATCCTAGACACAATGAACTCTGGATTTAATATACAGCCCTAGGAGATGTTACTTTTCTTCAATGTGTCCTGGGAGGCCATTTCAGAGGCCAAACAGAATCAATCTGATTCCTTCAGGTGTATGTATAGGGTATATTCAAGACCCAGGAAATGGTAAATTTCAGACCCTGAAATACTGTGTTCCTTACTTACATTAAAAATGGAATAAATGAAAGCATTGGGCTCCCTTCCGCTCAGAACAGTCTCTTCTTGTACTCTCCTAAATAAAAGACAGTATTACAAAGCCACCAGGAGGCAGCAGACTAAAATACTTGTGCTATAAAAGAACAAGCATTAAAAAACCCCAAACCAGCCCCCAAACCCTGCTGCTCTCCCAAATATTCAGCCTGATATGGAGGAAATGTGTTCTCCCAGCCCCCTGCTGAACATTTTGCTTTATCCACTGATCTCTTCTCTGCATACCTGAAATCAGTAGCAATTCCGCTGCTGTCAAACAGCTTTATGCAGGAGCATGGTTAAAATGGAAATCAAACCGATTTCTGGAATAGCATTCACTGGAAAAAAATGAGCAAAAAAAGTAGGTAAAAATGATATGACAAAATTTAAGACCTCCCATTTGACTAAACCACTTTTGCTCCTTTTGGGGTTTACTGAAAAATTCCAATCCCCTGAGTGCTCTCCTGACTACCTTTTTTTTGTTTACAAAATGTCACCCAAGAAGAAGCACTGAAATTGTGACCAACCCAGGACAGGCTCTGGCTACCTGCCACACCAACACCGCTGCTCCAGCTACGCTGCCTTGGCCCCGGTCCAGCTCTGCATTCCCTGACCCAGGAAAGCTGCAAGTTGTTTCCTCTCCTTCGTCCTGCTTTTCTGCTGGTATAAAAGAATGCCCTCAGTTGTGGCTCAGCACAGTTTAAGACAGCCTGAAATCACTACAGATAGATATGTAAGCTTTTAAACTGGTATGTTATTTTAAATCCTATTTATAGATGTAAATGCATTTTATATTTCTATATGTATGTTTTTATATTCCTACAGATATTTTATGGCATTATAGATCATACAATAACTGCTCTTACAGAACCATGTGTTACAAGCTGAGCATACATATGAAATGCAGCAAGGCAGCAACAGAAATGTTGGAACTACCTAAAACATTTCTAAATATGGCCCTATGAGCACAAGGTATGTGCACAGTCCACCAACAAAGCAGAGCATGAACAGTGTGCAATCAGCACCAGGAAAGGCACTTAGGAACCAACCAAAGGAAAAACCACAACAGCAAACACTTGTATTTTCAAACTGAAAATTCAGCTCCTAAGAAAGTGCATCTGTACCCTGGCATCTTAATTCAAACAGACACTACATATTTTCCACTGCAAAGATCACAATTAATTGGGAAATTAAAACACAAGCACAATGTCAGCAGAAATCACAAATTTATTAATCCTTAAATATATCAATCATTTACCATTATGGCAAGAAATATGTACACTGTGTCCCATGGTAAACTGCAGTGTTCCAAAATGACAGAAGTATATAATTCAGTTGTGGTGGAGAGAACAAATCACAATTTCCTCACATCTTGGTGTGGAAGACAAACTTGGTCTACAGTAATACATCAACACCACATGCTATGTTAGAAGTATAAAAAAACACCCTACACCTAATTTGTTAATTTTAAATACAGTTATGCCACTTAGAGCCGCTTCACAAAAAAAAAAAAAAAAAAAAAAAAGAAAAGAAAAAAAAAAAAAAAGAAAAAAAGGAAAAGAAATTAATGAGAAAAAAATGAGGCCATTACTTTTTTCACAGATCCCATTAGCAGTTAATATGGCTCAACACATTTATTGTAGATGTTTACTTTAAATATATATTCTTTAAAATCATGTAGTAATTATCAGAGAAGCTTAAGTCCATCTACCATACATCCACTAGTAACAATATCAACATGTTTAAGAACTGCTTCTGATTAGCAATGAACACAGGAAGGTGAAATGATACAAATTAGGAAGCTTTCCATTTTAAAAAGTTCCGTCTGCCGAGTTGTAAATTTTGGACGGCTAAAAAGGACACTGACTGAGATACCATGCACTGTACAGCGCTGCAGGGAGCAGGAGCCTGCTGCTAACAGAGCCACGGGGAGAACGGGAGCAGCCCAGCCTGGGCTTCCCTGCAACAGTGGAAGGGAAGGAACTGAAATTCTCGCGAGGGTGTGTTTTTTACAGCAAAGTGAGGGAAGGAGAACTAGTCCCTGCTGCAAAGTTGGTGCTCCAGCCTCGGCCCGGAGCCGGGACAGACCCGTCGAGATCGCCGCGGGGATCGCCGGCCTCGACACCGACCGCTGCCGGGGGAGCTTGAGAAACCACGAGTGGGTTGAGGGCAAGAGGGGGAGACACAAACCTGTGGTAAAGTGCTAGGGTCCCACGGAAAACTGGTGTCTCCGTAATTCATTTCCAGAGAAGCAACAGCAGCAGCGTAATGCAAGTAAACTCTTCATACTTCGCTTTAAGGCCTAACATTTCTTGAGTATATTATCCATACAACTGGTCTATACATTAACCCACATGTTGTATTTTTTAAAGCCTCCTCAAAAAATTTACAGTACATCCTAAAAGCGATAAAAATCTTTCTCTTTCCTTCCATTTTAATCCTCAAAAACTGTCTCTCAATTATCACTTAGTTCCTTACAATTTTTCATTTTGCTTAATCATCCAACAGAACTGTTCAGTTAAGCAAAATAAGAAAGCAAAAAGGACTCTAAAGGAAAATGGAAGCTGCTGACTCACCAGAACACTGACAGTTAATTCTGGAGTGGCCAGGCCAGCAAATGAGGAGATTTTTCCAGTTTACATAGACTAATAAACTAAGAAGGCTGCAGCTGGTCCAAAGCCAAGATATTAACACTTCCGCATTTATCAGTGATTTTGTCCATCTAGGATAAAAATCTGTTTTACAGTGAAGGAGCTGCCAGCGGAAATCCTAACCATTCCTACCAGAACCAAAGCAAAATCCTGGGACTCAGGAGAAAAGGAGGAGTCAAAAAACAGTTCTTAAAAAAAGAAGGTAAAATATACTTTTTCTTTTTTTTCCTTTTTTTTTTTTAATAAACGCGTTAGATTTTAAAGTTGTCTGTCAAAACTTGGCATAAATGGAGCAAGTGACAAATGTATTGTGTGTCTACTGCTGTCCATCCAATATCTCTTTTTTGTCTTTTATGCCTTGTTATTCTCTAATTGCATGGAACATCACCTTCATTGAAATGTTAACAGTGTACAGATGGAATATACAGCAACGTGGTGCATCACAAATGTGTTACATGAAGAACCTTCACAACTTCATGCACTCAGAAACATGCATGAAGAGAACGGGATGGCCAAGATGGTAATCAACCAGGTGCGTTGGGTACAGAAAATGCAAGAGCGGCACCGCTGATATTTTTAGCTAGGAGGAAGGAGAAAAAAAACAGATTTCCATTACTGAGGTAACATCACCACCAGATAACAACACATGCTCAAGTGTTAGCCAATGCTATTGAAAAAAACCTCATCTTGTCGAGATCACTAAACATGATACTGGGGAAAAAACAAGGGAAAAAACCTCCACTCAGGCAAAGCATTCTTTTATTTTTCAAACCACTTTACAGACATTTTCCATCTTTACAAGATGCCAGAGAGGCTGTGAAAATAAAAAAGAAAACTCAGGCAGGAAGCCAAAGTGTCTTAAGGGATTCCTTAAGGGAGGGAGGGTAGAATTCAGCCGTGAATCTCTGGGTGTAACTTAACTTCCTCAGCATGGACATCGCAGGCACTGCCATGGACTGAGGCTCTTGTACAAAGATTGGACCAAGTGACAAGGAAGAATCAGGTGTCATTCACATGCAAGACATGCCAGAGCCAAATGCAGAGAGAGAAGGAAGGGAAAGGAGCTGGAAGCAAGTATGCAGCTAACTGAGGTTGTAGCATCATTTGTATTACCGTAGCATCTAGGGGCTGGAGCCGTGGTGGGATCCCTCTGCGCTAGGCACTGCACAAACACAGAACAAACTCTTTACTCTGCATTCCTGCTCTCTGGCGCTGCGCTTATCGAGGTATAAGAAGGTGTGAGCAGTGATCAGGGAGGGAACATAAGCCTCACTGAGGCTGGACTTAGGTTAAGGAGTCACTTTCAGGCCCAGCAGCCCTTTGACTGCCCATATTGGGCAGGTGCAGTCTCCGAGGACAAGCAGACAGCTCTGCAGAAACACATTAGCACAGGTCCCTGAACACATGGATAGAGAGAACAATTTCCTATCATCACTCCTATCACTCAGAGAGAAATCATAGACAAGACAGAAACCCAAGTTTGCTTCATCCCACTCACAGCAAAACCATGAATAAAACTTATTTATAAACTAAATACATGTTTGTGCTCATAGGCTTTTTCAAAAAAGTTCTCTGCCACAAGGAAACATTTCCCTATACCTACCAAAGAGCTCAGTTCTATCCTTAGATTTATGCACACTCCTTCCTGAAAACAAGGAAGCTACTGTGCTTGCAGCAACTGGTTTAACACATCTAGGATACAGTGTCTAGCAGATCACAGCTATAATAGTTTCTACAACTTTATTAGATTTGAAATTCATCTTCAGACATGATGTGTAAAATACTTTTTTATTATGGAAATGCCATTATTAACTACTGTGCATTGGTAATCACTAAATAAGTAGCTGTAGTCAGAACACATTTCAGATAAAGGAACTAGAACAATACATTAATTAAGTTCCTTTAGTTTTCCAAAATGGTGTTATTGCTTCTCTCACTGGGAAGAGCAAAGGTGAAATTTGAGACAGTATAAAAATGTTCAGGATGGGTTATAGAAGAAGATGGGTCTAGCTTGGTGCTACATGGCAATCTCCCAGTCAGACTTCAGAAGATGGGAAATAAAGAAAGAATGACCATTTTTGTGCTCAAAGGGGAGTTACCAGCCTAGAGGAGACTCACTAGTGCTGAGCAAAAGCAGTAGGACTGATCTCATGTAGTATACTGACACTTAGGTGCAAGGCACTATAAAAAGAAAACAAAACAGGAGCATTGTGCAAGGAGAACCAAATAACATTGAGGGCTGGGTAATCCAAAAATGTTACATGGAATAATAGAAAGTGCAAAGCTCTGTAAAAGTTTCTATGTACTCACTGGCTGGAAATGAGAATTGAAGATAAATAGGTGGCTGTCTCAGATGCGCTGCAGATGACAAAAGTGCAAAAAATCGTGCCAGAACAGAGCAGGGAGAAGAAAGACACTGGGGAATGAAATAAAGCCCTGACCACAACTGGACAGAGCATTTCAGAAGCAGCCAAGCTAATGGAAAGGCAAACCTCAAACAAGAAAAGACCGCAAGGAGATAAGGTAAAGTGGAGATCCTATCAAACAAAGCCATCTGAGGTAGCGCTGGCTGTTTACCTTATGGAAGTAGAAGGTGAATGATCTGCTCAGCCTGCCTACAAACCACTTCATGTCTGCACACCTCACCAGCGCAGGACAGCAACGATGACATAGAAGAAATCAAGGATACACCGAAGATGACCAAATTTTACACTGGAAAGTAAGGCTCCTAACCATCAGACTGATGATATTTTGGAGCACTGCTAGGAGCAAGTCCAAAAACATCCCCTGAATTCAAGAGGAGAGCTGGTTATGGGATTCATGTGATATTGTTGCCAGTGCTACACACTTAGGGCTACATTGCTAACTCAGGGAATCTCTCTTTAAGCCTCAGTCTGGCTCTAAGGCTCCTCTGTGACCCCTTAAGCTAGGACACCCCTCGCAGTCCTGGAATCTCCTCTGTCCGACCCCATTGGCTCAAAAGATTCACCAATACAGCCCTGCAATCTCAAAAACTGCCCTGCAACCTCAAAAAAATTACTCCATGGTGATTTTTCTTCTCCTTCCACCCTTGTCAGTCCCAGAAATCCCTATCTTTATTAGAGAGCACAAGCAGCTGCAAAGAACCTCCTGCAGTACCTTCCCAAAAAGACAGAGGTAGAAAAAAAAATCATAAGAAAAGATTAAATGATTCTCTAGTTCATTTCATGTCATTGTGCTGTAAACACTGACTGTTCAGGGTGCAGTGGGCCAGGTGAACCTGCTTCACACTTGGGCTTTCTGGCTCTACACACACCCAGCTCAGATCCCTTGACAAACACTCCTGTATGAGTACCTCAAAGATTTACCTAACACTGCATTTCAAGGAAGAGTAACTGCTCTTTGAATACTATCTCTTGAAACACTGGCAGTGCAGCTGGAATGTGAGAAACAGAGGACATGTGGCTCCTGCTCCCATTGGTTTCACATTTTGAAATAAAACAGTTATCACTAAGTAATAAATTTCTTTTTTCCTAAATAAGAAACTAATAAAAATCATCACCATGGAAGATTAACACTTCATTCTACCTTATTTCTTACTTCATCAAGTATTATTTCATATAGGAGAACAGTGTTGCAAGGAGTAAAATACAAGACGTGATGGTTCAAAAGATGAAATCTAAGCCCTTACCATCCATGCCAGGAAATTCAGCCACTCTCCACATTAAGACACCTGACACAAATGGAATTGCATCCTATACAGAGGGCTCACAACTGAGCAAAGCCAGGCCTGGGCCAGTGCTGCCTATTTGGGAAACCACAAGTCACTGAGGTTTGGGCTCATTAGCAGAGGCTGTTGAAGAAGGAGAGAAGCCGATGGCCTGAGCAGAACCTCCTGAGCAAGCAGTGACATTTTGTTTTGTTGCTGCAACCCCGAGCGTGCTGTCATTAACCCTGGTGACAATGTGGCTCAAGCAACTCGGTCACTGCCTGACTCCGAGGGCGTGGCAGGGCCTGGAAGAACAGCAGAGAAAAATGCTGATGGGAGAAATGTGAGGCTGTTCCACGGGGATGTTGGAACTGCCCAAAAGGAATACTCAGCAGTTACGCACAGAGTGTGGGGAAGGAGGTAAGAATGTGAGAGGGACTGGGATGGCTCAATTTACAACGTAAATGCATAAACTGGCTCAAACCCAACTCGCAGTGAACACACCTAGGCCTGGGAAAGTAGAGGTGGCTGGAAATCACACTAAATAGTAGTCGAACTTCCGTTTTTCCCAATAGTGACACATTTTACTTGAAACTTTCTGGTTAGCTCTCACAGCTCCATGTATCCTACCGCTTTTTATTTTCCCAGGTTTTCCAGCAACTGTATTCCAGGTTTTCTAATCCTGTTTTGTGTGACTTCTGTCAAGCTTTCTCTACATTAAAATACTTTCCTGCTCTTCAAGCTGTCAGTTCAGGGACCAAGTTGGACCGGTGGGCATCACAGTAGAAAACAACAACCAAAAAAGCGCATTATTTTAGAAATCTTCGCACCAACAGCACGCACAGCAGTGGGTATAACACGTAATGAACAACCACAAAAAGTGACACTACCAGAGGACGGCTGGCAGTTTTTAAGGCCCAAAGCAGCTAGTGGACTATGTGGTGTGCCTAGGAGGTGTGAGCCGGCGGAGGGGCTGCTCCTTACTTGATGGGTACGGTGGGCGAGCCCGAGCGGTGGAAGTGCACGTTCTGCCACTTGCCGTCGCGCCGGTGCCACACGCGCGTCTCCTCGGACTGCATAGTCTTTGGCATGCCGCTGCCGTCCATGTACTGCGTCAGGCGGATGTAGGCGATGCACGCCGCGTCCTCGCCCACCAGGTGCACGTGCGGGTTCAGGATGATCGTGTGGATCGGCTTGTTGCTTTTGGACAGAGCTACGGGACACACACACACGCGCGGGGGTACGCACAGGAGAAATCACATTTGCTACGGGTAAGCCGAAAGAGCTCATGCCAACCTGTTTTACACACCAAAATCTCAGGCTGAGCACATACAAATTCATAATCGGGGTTTTATGATAATCACACCTGGCAACTAAAATACTCTGTGGAGTGAGCACAATCACTTATTATACTCTACTTAATAAGTAAATACGTTTAATCCATGTACATATATGGATTAAATAAAGTGGAGGGCACCACCTGGAATTTCCCAACATTTCAGTTTCGCTGTTACGTCTAATGACATTTGTACCCAATATTTTCAGTTAAAATAATTCAGCTCTTAACTCATTCTTTATTTTGACTTTTTAGTCCCAAATACCTGAAACTCTCCTCTGCCCTCTGAGGTGCCCTGTGATGTGTGAATGAGCAGAGCAGAAGCAGACTCAAACACACCTTATAGCAGAACTCTGAAAAAAATAATACTCCCTTCCCCTGCCCAAGTCAACTGACTCCTAAACCAGAAAGCTCATTAGATCAGGGACACACAGTCACAAGGAACAGATGAAGACTTGGAGATGAAAATGGAATATTTACCATTTTCGAAGTAAAACCGGTGGAAGTCCATCCCTTCTACCAGATTACCCAAAGCTTCAGGTTCAAAAGACGTAAGGCCCGGATCACAGATTTTTCTACGGAATAGAGGAAATTCTGCAATGAGCACATGTGGTTAGGGATGACCGCTTTGGAGAGATCAGTTTTAATTGTTTCTTTCATTCATATTGAACATTTCACCTACTCATGCCATCACACTGGAAAAGAACAGAACTTAACATGACGAGCAGGCATGGAGTACTGGTTTCAGCTCAATTAGTAAATATGGCAGCTTACTTTAAGTGGACCCCATTTCATATAAATCGTGTTTTGACCAAAAAAAGACCCACAAGTCAGTGTTATTACAAGTAGGAATTTTTACTTGTGATGATGAAAACCACGACTGTGCAATGCAAGGGATATTTTTTAGGCCTCACATCATTATATAAGCAAGATTTAAATACTTTCTTCTAGCTCCACTGGAGTTATACTAGCAGCTCTTCTGAAACTGGTGATGTGTGAAGCCAGGGCAAAGCAGCCATGCACATATCTTGTGTTTTGTGGGGGCATTTGGGAAGGCATTTCAACAGCACATAACTCCAAGCAGGGGCACTCCCAGATAAACATGCATATTTACACAGACAGTGTCAAACACCCCAGCTGTCCTCACTCCCTCCAAAGGAGGAGCTTACGTGTAAGCTTCGAAGTCCCCGTTGTTGATGGCTTCAATCAACTGCTCGGTCACCTTGATAATCTCCTGCTTACGAGCTGGGGAGAGACACAAACCCAATCTTACAGGGGAAGGCAAAGTGGAAGGTGACAGCTGACAGGTATTCTGTCACTCCCCAGCTGCACAAGAGCCATCTCTCTTCATTTCTACGACCAAAGGACATGATGTTACATTGTAGCTTTACAGTGATTTGCCTTCAGTGCACTCCTGTATCCACAAGGAAATTAAATGCACGTCAAGATAATCCACTTCCCTATCACACTTCTAATTATCTTTCCTTCACTGGAGGATCTGCTGTTTAAAAAGCAGAACAAACCAAGCCCCAGCTCTAGACTTCAAACTCAAGGAAGCTGATTACTGTTTTACAGCCAGTCTGCCTGTAGTAGCACACTCCCACACATGGATTTGACCATTAACAAAAACATGCCGAAAGTGCAGAGAGAGATCACATTCTTCTTCAAAAGAAAATGCTGGGGAGCACACAGAGAAATTAATTTTCTAATGCTGTGCTCAAAACTGACACTGTGGTGTTAACCTTCTCCTTAGTGCACGCCTAAGCATTCAGGTGAAAAGGATCAAAAAGAAACCAGCAAGAAAAAATGTGATGGTGAAAAAAAAGGATATAAAGGTCTACCAAGGCTTTTTCTGAGCAGCTCTTTACTGCTAGCACTGTGGCTAAGAGCATTTCAAGTATGAATTGCCTTATTTTTCACAAGGATTGTGGAAAGAAAAAAGACTTTCAATGAAAAGAGCAGCAATGCCTCCATTATCATCGGTTTAAATAACATGGGCCAGACTGAGTGGACACTGCATGGCATTGCCAGCACCAGCCAAGTGGTGGGATGGCTGAGTCAGAAATAATGGTGCAGTCTTACAGAAGGCTGGCAAAAAGAGATCCAGAACAAGCAGACCTCGTGCAGTGAGGAAATTACCAGTTCTGCACACAACATCTCACATACATATAGCTGAGCTAAAGGATTTGATTAAATAACACAGTAACACATCTCAATCAGAGACGAGGAAATTACAGACCATTAAATCTGACAGTGGGAAATGAGGTAAAAATCTCTGATCAGTTGCTACATAATCATGAGCTCATGTTAGTGGATAACGATATAAGCAATTAATATGTCTACAATGGTACTGTAGTTTCCACACACGAGAGGCACAAAACCACATGGACACATAATTTATCAACACTTGGCTCAAGACAATTGGGAATATTCCCTTTTTCACTAACATCAGTTATGCCTTTGCCGAGTTTTACCACAGTACCTTTGATGTTGAGATACACAAGATATAATTCCACATCAACCCCAGAAGGAAGAAATTGAACCGTGTTGCCAAATTGCTGGTTTTCCTGGTTTAGCTCCAAAATGAAATTGCAGTGGAACAAATGTTTTTATGAAGCTTTCTGACAGAAGCCACCTTAAATTACATAAAGGGGTTCCAGCAAAGTTCGTCTGGGCTGTACTAACATTCAGGAGAGCTGTGTCTGCAGAAGCAGCCATAGGATGTGCAAAATACCCATCAGGAAGCTCCAAAGGCCAGCAAAGCCAGCAAAGGAGATTACAGCACTTATCACTGGCTCCAATCAATCACCATCCAACTCCAGCACTGGTGTCAGCACTTGTGCAAAGACTTCACAGCTCCCAGTGCAGACTGTCAGGAACAGGAAGATGTTGCCAAATCATCTGCCTTTCAACTTAGTAGTTGAAATGTAGTGCTTGAGATTTGAGAAAAATTTTGAAAAATGTAGATTTTTCTACAAAATGACAAGCACGACATGAAACTGTGAAAGCCACTATGCTACTCTCATATATTAGAAAACTACATTTTTCCTATTTAGTGATCTGACATGCAGTTTTACTGGCAGTGAGCCAAAGGGAGAGATGGAACACAATGCAGAGAGTAGAGCTCCAGAATTGATTTATCCTACTATGCAAAATTCTCTGCCTTGCTCCTAGCCCTTACTCAATCCAAGAACAAGGCAGTGTGAAATAACAGCAGACATTAAAGACTAATTCAAGTACTCAGGAGCCACTGTGGTTTTACACAAACCTCCTCCTCATTGTTTTTAGCTTTTACATCTTCTTGTGTGGGTATTTGCGGGGGTGCAGGGAGCCAGACTACAAACAGAAACCAGAAGTGTTACTGCTTCATGGTCGTTGAAGCAGAGGTTTAACCTGAAAGGAAGTAAGGAAGAGAAAAATGATGGGAAAATTGAAACATAAGAAGTAGAGAATTGGAAGGAGACTGGAAAGCAGCAGAAGGAAAATACAGCTGTGCCTTGGTGGCCATGTGCATCCAGTCAAATCCTTGCACTTACCCTTAGAACAAAGGATGAAATAGGGAGGGCACTGGACATAAACTAAGGTGAAATGGTATTGGTAGGAACAGTGTCCTGCTACTGTAGACAGCATCTGACACAAATAATTGGCAGTCCTTAGAGTGGTAAGAAAATGACCAAATTTTCATTCTGAGTTTGATGGACTCCACCTAATGTGCTCTTGGATCACTCCGATTTTTTTTCCATCTAAATACACACTCCAAACTATACAAGGACAACACAAGGCATTAGGGAAGAGGCATCTGGCCAGTTCCCATCTGCCAGATAACTGTCACTTACAATCACCATTTGCATTTGACTTTTTTATTATTTATTTTTTTTATCCAATAGTAAACTTGGCTTGTATTGAATTCTAGGACAATTATGCTGTTTGATGCACAGTGGCAATTTCATGCTATTATACTTTTCATTTGATGTGCAGTCAGGACTCCCTAAATAAAACTACAGAAACTAAACTTCCTAAACAAAACTGACAACTGTAATGAGATTCTGGTAAAACTGGTTCAGCTAGTATGAACCAGAGTTTCATACAGAGTCTGGTGAAAGCCAGTTCAAAAAGTAAAGCCTGACCCATCTATATTTTTTTAGAATATGACAATGGCCTTCCAGAGCATAAAATACGTACTCTGTACACAAAGGATAACTGAAGAAAAAGACACCTGGTGTCTTTGAAACAACTGAGGTGTGAGGGAGGAACACTGTGGACAAGTCAAAGGTGCTGAGCCGTTTTCCTGAAAACCAAGAAGGAAACAGACTGCAGACATAGCAGGCTTGTGTGGAGAAGATGGTGGCTTGGACACTCTTTGCTCAGAGAATGGGTGAAGTGAATACACTGCAAAAAAAGACTACGGACCAGTTCCTTAAACAACACCTTTTCCCCCATAGGGTGAAGGAGTTAAGGTAATTAATTGGGGTCTAGCAGTTAAAAATATGTAAACCCCCTGCTTTGGCAAGTGAGCAGGTATATGACTAAGACAAAGGCAGTTGAAACAAAAATATTACGAAGAAAAGCTATAAAAAGACCAAATAATAAGAAAAAGAACAAACAAGAAGAACATTTCCAATCACTGGCTAAAATGTTTTCTTCTGCACTGCTGCAGCACATATGTTAACTTTAAATGAGTCAATAATCTCCAGCTATATTGCACTACCTCTTTTCCTTGCTCAGCTACAGGGTGAGGGATAATCTTTCTAAATTAAAGACCACCATTAACGCCAAGATCTAAACAACATAAAACGAGGAGAAACACCATTTAAGCAAAAAGCATCTAACACTATCAATACGTTCGACCTACAAGGAGCAGTTCCCCAGGTAGTGAAATCAAGTATCACAGGAAAAAAAAAGTACAAAATAGCAGCAAAAACACTTTTTCCTGCAGGGAACTCTGTGGTTTTCTTCCCCTCCTGAAGCCCCAAGAAATATCTATAAACTCAATCTACAAAAATTATACAGAAATGACAGATATTTTAGTATTTTGATTGCAGAGAGAATGTGTAGTATAAAAATGAGCTGCAGATATGTGAAAGTGAAGCCTTCAGAAATATCTGTACCTGAAACTTCATGTTTTTGACACACAAAAAAAGAGCCCTTGTAACTCACTGACCACCATATTACCCATCTTTTTTTCAAAACTGACACCAGTGAAAACAGTATTTTAAACCAATTTATGCTTGATGCAGATATTGGAACATCTTTCTCCTGCCATCAACCCTTCAGATGCTTATGTCAGCACTGCACTGCAATGCCTAAGCAGAGAAGCACCTGTCCAGAAGAACAAGGCAACCTTGTTCCAGATTTGCACGTGTACTTCGAGATGATTAAAATGATTTTGCATCTGACTTGCTCACATGTTGTTTCTCAAGGCAAAAACCCTTAAAACTTTTCAACTGGCTACTCTTAACTACATATCTCTGTACACCTCAGATTGGATTAATCTCACAACATTTTGGACATATATAAGTACAGACAAGTGAGTTTGTTCTCTCAACTCCCATCCCTTACAGTCAAGGGAGAGAAATCAGCACTTTCAGGACACAATTCATCATATCCTAAAATAGATTTTTAAGACAAGTGTGACTCATCTGACCTATTTGCATTGGCTAAAGGGAGTCTAGACAACCAGCTCAAACACAGACATCTACACTGTAGAGGAGGGTTAAATCCAGGGGGACAAATCCTCCCTGTTGTGCTGATATTTTAAAACAGGAACGTTGGTATTGAGGTGACAGTGGTCTGCTAAAATGGAATGGCACAGCAGGGGAAACCTGGCTTCACTTCCCATATGAACATTGTCCCAACAAACACCAGTTAGATGGAAAGCACACAGCCAGTCAAGTTATTTCTATGCTCTGGAAATAACCAAAAGAAAGAGGAAGATACTAGAAATTTTACCCTGTGTTGTATAACAAGTTCTGGCTGTGTGGATGTACAAGATTTCATTCAGCTTTACAGCATGGACTGCTGAACATTACACAATGTTCTTACAAATTAGTCTCATGACACCAATATTTGAAAATTCTATGCTAATAATTTTTCTTACAATTTCTGCCACAAATATCCCAACTACATAGTTTCTGAAAAGAAAATAAAAGAACAGACTGCATGAATAAATGACTGACTGGGTCTCAGATCTTTATAAAACCCATCTAGACCATCAGATGACAAGGCATGCTCCAGGGGACTTCTCATTTAAGAAGTTTATGAAGATTGAGTGCACAGAACACCAGTGCTTATCTCTTAGCCCACACTTAATCTTAAACTTTGATAGGGACTAAAACATCTGAGTTGTCATCTCACATGTACATCTTTTTCCTAGAGCCTGCCAATTCCAAAGACTCACTCTGATTCATCCAATTATGAAATGGATGGATGATCTGCAGAATTTTATCAGGGTTATTTGGTATCTCTCACCTATCTGAAAACTGGTAAGCCTGCTACTGCCTTAAAAAGATTTGAATTCTTTAGCTATGTAGGCAAATATCTGAAAAATTATCCCACAGCTTTTCCACTCCTGTACTGACAAAACAGATCCAACAAAACTAATGTCTCTATTTCAATTAACGTTAAGCAACTTGTCACATGCCATACATAGTATATTTTTATCTATATGGTATATGGAATCAATTATGTCTAAAGATGCTCTCTCTTTATGTGATTGTACTAAAAAATTACACTAATATTTATACAGCATAGCAAATGTTGGCCAATGTTTATTTTGGAATGAGAAATCACCTACAGTCCCAGATCAAAGCTGCATCATGGTCACAGCCCTTACAAGACACTGCACTATGGCTTCCCAACAATTTCATGGAATCTGGCCGCTGTCTCCAGAAATGGTGTCTGAAGTCTTGATGAGTGAGACATTAACAAGCTTTGCTGCTGTGTGTATTTTTATTTAAACTGTGCTCCTGTCTAATCACTCAACTAGTTCAGAGAAACAGGACATGTGAGGCAGCCAGCATTCACATCTGAAAATGCTGGGCATGTAAAGACATTGTGTGGATGTGCACCATGGATGGAATAAAGCCTTATGGCACGTGTTACTGATGTGCCAACCCTCCCTGTTACACAGCCCAGATCTCTCCTATCGATTCCTCTCTTCTCCCTGGCTCTGAGCAGTTTGTGCTGGCAGTATTTGTACTTCTCGTTTGATACACACTCACTCTTATGTTGAGAGAGCCTATCCCGCAGAACCCTCATTCCCAGGAAGCAGAACCCTCATTCCCAGGAAGTCATTCCCTGTTTCATCAAGGAATTTCTGAGTTCATTTACAAACAAGAAATGGTTTACCCAGCTCTTTTACACTATACCAATACAGTGCCTCTCCCCTTTCATATTTGAACATCGGAGATTTCCTTTATGGTCAGCTGGTCACTGATCATCAGAGATCTCCTGAGCAGAGGAGGCCATTTCTCAGTTGTCCTATCAACACTGCAAGTTAACATCTGCCACAGCAACTTCAAGGCTGATTTATCAATAAGGATGCTCAAGAAAGGAACCTGATATAATAAATGTAACAGGTAATTAATGCTGAGGCCCTATCCAGGATCCAAGAAAGAGGTGAGGCAAATCTCTCTCCCTAAGCTGAAAACTACTGCAAAGATGACTCCTGCAAGATACAGCTTTCTGAAATACAGACATATTTATTCGGCTCTTAAGGCTGATGAAAATATTTTTACAATTAATAACAAGAAAAAAATACCTAAAAAATTTTACTTTTGTAAAGACTAAGCACAGGTCATTCCTAGATCAGGCAGATCACAGCAATTGCCCTTTTTTGAGCTTCTGTCAGATGGTGGGGAGGGAAGAGGAGAGCCAAAGGAGATCATCTGACAGATGAGTCTCTCAACTTACACAGTACAGAGGAAGGAGTGGAGTGGGAGAGCTCAGACTCAAGCGATTGACTCTCTGAGTTTGCATTTCTCATGGACTTGCCCGCTGAATTGATGGAAAGAAACACAACATATGAACAAACAAAGATGAAGAGGTAGAGTGTGATCAGACTCCTCAGCAGGCACTGGCAGCAGGAGCGGCCTCTGGGGCACGGCAAGGGTGGTGACCAGTGGGATGAAGAAGCAATGGAAGAGGAGGAGTGGTGGGTGGAACTCAACCTCTCCATGTCCTCCTCCTTTGTGAAAGCTGTGTGAGGGTCAAGTACATGTGAAGGAAGAAAAAAAGAAGGCCAAAAGAAAAATAATGATAATTTAGTTAGAAGCAGCAAGAACTTAGAAAATCTTTGAGCACACAAACAATGTTAATGATGTACTTTCAGGGGCAGTGTGGGTGCCAAAGAACAGTTGTAAAGGTCATAGGTGTGAGTGACTCTGTTCAGATGCCAGCGCACATTTACCCCTGTATCCGGAAGTCAGATACAAGGGGCTTTGAAAGAGCTTTGGAAAAACTATTCTTAGAAATTTGAATGATTTTTAAGGAATGTATATTCCAAAAGAAATAGTTTAAACTGCTTTCTTTCTACTGTTAAATAAAATTAGGCCAACAGGTATGAAATTAATTACAAATACATTAAATGTTTCGAGGCAATGTACCTTCCAGATGTATTAAGCAGCACAGGTAAATCACAATTTGTCAAATCTGTAAGTGCCTTACAGCTCAGCAATTCCCCACTGCCAAGCATCATTCTTACTAATGCTTTTGCTGATTTGTCTCTGGGGGCAAAAAGAAGAAATTCAACAACTCACCTTTCTGAAAATCTGCAGACAAAAACAATGGTACTATACCATAGCATTACTTGAAAAATAAAACCCATATTGCAGAGATGCTGCCTAGTAGTTCCAGTCTCATTACTACAGGAAGAAGAAATCCCACAAGCAATCCCAGAAGAAGGCATTGCCTACAGTCCAGTTCTCAGCATGTTCTTCCTGTCTGCTCCTGTCATATTTAGGAGGGATCACTGTCATGTAGATAAGCCCCTGATCGATGGTTAATGTCAGAAATTTATCTTAGCAACGAACCTGAACTACAGCTCAAGTCATTTCAGACTCAAATGATATAATAAGCTCATTGCTTGAGTTATTAAAGCTCACTGTTGTTTGGCAAGCACTTTTCTACTAAAAGAAATATGTTCCAATCCTGAAAGAGGTACGTGTATACATAAATAAGGCAAAGTTACAGATACTAAGATTTCCAGTAAATAAAAAGTGAAAAGTAAGCCTGATTTTACTGTCTTCAAGTTAAATACCTGCCTTCAAAAGTGAAAACAGGATGAGATCCTGACATAAGAGGAGAATGCTCTGTTCATCCCTGACAGACAGGAGGAGAATTTGATCCTGAGGTGACGTAAGACACTTTTAATTGCTCCCTGTCTTAAAGCATTGTAACATTCGTAACTCTTGGCACAGACACGCACGTGCACTGGCTCGCACACGAGACACGAGCGTGCTGGGGATGCTGCACCCCAAAACAGGCCTGTGGGAGCCACACCTCTGCAAAGAGGCACATCAACACCAAAGAACAAAGGCCCAGCCCGTGTGGGCTGCACAAAGGAAGCGGCCCTGGCCCTGCCGGTGAGCGCACGCACGGCGTTGGGATGCTGGGAACAGGAATAATGCGCGCAGCCCGCACGCCTCTGCAGAGCCATGCCCTGGGAGGTGTGCATCACACTGCAATGCCACAAAACACACACCAATACTACTGCTCCTTCCTGGGAAGGACACAGCCTCTTCCCATGCTCTACTCCATGCTGCAAAGAAAAGCAAAAAGGTCTTAAGTGTTCTTTATCATCTAAGGTGCAAAACATTCCTTCTAGGTCTCAAACGTGGTGACAAACATCTTGAGTCATCTTGAGCCTATGTGCAAGGACGTGGAGAATTCTCTCTCCTTCCTCTGAAATCCATTTGTTCCTATCAGTATTTTATCTGCAGTGGCTGTTGCTGACAAAAGAACAGCTTTCTCACTGTTCTCCTACAAAATATACATCCAAGCTTGCTGTGGAGGGGGAAATAATCTTTCCTAAGTGCCTTGCCAGAGCAGGAAGCTTATAGTAGGTGTCAGGGTTGCAGGACTGCCTATTCCCTGAATCGTTTTACCAATTAGACCCTGAGGGCACTGTTAGCTTTAATTTATAATAAAACAATATGAACAACAGCCTCCAGAGGAAAGATGGGAAGTGTGACAGGAATACTAAAAAGCAAAAAACAAACAAGTTCATGATCAATTAATAAGAGGGAGATTATATTTGTCTTTTAAATAAACAGAAAATTAAATCCCTGTACACTGCAGGGAAAGACACAAACAGGATCTTGTTCCTCAGACCCGTGCTTACTGTAAGATCCCCTTTTCTGGTTTGGGAATACCGTGTTTTGTGGCTATCCAGCTTGCCCTTAACTATGATACTGCAGAACCATATAAAAGAATGAGGCAAATCATTTTCATTGTTATTTTTTCGTATAATTATATCCCCCTGAGGTACAATTCTGTGTGGTAAGCTTCAGACAGAATTTTCTAAAAACCCTACTGTAATACCACCATGTTACATCATCACACAGAGGCACTATAATTAAATTATTCATTTCATAAGAGTAGTTGTTAAACTGCATCAAATAGTCGGAAAAAAGAAATACAAAGCATTATGATTAAAGGTAAATTACACTGCATTTTCCAATGCATCAACTGCAGATCCCTCTAATTCTTCTCTCCTTTCACAATAACTCAAACCACCATCACTTTGTTGCATCCATTCTCCCTGTTTAATTTTACTATCACCACTGGCACACGTTTCACCTGTACATATACCATCGTTCTTTGAGGCCAAAAGGCAATCTATTTTGTCAATCAAAGACACACAAACCAAATACTCCCTTTTTCAAATCCTTTGCACTTTAAAACATAATGCTATTAAAAGAGGTATGTGTAACATCACAGCATAATGTTTAGAGCAGGGAAAAATAGAAAAAAAATATTATCTGTGAAGCTACAAAATCAGGTTTATAAAATAAGTTTTGATGTCAGTTTTTTTTAAAGAATAAAAGAAGATTAAAATAAGTGTATGGACAGCACAAAAGAAAACCAAAAAATACACTGGCATCTGAACAGAATAAAAATAAAAATGGTGACATGAAAAAAAAAAAAAAACAACCCAACAAAACCAAAACCAAACCAAATACACAAATGCATGCTAAACATAAACTAAGTAAAAGTTACAAAGCACTGACTTAGACATTTATAATCTACTTCTATTATTACTGGAAATAGTATCTTAGTTAAAAAGCAGTAACTGTACACTCTTAATCCCAAAACATCATGGGAAATGATGTTTTGGGAACTGAAAAGTTACAGTTAAGTCTGAAACACATCAAAAGTAATTTCTTCTAAAAAAGGAAAAACACTATTCTCTCCTAAGATTCATTACGGGTTTCTGTGTTTAATGGCCTACTGAAATACAACCATGAAACTCATGTTACTGCTGCTCCAAACATTTCCAGTGTAAAAACATACCTTTCACATCCTCATCCTCGATGGTTGTGTTGGAACTCTCTGTTGATTCCTGTTGAGAAGTAAATATGAGTGGAATGTATAAAACAAGCCAAGCCTTATTTGCGTGCCTAGGAAAATGACAGGATTAGTTACAGGAATCATGCAAAGCCTTGAAGCAGGGTGGGATGTCATTCACAAACAAATGGTCACACACTGATTGAGACATTTCCACCTGAAATGGATGTCAAACATTGCCATTCTCCACAGGAGGGAACAGAAATACAATTCCTGCACTCTGATGCTTTTAATTCACAGGAATGTACAGGAAAGTTTTTTTCCTTTAACATCCAGCTCTACAAAGTCCATTCTGAAATGTATGAATTACTTCAGCCAAGTAGGAGTGCTTGCCATTTTAAGCTTAGTGATTAAACCAACTGTGCAAAATAAGTCATTCCATTCCAATTCCACCTTCTAAATATGCAGGCTTCCACAAGCTACAATTTACAACCGATTTTCTGCTCGTGTGACTTAAGCAATGTATATTCAAATGAAGTCTCACAGTGACCTGAAGCATATTGGATCAGATTGTCTCATTTTTATACTGGTTTTTGTGATTTTTCTTTATAAGGAGATGGAGAATTGATGAACGTATGGTAAAAACTTTGATAAACTAAGGCATCTTCATAGCAGTATTCTCAACCAACCAGTCATGCAGAGGAATGACTCATCGCTAAGACAGTTTATTCTTAAGCCATTGCACTTAAAAAGGCAAGGATATTGTATCTCAGTCTTTCCTTAATTACCAGAAACATGAAATATAATGGGCAAATTCAACAGGGCACTGTCAAATCTAACAGCTGCAGAGAGATGGAAAATTTTAAGCTAGATTTTTTTTTTATCTCTATACTTTCTTGAAAAGTAAAACTAATTTTTTTTTATTTGCAGCTTAGTAAGAAGAAAGATTAACTGATCTGTTTTTATCTGAGAGAGAAGACAGGACTAGTATTGTATTTAATTCTTTAAAGGATTTTACAATTACATAATGAAAGGTAAATTTGCCAGTGCCCTTCATTTACTGTGTCCTCACAAGGCTGAGCCAAAGGAACGGTCAAGAAGGCTAATGCATTACTCAGACCTTCAAAACCCAAATGTGCATTGATAAGTCAAACTAGAGGAATTAAGTCACACACAAACAAAACTGAATGAGCCACCATGCTGTCCCTGTCCTGGCTGTGTTAGACATTCCACTCTACATGGACATATCATGCTCCAGCACTTAAATATTAGATAAAGTACTTACAAGTGTACAAAAACCTCACACAAATATGAGTTGTAAACACCATGCAAAGTTCACAGGGCAGATGTAGCCTCTAACACTGAAGCATCCACTCCAGTTGTCATACTACAAGGATCAGTCTTTCAGATAAATTTAGGAGGAACTCTCCTCTTAAGGGGTTCATTTGTTTGCCGTGGCCTTTTGGGACATTGAGAATCTTAGTTGCTGAGATTATGTAATAAAATCAAGTAGATGTAGTCATGCCAATATTTTATCTGGGTTTTCTGGGCTTTAGTGGACTTCAGCGATAAAGATCAGCCTGCTGTTCAAACACAGGCTGCTCGTGGCCTATGGGTTTAAACTTGGGGAGCTGAAAGAGTAGTAACAGGAAAACACAAGTTCTGTGTTGGACAGATGCAGGGGACATAAAGGATTGGGACACACAAGCACAACACACACCACCAGCACTTCCATGCTTGAGGAATGTCTGCATGCGTTATTTCGTCACTCAGATCCACTCCTTCTCTTATGAAATAACCACAGGGAGTTAAGACTAGATAAACGGGATGTGAATTAAGTCAGCACTGCAAACAGTGAAATTCTTGTTGAAGCATAAATTCTTTTCAGGAAACCTAGGAACATGTGTTAATGTAAATGATGGTATTTCCTGGCCCTTTTCAAGTCCATGCATGAAAAAAACAAAACAAAACACGTTTTAGGGATCAGCTGCCAGACGCAAACATCACAATACATGAGAAAAAGAAAAGAACATGAAGAAAACATGTAAAAATCAAAAGACCTCTTTGTCACTTGAAATATGAAATTTTTTTGGAAACTGCCCAGTGGTGTTATGGAAGAAAACCAAAGTCCTGCGCAAGACACGTCACAACACAGTGTATAAGCATGCTGAGAAACAGCAGATGGAATAAACGGAAATGACATCTTCGTCTGAGGTGAGGACTGCACGTAAAACTCGCCGGGATCATCTCACCACACTCTGAGAACAGCACTGTTAGGTTTCCCTTAGACTGCAGCATTTCTGGCTGAAATGAGAGAGACCCCCTGCTCCCCGAGCTGGGCTGCACAGGGCACTGAGCTCCGCCCATTGCTACCGACTCTCCCAAGAGCTTCAGGAGCTCAGAAGCAGCAGGACGCACGCAGCAGATGGACATGGATGAAAACAGGCACCGGGTGTGACAAATGCAGGAATGAGATTTTCCTTCACAAATTCTTGAAACGGCCCTATTGTGCTGTGGAACAGTGGATGGAATGTGTGGTGTGGAAAAGCAAGATGGAGTTGATTCTTTCTGAATACCTTATTTCCATCAGGGTTGTGGATTACTGTAGTTTGGGGCTCCTGAGCGAGAACAAAATAAAGAGAGAAAGAGTTCCCATTGGTAAATACATTTTCATTGGTGTGAGGTGCAAGAAGAGCCAGCTCACAAATGCTGAACACTGACAAGAGTTAAAACAAATGTTAACTGTCACCAGGGGGTGAAACTGGATGTCTCTAACACAGATTTCCTCAACAGCAAGCCAGCAAAAAAGGCCATCTCACCTAATGCAGCAGCATGCAGAGACCTTATTCAGGACCAGGGTGTGCAGGGCTTTGAAGCTCTGGGGACCTGCAGAGGCTCTTCTGGATGAGGGCAGGCCAAATGCTCCGTGGGCTTTCCTGTCTGAACCTGGACAGGCAGGGCAGCCACAAATCTTTAAGCTTTAATAACTTGTTCTCTTCAATCATGTTTGCTTCTATTAGCATGAAGTGATCAAATCGAAATATGGCAGAATTGACAAGGATTAAGGATGACTACCCCTAGACACTACCGTGGTTTGGAATGCATGGACTGCTTCAACTCCTGCCTTGAAGCACATACTAACAGAATAGTAAAACCAAGTGAGAGAGATCTTCGTGTCATTTGAAAGGGTAATTTCCCCAAATCCTTTAACCTTAAAAAAAAAAAAGGTTTAATAATCTTTGAAATGGCAGTTAGCCAGCATGCTTTCAGCATGGGCCATTGGGCATGGCTCCATATGGGAACAGATTGCCATAAACTCCTGAATGCAACCTGCCGACTTGGCCTTAGGAAGAACTTACTGCATGCCTCAGTGCCAGATGTTAAAAAAATTCCAGAGGAAAAATGCTTCCAAATGTGTGCGAACTACCCCATTTTCAAAGTTTTATATGCACATGGGAAACAACAAATCACAACACAATGTACTTTGGCACTGGCATTTACATTGGTGAGCCTTGTGATACACAGGTGCCTTAGAAATAGGGCTGTTAATAAAAGTCAGGCTGCAGTAAACATCCAGGAATATAATTTTGATTTTTAGTATGTCCTTAGCAGAGCTTATTAATGAGTAATGTCTCCTGCTGATTTAAATGGAAGAGAAACAAGCAAAATGTTTAGCTCTAGATGCCTCTTGATCCCAGAGTAGTCCTTGCAAAGTCCTGTCCAGTTTCAGGAAATATGGAATGAAAATCTGAATAAGGTCTGTTTTATGGCAGCCTAGTAATAATCCTGTTAGCTCTCCTGGATGTCAATACTTCAACTAAGACAAAGCCGAGAAAATGATAGAGCCGGTTTAAAAAAAATTTGTTGGTGCAAAAGGTTAGCATTAGATGGTGGAAACAGTCATCAGGCAAAGAGCTAAGAGCAACACCAAGCGCATTCTACTCACTTTCTGGCACAGCATGCAAAAAATTCAGCTACGGTTACAAATGCTACGACTCTACCGCATCCAGCTTCCATTTAACATTTTCTGTCAATAAACACGCTCTATTGGATTTCCTCACAAAAAAAAGACAGCATAATTCAAACAAAAAGGTTTTCCAAAACCTGTTTTTAGAAAGCAAACAGAGTAAATGCATGAAAAAGCAAAAAAAGTGGGAAAAAACAAAAAAAAAAAAAAAAAAAAAAAAAAAAGGAAGAACAAACAGAAGACAGTCAAAAACTTCCAGATAGCATGAGAAGGAAAATTCCAGGTATACCAGCGCCGGGGTAGGAATATTTTCCTTGGGGCTGGTTACCACGTTGGTTTTGTTGTTTATCTGTAGGTATGCAGAAAACAGAAACAGACAGGCCTTAGAACTCGTGGTAGGCACCGTATCTATATCTCTGCACACATCATCTATAGACAGGTATCGGCATCTATAGATAGATATAGATATGGAAATAAAGAATACAGAAAGATGAACTTAGGAACTTGCAGGAACACTGGCACTAACTCCGGGAGCTGGCTGGCAGCTCCTCCCCACGCGCTGCCAGAGCCCCGCACCAAGATCTAGCTAAGGGGCAGATGAACTGAGACACTTAACAGAGAGCCCTTAAGTAGCAGCTAAGTACGTCTAAGAAGAATAAAGAATTAATACGGGTTGCAACAAAGTCCTAAATAGCCACTGCCATTTTGTGACAAGCAATGGTGTTCGGTCATTGCACCCAATAGTTCTTTATTTCTGATCAATTATGCCTACCATTAATAACATTTGAGTATTTTAGTGCTCCAAGAATCTGTAATTTGTTCTACTGGCTTCTAATTCCACTTTGGAATAAGTATGATGGATGCTAGAAAGAGACTTGTGCCCCTTGAGCTTTTTTGGTGTTATTTTTAGCAGAAAATTCCTGGCAGCTTCTCAGTGCTGGTACTGTGAGTCGGAAGCGTGAGGTTTCCCACTAGGGTACCTGTAGTCTGACTCCAGCCATCAGCACCTCTCTGTTTAACTGTACATATAGGTCCTCATGATACTTCTTAAGCTCAGCACAGTGCTATACCTCCTGGCTTTTACCTGAACAAAATATTAATTCAAATTAAACTGCTCAGCAGGAAGTTTCAAAGTATCTGATCCTTTAAATCCATTTTTCAAGATTTAACTTTCATTAATACCATGGGGTATGGGAAGAACAGAAATACTAAAAATAAAGTAGCAAGTCACTTTTTACATGCACTAAGAAGCAAGACTCAAATACTGTCAAACTGGTTTGAAAGATTAATTTTTTCCTCTCTAACAATTATGAGGAAAAAATATTATGGACATTTTGGTCATGTCTAATTTTAACAAGGGTGGTCCAAAGCATCATGCAGAACTAGGTATATAGATGCAGATCATCTGAGAAGACTTTGATCCAAAAAAACAAGTTCTACTGAACGTTCTAGTCATAGTAATAACTATGTAATAAATAATAACTGTCCAAAGCAAAACCAGAAATGCCTGGAATTGTTTTGTTAATGGATTTTTCTACAAATGTAATTAACTTTATGGAATGGAAAGAAATTAAATTCACAGACTCCACGTCCTCAGCACTTGATGGTGATTATTTTACTTTGGGCCAGGCGTGGCAGCTGACTTGTGGATTTCAGGAACTGAGCCTGCAGCTGAAGTGAATCTTACTTAGGATATGTTTAAATTATGGAAATGCCCACAGGATTTGCAGTAATGAATTACAGACTGCAATTTTTCTAATTTTTAACCAGCATTTAACTGGCTTTGAAGAATATAAAGTAGTTTTGTTAGTTAATCAGGGAACATATGTCGACATTAAATATTATTTAATAATACTGGTGATAGATACCATTTTACCGCATAGAATAAAAATAATTTCCTTTGATTTAAAAGCAAAGTTGACAATGCTCTACAGCAGGAGGAAGAGGAGCAGTTATTTTTTTAAACAATGGTCTTTCTACAAAAATGATCATTAAGGGAACATATGAGTCATTATTGAGTTGCAAGTGATTACACCCTGACTTGGCTTACTTATTGTCAAATAAATTTCATTTCTCTCATCACAACTACAGCTGTAAGCTGTAAGGATTGTCTGAAGTCAGGACAGGGAGAGAACCTTTGTGCAGAAAATCTTTCATGGGGAGATCTAAGTATTGGCAAGTATTTTACTTGCTTTGATATTTATGGGATTCTGAGATGGACAGAACCTTGAACTCCTTACTCAGGAAAAACTTAAAAGAAAATCCCATCCATTTCAGTAAATGACAGCTGTACTGGAGATCTGTAGAAGAGTGGGAACACAAACATGGCTGCTTGAAAGCACACTAAACCTTCCAAGCAAGACAAAAATTGCATATCAAGTAGCATAACTACAGATTCATGTTTTTGTGCCAGCGTAGTCATTGAGAGACTAGATTAAAAAAAAACCCTAGTAAAAAGCAAATAGAGATACAGGAAAAATATAAGGAAAGAAATGAAGATTTCACCAGATTTCATACAGTCCTATTCAGTAGCAGATGAATACAAAAACTCAAGTGGTATCCCAAAGGAGTGCTCTTGGTTGAGCACATAAAGAAAACAGGTTAGTCAAAGCTCAATTCCAATTTTGCCTGAGTAAGGAGAGCAGGCTTTGGTCCATACTCCCTTGATGAAAGCCCTAGGAAAATAAAGAATATTCATTACAGCTACTGCTGAAAACTGCAGGAATGCTATTCAAAACTTCTTCAGCGAGATTTTGAGATTCCAGCATTCATCAGGAAGAGAGAGAGAACGTGATTCATTCTAACATTCATAACAAATGTGTTATTTCTTCCACGTAAATGGAACTTGGTAAAACCCTTTGAAACTTTGCAAGAAAACAGCACTAAGCTGTACATGTTTTCTCTCTCATAGAACAGAGACATTAATCTATGAACACATGGTGCATCTTGCATGTATTTTCAACAGCAAAGGGAAACCACTCCAAAAGGATTACAATATTGTCATGTGAAACAGTTACTTCAAAGCTGCTTTGTGATTATCCAGTGACCTTCTGTTTGTTGTGAAGGAGAATGTTTTACTGCTGCATCACTTGCCAAAAGTCACTCTCTGAGGTGTGACAGTAGTGCTGGACAGACACACACGCACTCCAAACAGCTGGGCACAACTCTAGTATCATTGTTGGCCTTTTTTCCATGGAATATGAAAATAGTTTAACAAATAAAGTCCGTATCTTGGGACTTTACCTTCCACACGTTACTTCTGTAACAAAGAGTTAATGCACACTTCAGGTTTGGGATCCTGGCAATAACCACACTGCACCTTCCCGGTGCCCCTCCTTTGGACGCCGTGGCTCCTGTCACTGGAATTCTGCATTCACCCAAGGAACAGAGGGTTTACCTACATAACTGCACGGCTGCTCGCAGCTGACCAGCAGTTTTTGCTTTCCAAGGAGAGCTGGCTTCCCAGTGAAAGGTGTGGATGAGGGCCCTTTGCCTTCTCTGTGCCGGCAGAAGCAGCAGGCAGAGCCCATCCTCACAAACGCCTCAAAGGTCACATTCAAAACCACCATAAACAGCAACAGAGGAAGTTACCGTGTGGGGGCACGGAGACCAAATGAACACAAGACTGGAGAGTAGGTTGAGGAGGAAGGCAAGTTATTGAGACTGTCAGCTGGGACATCTTGGGACACAGCCCTGAGCTGCAGAGCAAGCTAGCTGGGAAGCTAGTGTAGGAAGGCTGGGAAATTGGCTTTTTTACTCCTGGGCATTTAGTATGGCCTCTCGGGCTACAGTGACTCAATTAATGCAGTACTGTATCACTGTGCAACTTGTTTTGTGTTACATTTTACAATATTAATAATATTAGCTTTTAAAATAAGGCGATTTTAAAAATGAAGAAGGCTGTTAAAAGATTACTATTTTGTTACTATTCTTATTTACTAAGAACAGCTGCATTGGCTGATGTTACATCTACTTTTTTTGCTTTTTATGTCCCCAGGTTAAAAAAAAACTTAAAGACTTGCTTAAAAGAAAGGCTGAACGATTCACTGTGGGTGGCATAAAGCAACTGCAGGCTTAAAATTCACAATGCTGTACTTTAAAGTCTTGCAGTTCTCACAGTAATTTAACAAAGCTAAATGCAACTGTTTGATTTCTAAGTGTGAACGTTTCACAGGAGGAAAAAAAAAAATCTGTCGATAAAGATCCTCACCATCATCTGAACACTCGAACTGGACTTCCTTTTCTGAATTGACCAGTCAGAGAGAAAGGAAAAGAAGAAAACGTGACTGGTTGGATTTGCAGTATCAATGCACGGAGTACAGTATATTTCTCTTTTGGCTTTTTTTTTTCTTTAAATAAGAAAAAGACAGCTACAGCTGTTGGAAGGGGTGGAAAAATGCTACAGAGCATCTCAATAACAGCAACGACAAAAACAGACTTCCCCAGAGGTACATTTACTCCCTTTGCTCCACATGACCATGCAGACTAACAGCAGACACATAACATGTGCTGAAAACCAAAGAACTGAATCCCAACAGGTGAAATTTAGGCAAAATTTTGGCAACAATTGTTTCCCATATTAGAATAAATGAGATAGAATAAATAGCATTGTAGACCTGTAGGAGGAATGATATTTAAAAAAGAAAACTGGTCAGAGAGAGTGCATAAATTGTATCTATTCCAAAATGAAACACGGTCAGGGTTTTCCAGCAGTAATAGAACTGTTCCAAATGTGTGCTTTTCCATGTGACTGGTATCTCCACTGCTTGGCAGTGAGAAGCTATGCAATGGTACTGTACTCATTTCTCTGTAAGTCAGGCTTGGGATTTTTTGACTGGCAAAGCGTGCATATGTAAGACAGCAGGCACAAATACACTGTGAATGTGGTATTTAAGCAAGTATTTATAATGTTTTTATAATGTTTTGTTAAAGTAAGACATTAAGTTTAAATAGAAAATTAAAATTCAGGTCAAAGACACCCTTCTGAATAAACACACAGAGCACAGAAGACTATCTTTTGAATCTTATAATGAAAGCTTGAAGCATTATACTAGTTTTTAAGAGTCCTCTGAGAAAAAAACCAAAATACATTTTATGCCAAGTGGTTTTTTTTTTCCTTTTTTTTTCCCCCAAAGTATTTATTCAGAATATTCATTTGTGAAGCATCTCTCCTCCTGCAGGGTCTGGTGACGTGAGAACAGGAGCTCTAAACCATGTACGAAAGCTGCCAAAATGTTCCCTTCTTAGCAAGGTCTCTTAGTCAGGATGAGCTTATCTGAGACAGTAAACCCCTCAAGTTCTGCCAAATATAGCAAGTACATCTGGCAGAACACACTTCATGTGGAGCCAAGCCTACCCATACACTTTTGGTCTTCCACGAAATCTAACGGGAAGTCAAGGGGTAACAAAGAGGCAACAGAGCTGCACATAAACACTGATGCCTAAAAAGCCCACCACCAAACCATTATTTACAAGTTAACTGATAACTGTGAGTAATTAATTACATAATCATTCTTCATTAAAAGAAGCAAGAAAAAGCATTTTCTCCAGTAGTTTTCTATCTTCTGCTTACTAAATGCTGGCTTTGCAAGTATTTGTTTTATTTAATTTTAGCTTCTCCTGCTAACTTTAACCACTCCAAATAGCTAGTGAGAAGCACATATTAACAGAATCAATGAAGGAAAGAAATAGCAATAATCAATTCTAAAACCTGGCAGAAGTTACAGACAGGTGAAGACTAAGAATACATCTTTGAAATGGAAAGCAGGTGTTGCACCTACCTTAACTCCATCCGGCTTTTTCAGTAAACTCTTGGCTGCTGTAAAACGAGACAAATAATTTCAGTGTCAGGTGGTTCCCCTGCGGTCACCCAGCTGTGCAGCAAACCCCCAGTGCCTCCCAGCTCCAGGTATGTTCAGTTTTTATTTCCTCCTTTTGTTTCTCTGAGCATGGTGAATGACATCCTTAGGAAACCACCAGTCCTTAGGATTATCACACATTTCTTTTTCCATTGACTAAAGCTGTCGGTTGACTGTAGCTCTACAAGGGGAGAGCTCCTTGGTGGCAGAGAGGAAATGGAAGCAGGGTGAGTGGAAAAGCAGCAGCTTTGGCTATATCCATTTCCTCAAGTGCAATATATTTCTATTGGATGATAGGGATAGTTTGATACGACTGTGAAAAGGTATTGTTTTGATGGCAGGGACTTGGACCAGGTGTCTGCAGAGCCCACTGTTATCTCAGTGATGGTACCAATATGCATAATGCCCCTCTGGGGACTTCCCACCATGACAGCATCAGCCTCCTCAAGTCAAAGGGCAGCGCAGTTGCAAGGAAGAAAGGAAGGACCATTTGCTAGCAAAGGGTTGTTTTGGAAGGTTGCTGCCTGTGAGGCAATAATAACAAATTCTAGGCTTTGCTTCAGCTCCTAATGAAGAAAACATGCTATTTTCTGAATCGTGTTGCACACTGATTAAATTTCTTCAAAATTTCATTTGCCATAATGTTATTCACGTGCCAGACTTTACATTCCACCGCTTAAAACTGGCATCAAATAATTCCGATTTACTAAATTTGGAAGGCTAACGTGCAAACAAGCACAGCACAGCTCTGAACCTGAAAACATTCACAGCAGAAGTACATGCTGGCTGACCTACCAAATCCATATAAACTATTCACTAAAGCGTAAATGCTTTGTGAATCACTGCCAAAGACTTGAAGAATAATAAATTACACAACAAGCCTGCCGTTATTGTGTTTTATTGTTGTCTATGACCCAATCTTCCCATCAGAAAGTGTTCCACAGCTCAGGTCATAAGAAATTGCTGTTCTATATATAGGGGAGACGGTCCCGACATGGCGCTCCCATCACTAATGGCATCCTTATCTCAAAAATAACCTCAAAACTCCAAATCAATTGGACCTTGCACGCCCAAGGCTGCTCAGACTGGCTGAGGATACGGGAGTTACTGAATATGTGGTTTACCTTTAAAGCTAATTCGTGTAATTGTGGCTTATTTTTGAGCTACATCTGCATTAAGTGCTCATTTTACAGCACAGAAAATGTAGGGTCACCTCAGCAACTGTACAGAAATGACTAATGTCCATTATTGTGTTGTTTACATGAAATGAACCCTGGAAAGTGAAGCCAGGTTGATGTTTCTGACTTCACTAATATATCAGCCCTCAAAATGCAATTTAATAACTATGGACATCAGCCAACGCTACCATTAGACCTCCTGCATGGCCACGTCTTACAGCTAAAATGAACAAAAATAAGTTTGCCTGTATTGTGCAGCAGCACCACTGCATGTTTTTATTTAAAGAAACATGTACGTAAATATTGAAACCAAATTGTTCTCCACATACTTTGGAGATTGGACACTCGCTGTGGCAATGTGTGCTTTCAGGACCTGAGGCAAGAGGGCCTTAGATTTTACATTACTACAAATATTGTAGGCACTCCATTACCTTCAGGAATTTATTTAGGGAAAGCAAAGGGAATGAGGTATTTCTGAAACCTAAGGACAAAAAAACCCAGAAGTTAATAGCTTTCAAAGCCTGTTTTATACCCTTAGCCCTAATAAAAATGTGGGAAAACATAAATTAATTCTTACAGACTTCTGTAGGTCCTTTTGCTAAATTTGTATGTGAAACTTCTGAGTTCTTTTGATGCTTGACAAAGACTACATGTTCTATGTAAACAGTTAAATGAGAGGCAGTAAAATGAGGGCACCACAAGCAGTAACACCGAGTATTTATTGCGTGTACGGGCGCGTCCTTCGCAATGTGCCCAGCGTGGATTACTACGCACCACGGCACGTTACAGGACACATTCCACCACTCCGCGTTTGGCCTGCAATGGGTTTTTAATAGAATTTGGACTCATCTTGCTTTAATCACAGACACTGCATACAAATTAAATATTTAAAGATTTTGCAGGAGCAAAGCAATCAGCATATCCTAAATTAAGCCCACAATGAGAGATTTCTTGCAACTACAAGCAAGAGCTAAAAATAAAACCTAAGGCAGCGCTACTAGGCCAGAAAGCAGACTGGAAACAAATGGTTTGTGACAGCATGGAGAAATTAAAGTGATTGAGGACAAACAGCAGTCTGGATTGAGAAGAGAAAAAAGATGTTCCTTTCACGTGCTGAGGGTCTTACCTCACAAGAAATACACATTCCACATAAAAGGAAGAAAAAAAAAGGAAAGTAAAACACTTTTATAACCATATCATTATGGACAAATGACCTTCATAAACATGCTTTGCAATGAAATACAATGAATAAAGAAACCAAAAAAATAAAATGTCATCGAGAAAAACACGGGTGGCTATGGTGTAAAACAAGAAATGTCAGATGAAAAAACCAAAAAAAGCCAATAACCCTGTTTGCTTTTCATGCTGAAACACTGTTAAAAAACTACGTCAGCTTTTTTGGTTCACAGAAGTTGAATTTGATCCTTACATATATAGAGACAGTGACAGTTCTGAAAAGGGATGAGGAAGGATTCGTTTGTTTGATATTTAACAGTAATTCATTTTTACAAAAAACGCAGCCTGCAGCCTTCCCTCCTTTTATTTAAATGAATTGGCAGACACTGGAATTCACTAAGCACTAACTCAAGGTAATTTAGATGAATGCGGTCTGCTGTGGTTAGGTGTGTACTAAAGAAGGGAACTTAACTAAGAAAGAAATTGTATTTCAAGTACTATGCAAATTGAACAAGTTGTTCTTGCATTCGTGATTATGTAATTTTTTTGGATGAGTCAGTGTTTATTATTATTCAAAACATGCCCAGAGCACTATCATGTTTTTGTCTGTACAGTAATTTATGTTACACTCCAATAGTTACATCACAGAGTAGGAGGACATGTAAAATCACTGATTTTTAAACCTGGTGTTCTATTTCACTATTTGCTGGAAATCTCAAATGGTAAAATGAAAAATTCAACACAGCATCAATATTCTGGCAATTCTACTACTTTGGACAATTCCAACTCTGCCAAGAGCAATTTTAGCTTTTCCTATTAGAGCTTGTTTAGTGTAATATCTAAATCTCCAGAGTCATCAGGACAAAACTGTTTCATGGAGAGGAAACAACTGTTCTTACATCCAGTTTGGCACAGCTGGGCATTAGAAAGAAAATGGGGACCCATGTTACTACATTTCTTACTCCTTAGCAAAGCAATAAAGAAATGAATGTACTGATGATATTTTTAATACAGGATGCAACAGAATCATGGAATGGCTTTTCACATATATAAAAATATGTAAGTTCTAAATGTTGTTTGGTGATACTTGTGCATGTGGAGCTATATGCATAACTTTCAATTTTCCAATGCACCAAAATAGGCATGAAAATGCTCCCTGTCGTTGACAAGTAACAATCAAAAAGCAGGGAAGGAGCTCAAATTCTACAGAAAAATCAGACTGTCACCTGTAAGAAAATTTCTTTGGCCCAAAGAGATTAAATTCTTGTTTGTTTCATCACAGGAAATAACACAATATATATCATACTTAGATGCTCCTGAATGAGTCCTAATTAGACCTCAGCCTTCACAGACATTAAAATATAAAGACTGCATTAATCTGGAGTTCAATGAACATACCTGAGAAATTTCTGGTAGCCAGCATTGTTGTCAAAATGGCCCCCTGTGTACACACACATTTTCTCAAATTAGCATCACACTTGTGTAAAACTCCAAATGCCAACACAACACAACAAAAAGGAAAATACATGAACAAATGGCACCAATTAGTGAATTAACCCTGAGAGAATGGATTATCTGTGCACTACCTCTCAGATGCCACGTCATGACTGCATAAATTGTAATTTAATCTTAATTACACACCTGTCAGCAATCTTGATATCTCAAATATTTACCAACTGTCAGTATTTAATGCACAAGCCAGGAGTATTCAGAGGCAGAGCCATTATTCAAAATACATAGATGAATATCAAAGAGACTTTACTATTGTTCCTAGATTCTTTTTCTTAGGGAGGAATAGGAGCTTATTTGTAATGTACACATTAGACAAGTTCATATCTGCAAAGCTATCATGTCTGGCCAGGAAAAAACAAAGCATAATTCAGAAGAATAACCTTAAGGATTGTCCTGCAGAGGATTACTATAGTTTTGAATTAAAAAAGAAAAGCCAAGTTCTATTTACTTTGATGAAAAGTTTAAGATCTTCAAGCCAAAAGCTGATCTTCCATCAGTAGGTTATTCAAGAACAATATTTATAAAAACTCTGCACAGAGACCATTTGTTTTGCACACTGAACACAAGCACAAGTTTTCTTTCTTACCTTTAGTTTTCTTCTTGCATTGAATTTCTTCAAGCAATCTACAGTCTCTTGTCTGTGCATCATAGAGGCAACAGTAGAACGTTGCTGAAAGAAGAAGAAAACAATTATTTAAAGGCACCCAGCCAGCTGTTTTAGCAGTTTGTTTACTCTACAACACACACATTACAACCCATAGTCCCAAACTTGGGCCTTCAATTTCTACTTTGTCTGACTATCCCATTGTGCTCCTTTTACTCAGCCTTTTCCATGTGTAAAGTCCACTTGAAAAGTCATCGTGTGGAATATACTGAGAACAGGAGAAAAGACCTGGATCCAGGAACAGCCAGGCAGCCTCTGCTACCTGCAAATTGACTTTTCAGAAGTCCCTTAGTTCCCTGCCTGCACATTTCATGCTTATCGGAAGGATTTCAGGGAAATGAAGATGCAAAGCATTATCTAATTCAAAGTTGCTTTCCTGCACTTTTTTCTCACTGAGAATTTAAAATAACACTCTGATTTTCACAAAGAGCATTCTACACAACACAGTCAAGGCAAAGGAGATAAATTTGCAAAAGTCTTACCCCAAGCTGAGATCTCTATAAATATAGACCACTATTGATCATATCTGTATAATTTTAATTTTACAACTTACAGTTACACAGCTGCATGAACAAGAACAGAAGTTATCCTCTAATCACATTCACTACATGCTGAAGCAAACCATAAACTGATTTATTTGTCTGCCAAATGATCATGTTGAACCTGTGGAAATTACTTACACAGATCCATGGATGCTTTAGTGCTTCTGATGCTGTGATACGTTTTGCTGGGTTGATGGTGAGCATTTTATTGATAAGGTCTTTTGCTTCAGGAGTCACCGTGTCCCATTCTGGCGAGGGGAACTTCAGAAAAAAATACACATATGTACATTATCTTGTACAGTCTTTATACAATTTCACCTAAGGATCCACTACTAGATTCAAATAAGAGCTTAAAAATTGTAAGGCTCTGCCTTCACCTCATCATCATTTACAAACTACCTAAATCTGAGGACCAACAGCCTCTTGCCTGCTTAACATAATATGATTAGATGATGTTGCAGAATTTATATGCCACGATATCATCAGTTCTTGACTTCTCCCTCTAGGAAACTCCTTCCTAGAAGCACAGTTACAAATAACTGAATAGACAGAGTGTGGTACGTACATCATAAGCACCAGCCTTGATCTGCTGGTAAAGCCTGTGCTGGTCTTCATCCCAGAAGGGAGGGTATCCCACCAGGAGGATGTACAGAATGACTCCTGCAGAAAATTCACACCAGCGTTAAGGGCTTTTAAGGAACAAACCCCAGAGATTAATTTTGCACCTAACAACCTTTTGTACAACAAAAGGCTCACAAGTATCATCCCAGCCACTGGGATGGGAGAAATGCTGCTCCTTCAAACTGGGGAAAACAGTGGAAGTGGGATTGACAAGGTAACCTCTTACAGAAAACAAGGGCAATAGTGAGCATTTGACAACATCAGATCAGGAACACTGGAAATGTTTATCTAGCTAGAGAAATAATATTCCATGATTCTGGATGTTCTAGGAAAATGAATTTTTCACTTATGGTTTTATTATGGCTTATACTGGTGTCTGAAAGATTGTGTTATAACTACTCTCATGCAAAGCAAATTTGGGAAACTCCAATATTTCTGTATTTGGTCAATAGGAAATGGAAAAGACCACCCGCTAGTCTGACAGAGATTCCCTGTGACTCAAGTGCTTTCATAAACACAACCACGTGCTAAGCGCGGGTAGAAGTGAAATAAGGAAACCAGCCCCAGTTCTCAGCTGGGGAGCTGCCACTTGCCAGTGCCTCAGAACACAGTTTTGAGAACTGGGTGACAAAGCAACTGCTCTGTCCTCCAGTTCAGAAAACGTTTAATTTTGTGGTTTATGCCTGCAGATGGGGTATATTGGCCAGACGAATTTTAGGCTCCTTGTGAACCAAAACTAAATGTCCAGCTCACAGTATGAACTGGTGTGTTTACTAACTAATGAGGCATCGTACACCTGCAGCTATTCTTTGAATACTCTTTGAAAGTGTGTTGTGTACACATGGCCAAGAATGCCATGATAACAGAACTTAGTAAATAATTTTTTTCAAAAAGAAGCATGTAGGGCAACAAAAAATCCAATTACTTCTACTAGAAATTAACACTGAATTTTATTATAATAATTACTGAATTTTATTATGTTGTGCATCTTTTCTGATGGACAATATAATGCACCCTGGATATAATTTCTCACTCTTAAGACACTCTACAGTGGACTGAATATGACTTTCAGAATAACTTCTTACCACATGCCCACATATCCACAGGTTTTCCATAGGGATCTTTTCGTAACACTTCTGGAGAAAGGTACCCTGGAGTACCAGCAAAGCCTGTCAAAAGGCAAGGCAACTCTGGTCAAAACTGTACATGCTCTGCAAAAAGCAAGTGATTCTCGTCTCAGCCCACAAGACCCAGGACAACATTTCCCAAGCCACGGACAGGAACTGCTGCATTTGCCCATTTGTTTTTTATGGCACATGACCTAGAGGCAATGCTGACATTATGGGGGACCAACTAACAAAGCAGAGGGGCAGCTGCTGTTATCCTATATGTAAGGAGATATATGTTGCACAAAATTAGAGCTACATCTAATATGATCTTTCCACTGCAGAGCTCATTTCTGCCAAGTCATTCCACTTCTGGAAACCTCTTTACAAAAGTTTACAGGAAGCATCTCCGAAGCAATCTGGCCTTTAAAATTTATATGTTCTTCATCCTTTATTCATTACCAGCAGTGCTGGTTCTCTGAGCAGAAATGCAAAATGTAGGTATAAATATTACATTTCTTAGGACACTGTAACGGATAAAACGTAACAATCACTAACAGTCTGCACCATTTCAGTAAGGATGTCTGTCCTTTCAGGCATCTTGGCCTAAAATAAATGCTTGGGAATTCCTGAAAGGTGAGAATTTGGTGGCTTTCATGAAGGACCACATACCACTTGTGCAATACCACCCTGGATTCCACAAAACTCATGAGAGATAGTGATAACATATAAAGTGCACAGCTACAGAAGAAAAGAAGCCTTTGCCCCACAGTCGCCAGTTACTTTGGAGTGGGAGGGGGAAATGAAGGAACACATTCTGTAAATTCTAATGAGAAAATAGCTAAAATATGGTCATGAAAAATAAGCTTGTTTTTTGCAGGCTCCTGATATGGAAGCTATGAATTGTTAAGGAGTACTATCACACAGGAAACACATCTTAAGCTCCTTAGAGAAGCTGAAAAATAGATGTTCTAAGTGGCTTTAAATAGAGTGCTGTTTCATATCTCTTCTTGGGTGCAGTGCTCATTTTAAAGGGGAAGCAAAGCTGTCTTGAGTTTAAAACTTAGCACAGCTCAATGAACATTACTATGCAAGATTTGGAAATAAACTCTAAAGCAAAAATAAGTATAGTATTTAGCTAACTTTGTCTCTCTATGAAGAAACAAAACAGATCTAAACTGAAATAATTGGTACAGTTTTAGTACAGAGAACGGTTTGGATTGAAAGGACCTTGAAAATCATCTTGTTCTAACCCCCTGCCATGGGCAGGGACACCACCCTCCACTAGACCAGGTTGCTTCAAACCCTGTCCCTGGCATTGGTCACTTCAAGGACAGGGCAGCAACAGCTTTTCTGGGCAACTGGTGCCAGGGCCTCACCAGCCTCACAGGGAACAATTTTATCCTATTATCTGATCTAAATCTACTCTCTTTCAGTTTGAAGTGATTCCTACTTATCTTGTCACTACATGCTCTCATAAAATAGTCTCTCTCCAATATTCTGAGTGGTTTAAAGCAGCACACACAGAACGGTACACAGCCCTGATTTCAGTTTAAAAAAAAAGAACACAAGGATGTAGTTAACTGTCATTTATCAGGTTATTTTGTAACTGCTTAGAGGGACCCCCAAACAAGTGTGTACTTTTCAGAAAAGTGTTGCTGCTTGTAGTAACTCCGTTAGCTAAAGCAATTTGCAAAGCTGGAAACTGTGACTGTGCAGTGCCTAGAAGAGATTGCAATACATTGTACTCCTGAACTTGTATAATTTCTCCAAGCATCCAGAGGACCAAGACAAAATCCATGCTTTGTTGACTCAACCTGCCTGACACCTTCCCAGTACATTAAGCACCTGCTAAGAACGTGGCAGATTTCAACTAAACCCTGTAAGGCTTTCTACAAATAGGCAAGGAACAAGTTTGTTTTGCAAACATGCAAACCAGGAAAGTATTCTATTGTATTCAAACACAGAGTTCAAGCCAGTTTCTTGCTGAGGCACAGCCATGGTTCAAGCAGAAAAGAGACCACCACACCAGAGGACTACACCAGAAAAAAGGGGGGAAAAAAAAAAAAAAAAAAAAAAAAAAAAAGAACAAAAGAAAGGAAAGCATACTGATGCAGAGCTATAATTAGAATCAGAGCACGCCATGAGTCACTAAGTGCTGCAGAATCCAGTAGAAAGCAGAAAAATCTTATGAAAGAAAGTGAGAAAAAGTTCAAAATGCCCAGTTCACTGGAGTTCATCTTCTGCCCTGCTAATGCAGTCCTAAAGCTGAGGGCAGGCACTTGGACCACTCCGGACACGTTCTGCGGAGCAAGTTCCAAAAAAGGTACAGAGCCCACTTGTCTTATTGAGTGCCACAGTTTTTTTTAAAAGAAAGACCCCCTTTAGGCTACATGCTTTTCATTACCTTGTTAACTCCTCTTTACATACATATTTTAAAGACATTCTGCTCCCTTCTCCCAAGTCCTCATGATGCTATAAGTCTAAACCAAGCATTTCACAAGAACCAAATGACAAAAAAACAAAGTGTGAGATTTTCTAGGGCATTGCAACCTCCTCTGCATCACCTGCAGGTACACTATGTACAGAAAATATTCCTGAAGTCAACTTCAATCTGCTGATTTTTTCTTGAGATGCTTCCTGTTTACCTGATGCTTTTTCATTGTAACAAACCACTTGTGTTTTGCCTTGTTTCTATTCCACTTTTGTACTGGTCTGTTCATTGATGTGCAAGAGCAATCTCCTCTGTCTTTTGTGGATTACTGAAATCCATTTATAAAAAGACTGGATTTAAAACAACAGGCTGGCTCATAAAGCTGCCAACATATGTCCAATGGCACTGCCTGTGCATCTACATGTACTTATAGCCGTGAACACTCAACCTCCCAACTCACTGCCCAGAAACATCTTTCTGCTTCTGTTCCAAGCCTACAACCACTTTGTTCCATTTCAAACTGTACTTTCTAGCTTCTCTAAGGGAGAATAGGCAGCTGCTATAAATATTTTATTCTGTATGTTTTTCCACCTGGGATTTATAATAATTTTTTCCTCACGCTTCACATCTGTTCAAAGAGGGTGGTACGTGAGACACATGTATCACAATTGTACATGCACTATTGTTTAAAATTACCACTATTAAATATTTTCCACCATTCTCCTTGTGGCATCTACTAACTGTAACAAGCAATCTGTAATTACTGTCTGGCTATAGGCTAAGGTGCTCAATCCCTCCTATTTTCCCTTTCAGTCAAGTCACATTCCAAAGTGCTTCAGAATCAATTTTTCAGGTGTTTCCAGCTGACAGAGAGCTGTTCAGACAAAATGTTCTGATGACTGGGCAGGTACACTCAGCAGTATTACCCTACTGTCTCATTCCTCAGTCACCTGAGGGGAAACCACTGGTTCCCCTCCCAGGTTCTACACCTCTATTTTCTGCCTCTAGTTACTCAGGAGAAAGTGGGAGAAAAGGGGTTGTGTGCACCTCAGTCCAATTTACAGGCTGATAGAAGGTAGCACAAGCTAGGAATCAGGAAACTCAGGTTTTCCAGGGTCAAAGAGTCACATAGCTGCACGTTTCACTCTGGGTTGAGAGTGGGGTGGTTGGGGAGGCAGCTTAACCACTATGCTGAATAAACGGTGAGGAAAAAATGGTATTTACTTACCAAACCAAGCCTGTTGTTCTCCCTGGACTTCTATAGCCAATCCAAAGTCTGCCAGTTTGACTGCCGCTCCCTTGGATTTGCTAGCTAGAAGTAAGTTCTCAGGCTTTATTCAGAGAGAGAAAACAATTGAGATGAAAAGATAAGTAAATACATTTTAGACAGTACTCTGGAAAAGAACAAATACTTAGAGGAGTGAAAATGAGAAGAAACCCATGATTTTTTTTTCCATGAAATTGCAAAACTTGCACTTCCCATTCCTATCTGGAAAGAACCACCAGCCTTCATGAGCTCATGCCAGCAAGACTAAGGACAGTGTGAAGAAGAGAGCCAGAATGGGCATGTGGAGCTGTGACACCCGCTGGTGTGACAAGGCAGGTCAGAGATTCCCAAGAACTCGTTACTGGAAAAACGGGGCAGCAGACTCCAGAAGGACAGGGACTCATTGATGACTAGTCTAGCCCGTGGAGTTTGCAGGATCAGGCATCTGCAACTGCCAAACAGAAATGTTCTGCATGACACCCCAACAATACCAGCCCTGTGACTGTATTTAGAGAGCAGGTGTATTTATGTTGCAAATCTCTCAGCACACCCACGTTTGTGCCTGCAGAGAAGCTTTACAAATAACAATATTAGTGAAAGTTCCCACCTTGCTTTTGTTTTGTAGGGTATGTTGGTCACATCTGAAATGAAATGCTATGGTACACTCACACAATTCACGGTAAAGGAAGGATTTGAACATAACAATTGTGTTCATTCTACTGTTCATAATGAATCCTTTTAACTGCAGTTAGCAAATACATCAAATGTAAATTGCCCAAAGACAACTTTATTGTATGAATGTTTGCTTTAAAAATACAATTAAAAAAGGACTGTAGAAATCAACAGATTATTTCAGAGAACTGTGATCCTCAAAGCATTTTCTTGCCACACCTGTCTTTCCAATCCCCATGTTTTTTAAAAAAGATTTTGTTCTACATTTACAGAACAACAAAACCTCACTTGCAAGGGTATTGCTGTCTCTCCTGAGAAGCAATTTCTGCAGTGGTCTGTGACAAGGGACTTCATTATAGCCAGGCTGGTGCTGGGGCCTCAATCCTGCAAACTCTTCAAGGCATATTCCAGGTTCAACCCAGCAGCAATTGTATCACTTCCAAGGGACTATTTATGTGATTGCAGTTAATCCCACGCACGTACTGAGGTTGGAAACAATTAAGATCATAAGCCTCTTTCAGCAAAGCCTATCTTTAATACATGTCAGGTATCCAGCAAAATATGCCTGAGCCTAAGTAAGACCTCAGCCACGGTGATACTTCTATTAATTAACAACAGAATGGGCCCTGACAAACTTTTTAGTCTGAAGGTGTTTTTTCCCCTCTCACCAAAGGAACATCTTTTCAGCAATTTACCAACACTGTTCTCTCGCTCATCCCTTTGTCGCCATGTCATAGACTAGACAATATTAAAAAACTTTCATCAATAGTTACTTGATGAATCTTCTATTTTCAGTTTCAAAAATTAAGATGAAGAGCCCTCAGAACAAAATACAATCTTTATATTAATTTAAATTACATTACATGAAACACTGAGTGCATAGCTGAGGACTCTTCTCTAGTTTCATCAACACTGATTTAAGCAACGTCACACTCCTTGCCATTTAACAACACTAATTTCAACATACAGTCACATAGTTCTGCAAGGTTTCCTCTCAGAATGAAACAAGTTCACAGTAATTAATTCCTGGAATGCTTTTCTTGTATAAGCCTCTTAAAGCAACGGATGATCCTATTTGGCTGTGACCTCCAGGCAAGCCAAAAGCAGTGAAAAGCCTCATCCTTTTGGATGAAATACAAGCACTACCCCACTGAGCACATAACACTTTCCCAAAAAGTGATTTTGTTCAAAACACCAGGTTTGCATTTTCTGATGCTGGTTCAGTTTTTTGTTGGCTTTTTCGGTTCATGTTTTCCTCTTGGGATTGTTTTTTTATTCCATTGCATGTCTCTTCTCTGCAGAAGTACCACTTTAACAGATGAGTATGTTCCACCAGAATTCCTGACGTACTCCCATGCCAAGGACAACAGCCTTTTGGGCCATGCCAAGTGGGACTGTGTGCTTAACCAACATGCAGCAGCCGTTTGAGGCTGGCCAGAGGCACGTGGGTAATTTTCATGCATTAACTGGGAACGAGTGCAATTACTTGGGAAACATTAACAGCGCCGTGCAGGACTTGTTCCCCGGATTCGGTGGTGTCACCTTGCACTCCCCGGCGATGGGCAGCAGCCAAGCATGCACAATGGCACTGTGAACTGCTAAAATTACTTACAAATAAATTAACATGATTTATGCCATGCTTTTCCAAAGGTCTTTAATCCTTAAGATATCAAATATTTAAGGCTCTGTGTATTTTTCCTTGAATATACCTAAAGCAGCCACTCTTTGGTGGAAGGTAAGAGGGTCTTAACCACAAAATCACAGAAATTTCACAAAAGCAGGAAGGCTATGGCCTGACAAGAACTGGAATTCCTATCTGGAAGTGTAGTGTTTTACTAGCTGGTTGCCACTGATAAGTTGATTTTTTTCTGGGTCTAGGATCCACTACCATTCTGACTTAAGCCAGTGTTTACAAACACAGCAGCAACAGCACTTCTGCAGGTCATAAAAGGCTGCAAAAGCTCCTGTCTGTTTGCTACTAAATCAGCCTAGAAGAAAAGTTAAATAAAACAGGATCATCCAAAATCTCCCCACCCCCAAGCATGCCATCATGCTGTGGACTGAGTTATTGGAAAAAAATCCATCATCAAGTTTTGCAATTCAAGGATCCATGCCAGCCCAAAACCACCTTCCACAGCTTGCTGTTCTGCTCCTGGCATCTTCTTTTCAGCACATGGTGTTCTGCTCAGATTTCACCACAGTCCTTCACTTAATTCTTTGGGTTTTTTGGCTTTTGCCACAAAGCTGTAACTGAAGAAGGATGGCTTTCTGCTTCCTGAAGTTTTCACTTTCCCAAATGAAACCGGGCACCACAGCTTGGCAGAGACTTTTTTTCTCACACTGTTTTTTCAATTCATCCTGGATTTGCCAGAATAAGAAATCCACACATGGTCTGGAGCAGGCAACAGCTGGATTTAATGCGTTCCCAAAGAAAAAGTTGTTTTGTGTGACTGTATGAAAAGTAATAGAAAGCATCCCTTATTCCATCAGCTTGCATAGCTACAGTCCTGGCTTTTAAAATTCCTTTTGATGCTAGAAGCATAGGACTGCACGTACAGCGTGGACAGGAACCACTGGAGCAGCTGGACAAATTTGACATCATTCCCTTTAAACTCATTCCACATTACCTAGCAGCCATGCAAGATTTACAGATTGCACAGAGATTTGTCCTGTTGTACAAATGTGACAAAGGAAAATCCGGAAGTGCAAAATGAGTAAAAAATTTAGGGTCTGTATCTTTGAAACTCATCCTGCTCGCAGAGCTTTTGGAGCAAACCTCTTTATGTTCCTTTTTGACAACAACATGAACCTTATAAAGTCAGAAAAAACAGTTTGTTTGGGAGTGAAAGTTGCCAAGAAAGGTGACAGCATTCTGATTCCAACGTTATTATTCATGATAACCACTAGAAACACTTATCCCAGGAGGAAATTTCTGCTGCTCAGAACTCATTCAGAAAAAAACTAAAGCCCAAGAATCCGTGCCATAAGGGATTAGCGTGTTTTGCTGCCTTAGCGCACACACCATTTTTCTCTGCCTTACAAAGGATCTGATAGCTCAGACTTCCACCTGACTTCAAAACAATCCATCTTCTTTTCCTTGCGGATTGTGAAGCTCAAGTGCCCAAAAGGCAAGCTTACTATGAGTTCTGGGACAGCCTTCTCTCTCGGAGCCTCACAGTAAAAGAAAATTATCTAGACTTGCTTCTTTCCTTGCCAACATATTTTGTAAGGCAGAGAGCATTCCTGCAGCAGATGCTTCTAGCCATTTGGAGATGTACACAGTTAAGAAAGAGGGAATGCTCTCTCTGCATGGGGCTTTCTTTAGAAAAGTTTCTATCCCAATGTTAAAGCTCATCTGGAAGGAACTGGACTCCTCAGGTGGGTGTGGTGAGAGCACTGTAGAAATTCCTGGTTTTTAAAGATGTTTGGTAGCCCGGCCATCATTTGCAGGAGAGAGAGGTCTGTGTGCCAGCGATCCCAGAGCAGCTGGCCTTCTGTCCCTATAAGATGCATGGCACGCAAAGGCCACTGTACTTCCCAGAAGCACTAAAAATTCTGCTGTTGAGAGAAAAAGCTCCCAAAGCTCTGGATGACAGAGGAAGACCATGTATTCAACAAAAACACACAGTGCTTGAAAAGCACCTTCTGTTTTCCCTGTACCACCCAGTGCTAGACAGCCAGGCACTGGCCAGCGTCGAGCAGATTCCCTCTGGTGAGCACGAGCTTGTTCTTGCATGTAGGTGAAGTCAAGTTAAAATCAAATGAACCAAGGGGAGAAATAAAAAGAGGGGAGCATTTACATTTCGGCTGCTGGCGGCCCTGTGGGGCAGGGATGCTGCTCCGGGAGGGCGGCGGGGCAGCAGCACTCACCTTGAGGTCGCGATGGACCACGCCCATCTGATGGCAGTGCAGCACGGCCTCCAGGATCTGCTGAATGCAATGACTGCATGCAAACACCATGGGCGCCCGTTAGTTCCGGCAGCAGGCGGCGGGGCGGCGGCCGAGGGCGAGGCCGGGCGTGGCTGTGTCCCGCCCCGGCCTGCCCTGCCCGCGCCGCCCCGCTCGGAGCTCGACGGCCTCAGGCTCCGCGGGGCGGCTGCCCTCAGACACGGGCGGCGGCGCGGCTGCCTTGGCTTGCTTCGAAATTATCGCCAAGGTCTTTTTTAATGGTCATTTTTAAAAGGAAGAAATTTTGCCACTAATTCAAGGTCGTATTAAATATCTGGCATCCTCTGTGCTTTTTCCTCCTCGCTTACTCAGAGCCTTCACAGAGGCACTGAAGAATTGTAGAAACGGTTAGAAATCGCAGCGACCGTGGAGGTAGTCCCCAGGCCCCTCCAAGCCGGGTACTCCAGGTCAATAATTAGCTCCTAGCCGCCTAATTTAGCCAGCAATTAGCGGCACCTGAGGGCTCGTCCCAGCCGAGCGCAGCAGCGTGCGGCCGCTCGTTCTGCCGCTGCTCCCCGGGCCCCAGCACAGCCGTGGCGGTCACATCTGCAAGCTGACATACATCACAGCAGGGGGGCACCTCCCGTGCCGCACAGGCACACAGGGACAGCCCCGGCGCCCGGCACAGCGCCTTGGCAAGAGACGGCTTTTGGGCAACCGTTCCCCCTTTTGCCATGATGTATATTCGGCCTGTAGACTTGCCAACTGGAAAGAGGCGTCATGCACTATTGGTTGCACCGGTTGTTCCGAGGATGACTAGGATAGGCAAGGGAACATCGCAGACATCCCACCCTCTGCCCCTACCCAGCGGAAAGAAAACCCCAAAATTCTTATATCCAATTGATGGGCACCAGATACTGACCTTCAGGTCTCTGTGAACTATGCCATTTAGATGACAATGATTAACACTTTCTAGAATCTGCTGTATACAATGACTGCAAAGATACAAGGGCAGAATGGAAGGGAGAACATTTTAAAGGCACATAATCACATTAAATACAAAATAAAAATAAAACTTAAAGAAAAAGTTAAAGAACAAAACCAATTTTACACCTCTGGACAAGTCTTGATTGCTGTTTGAACTGGAACAACATTGCTGAGATATTTCCAGCTCCAATACATCCAAAAAACGAAAAACCAAAACCAAACAAAAAGAAGACATTTAACATGGAACATATGACACCTGTGAGACAGAATCATCAGACTGTATTTTCATTTAGCAGTATGGAAGCTTTTTCCAGTTTCCAAAAACGGCCACAGGAAAAATAAAGTGGAGGCAGTAAAACAATTAGTGGCATGTTTTGGTTTTCTTAATTTTTGGTGGTGAAGTTAACATTACAACAAGGGCTGAAACAAGAAAATGGCCAGAAATGAGATGATATACAGAAAACAAATGAAACAAAAGAAGTCAAAAGCTAAGGAAAAGCAAAACATTTTTCATTTTGAATTGAATGGTTTCTTTAAAACGGTTAGTAGAATAAAGCCAAATCATTCAAAAAGGTGGCATGCATTTTCATTTAAAATAGTGTCCAGCTCTAGTTTAGTTAGGAGTCATTTGGGGAGTGAAAATTCACATTAAAAATTAAGACAAATGTTTTTGTTTGGTGCTTGCAGTAAATGAACTAGCACCTATTTTCCCATACCCAGGTTTGCAAGTTTTGGCCAGTCTATGATGCCAAAAAGCACAACTAAAATATTAATATTTTAGAGCATTGGAACTTCTTCAGATGGTTTTTTGGCACCACAAGAGCTTAGCATTTTTTTTAAAGACATCTTTGTGGCACAAGTGAGTGATGCTAATTAATAGACAGTAGTCAAGATGCTGCTCATCCAAAACCTTTTGACCGTGGAATTCAGAAGGAATGGTCGTAATCAGTAACTGGAGCCCAAGCCTGAAAACCCTTTCTTAGGCAAGTAGCTCATAACTCACTGCACTGTTTGTCTGAGTACAGACTACTGGCGTGAGCAAGGGCTTGCAGGAGCAGACCAGTGTGACAGTCCTGGGAGAGGCATCCACAGAGAACAGCAACTATTGCTAGAGGGATACACACATACACACAGAGGCTATATCTATTTATATATACAAATATATATATTTGTATATGTAAATATACTAAATACAGAGATGCAGCATAACTAGATATTTCACTAATTTGGTCCAATTTTTACTGAAAAAAATAAAATGTATATATATATATATATAGAGTATATATATACATATATAGGCACAGCCCCTTCCAATACATTATAATTCTAGAACAGAAGAAATCATCATTGCAATTTTTCCTTTTAAAACCCAGCTACCTTCAAAACACACAAGGACAACATATACTGGCCTTCGGCATCAATATTGGAAATTTGCTTCAATCACAGCAGGAAAAAATGATTTGAAATTTTTTTCAACAGAGCTCCTCTTCTTCCACCCCACCTAAACCCTATTGCTGTTTTCTCTTCTACAGGGTGTTTTGCTGTGCGCTGTTCTTTACTTAAATGCCAAAATATTCATCTTCCTACCATTCCTACAGACGCAGTAAGATCTGGAAGTGGAAGCTTCCTAATATTCAGAGTAACTTCTGGTCTGTTCATTATTATCCTACTACTGTTGTTAGGAATACTTAATTCTTTCCGGTCATCTCCCAGAGATCTCCAAATGTAAAGGCATAATTTAAAATTGCATGTACTAAATATGTATTATTAGGGGGGTGTGTTTGTAAACACACAGAAACATAAGGATTCTTTAAATTTACTTTGAGATCAATTTATGTGAAGACTGTGGTGGTAGAACATATTTTCTATAGAGTAATTGACCACAATGTTTAGGATTTTTAAATTTATGACAAAATTTAAGATTTCTTATATGCGGACAAACATGACATGAGTGGCTCTGATACTTTATGCACGCAAATTATGATAATTGTCAACTTATTATTCAAGTTTTTCAACAAGCACTTGCAGAAAATTGCCAGAGATTTCATATTTGAGCTCAGACTACGAGACACACAGTATAATTGCTTATTGATGAAACAAAACTAAAATTCTCTAATTGGAAAAGAAAATTAGCACTTCAGGCCCAAGAACAAAAAAATCATATTTAATGCAAAATTCTTTTAAGACCAACTTATGCTGCAAACTTTGATCAGCAAAGCTAAGAATCCATGGAGGAGATACTTGAACTGCTATGTCCAGTTTGCAGAGGAAACAATGAGTAAAAGTTTAACTAATTGAGATTCAATTTCAGCTTTTTCAGATCAGCAGACACCAAGATGTCCCATGACTTCTCCACCACACAGTCGTGAGCTCAAACTGCCAAACTCTGCCCTTCCAAGCCTAAAAGAACTCCTGGAGAAATCCTAGAGTCTCACAGACTATGCTGGGAAACTGATGCCAAACACCAGGATATATTTAAGTAACTATCCTATAATTATCAAAGGCAATATTAGAAAAACAAATTACTTACCTGGCATCTGCTTCACTATAATACTCTCTTGCAACTATATCTTCAAACAGTTCACCTCCAGTGACTCTGTTACAAAAAGCAAGATGGGGAAAAGGCGATTTCAGAAGCGAAAATGTGCACCTTAAATTAACTTGACAGGGAGAAGTCAGAGAGGAGTAAGTGAAATATTTGTACAGAAATGCAAGAGGTTTTGCAGCAAGGTGCAGGACCTAAAGTGGAAGGTTTGTCTATCCAAATCATTACATGAATAAAATGGATGTGGTGGAAGTGCAATCGTAATTAGAAAACAAAAGCCAAGGGCAGCAGCGTATTGGGCAAGATGCCAGACATCAGTTATGGATGTCAAAAGGAAGGAGTAAAACTACAAGGACAAAGGGAACTGACCAGCCAGGAAAATTGCGGCTGAAGTTCAGTACAGTTCAGGATCATTTGAAAACTGCAATATAAGGCAAAGGTAAGAAATGCTAAAATACAACAACGCTAAAAAAAGGAAAAGGGTATTTCAGTGTAGAGTAAATCACAACAGAGGTGTGTACCCAGGTGCCAGAGGGGCTGTCTTTTTGTGCTGTGGCTAGAAAGAGCATTACTGAATTGGAAGGGAAGGATCAGTAGAATCAGGGTACATTAGTCAGATTAACAGCAGATTTTTTCTAGAAAATTGTCATTTATCTTTGTGGAGAAAGTAGGAATAGCTTAGATAAAGCACCACTGAAAATAAGTTAAGTACAAGGGAAGAACTGTATGATCCTGGGGCCAGTAACAGAAGTGGCTGTGCATCATTGCATACTCAGGAGCTCATGGTACAACCAGCGGTTCAATGGTTAGAAAGGGGTTAAAAAGCAATAAAACTGTGTTTTTATACCCCAACGATCACAGTCCAGAATGAGCCCTGAGCAGGATGATGCCATAATCTTGGATTGCATCTGGAATAGGGTGACAGCAATGTAAAATCCCTCCTCATATTGTACCAGTTCTGGTCACTCAAACCCAGAAAAGGGAACTGGAAGTGCAGCATGAACAGAAAAATTGCTACCATGCTACCCAGTCAATCAGATCTCCTCAGAGAAGCAAACCCAGTTTAGCTGGGCAAAATAAAGGTTAAGAGGGATCAAAATAAATACTGAAGATGAGCATTAACCTGGATCTCCCTAGAAGGGAGTTGTAAGGGATAACATTGGTACATGAGCATACAATACATGAGCATACAATACCTATGAGTAAATATAGGGCCAAAATCAGGAGAAGTTTTCTGGCAATCCTTGTAAGATGAAGATTAATGAGCTTTTCAGTAATTTCATAACACTTGTCTGCCTGTGTCACAAGAGGGGACTTATAGCACAGGAAGACCCTTCCTGTAACATTTCTCTCCTATGCTGTAGGCTGACAGACTGGCACAGCTAAATGCGATTCTTCACACATATGGGTGCTTACATAAATGATTCCTAGATGAAAGATCAACATTTGTATTTCATTACTGGTTATGAATATGAGTATTAGCACATTACATTTCCAATAAACTCCCAAACACAAAAGCTTGAGTGTGCAACAAGATACTTAAAGATTGAGATGTTTAAAAATCTATACTACAGTGAACACAATTAGTATTGAATACAATTAAGTTTATTAGGATTAAAAAATCCAGGGTGAGAATACTCTGTTTAGAACTGTAACATTCATTTGCAAACTGATGTACTAACACTTTGTTGAAGAACCCAGTTTTCAGCCATATTAAATGGTGACAGAAATGCCCTGCTCAACCAGCAGCCCAGCTCCTTTCTTGGAGAAGGCTAGTTCAAGAATCTGATTTTCATTATTTTATTTATATTTGGGTTACACCATCCTTTTTCTGAGTTTATGCCTTACTGATTCTCAATGTAGAGACTTTCAGGTAACAGAAAGCTATTTTGTAAAAAACTCTGGAGTAAAATCTAGAGGAGGTAAAGTAGCTTGTTGCCTAATTTGCATTCTCTTTTTGTCTTCTACCCTCCAGAGACTGGCTTTGGTTGCTGTAGCACAAAATATTTGATTGATGCATATATTTTGACAGTCTTTCATAACTCCTTTTTGCATATATATTTGTCTGCCACAGTTCTGGTAAAGAGGAATAATTCTCACTTTGTGATGAATGAAAAAACAAAGCATCCTTTGATCTTACTCTTTCCTAAAACACTTATTTTTGATCCAAGCTAAAGAAAGAAAACAAGAATCTTTAGTCATCAAAGTGCCTTTCAGTGGAAGAAGATACCAAATTGATGTTTGTTCTTCTCCAGCACGGAGGGTGGAAGGGGATACGAAATCTTACTTACTGACACTAAACATTTGCTTGGTATTCACAACCATTGTTAAATGATGAAAAGATTAAAGCAGGAACAGAGCAGGTGAATTTCAGTGACAGCCAAACAAGCAGTCAGCAATTCCCATGCTCTGTCACTCCGAAGGATACCTTAGGAACAGCTCTTCCAAAAGAGCTAAATGGCCACAACGAATGAAGGCAGCACAGTGCAGGGCACGAGGAGAGGACAGAACCCAGCTGCACGTTCTGAGCCTCTGGGCATGACAGCTGTGCTCATGGCCTTGGCTCACTGAGTGTCCCTGAGCAAGGTGCTCCTGCAGCAATAAAGGTCACAGGCATCCCAGTGCAGGACAGCCTGCAGGTTCCAGGAAGCCACTCCCAGATGACTTGGGTCCTTCACCATAAAGTCACATGAGCAGGTGCCAAGGTACTATCTCCCTGCAGGATACAAATGGGAATGGCTCTCAATGCCTTAGACAGATATGTATCTGGGTCCTGGGAAGTCGCATTTCATGACAGGCCATTCATTATCTAAGCTCTAGTAACTTTCAGGATACAACCTAAAAGCTACTGGTTTGTACAAATTGCTATGGCCCTTTGGTGATTTTTGAGAAGGGCGTACTAAAGTGGCAATCAATAAAGCACATAGGTTTGTTTACACAGAAGAGGTACAAGCATCACGAAGCAACACCAAGGCACTCCACATCGCTTTGAGAAAAACTGCTGGTTTATGTTTGCAAATATAAGAGAATAATTAAAAGAAACACACAAATTAGCACAGACAGCTAAACCAGCCTCTGATGATGATCACACTGGTGTGGTTTCCTCCTAGCTTACATTTACTTCTTCAGCTGGCTTCATAACGGAGCTGGGAGGAAGCATCTTACAGTGGCCACAGAATTATTAAATTCATCTGTGGCCTTTCTACTTCTGAAATAGAGGTCAGGCATTTAGCTGAGGCAAACACTGTTTTGCAAATTAGGCTATTTTTTGTGTTTTCTGTTTATTCTACGCAGTATGGTCCCTGCACTTAGAATCCAAAAGCAAGGCCAGGATTCTTAACAGACCAATTGTTGAATCTCATCAAGTGCATTGGAACAGGGGACACCGAAAATAGAGAATCTCATTGACTTGCACAAGAGAGTCTTCAAGTGCTACAGCTGTTTCCATTCAGATACAGCAATTAATACTGACAGAATTGATTGGATTTGAACTCATCTAATATCATTAACACTGAAGACAGTCTCATTCGTGCTTGGCAACTGAAATGGTCCAACAGACGCAAATCCTGACTGCGGCTGCCTTAACCAATAGGGAAGAGGGGCAAAAACTTCATGAAGTCCATTATTAAATTAATGAAGTTCATTGTTCAATACCCGTTTTCCACAGACTCCCACCTTCCCATTTTGACAGCAGAACTGTTCACCCAAAAGCATGGGTAAGAGAATACATTAAACACTGTTTCTTTCCCCAGATGAAAGCACAGCCTCAGGTATACAAGTGAAGCAACAGGCAGCAGACATCTCTGTGGCATTTAATCCAAAGAGATTATTAGAAATTCAAAATAGAAAGTAACAATGATTGTTTCTTCCTATCCACAGAAAGGGCAGTCTTGCCCTTCCCTTTCTTACGTGGGATGAAGTCTGAAAGAAATTTCTGAGGAAACAGCCGTACCAAATCCCACACAGTCTGAAAGAAATCATTAAGAAAATGGCAGGATGGCATGTGTGGGTGGAGTGACAGTGTTACACCACAGTCAGGCTCCTGCTGAATAAAATCTAAATAAAGAAAAGCAGGTTCTTGGCCTGTGTGTTCAAGAAGCTCATACAGTATATTTTCATCATGGCAGCTCTTATGTACTTGTCACCAGAGCAGTAACCACGCTTGTAAAAGGTGAAGTTTCACTAATAAATACTAGTAAGCATTAAGGCAATGAATGTGAAAAATCAACTGTGAACAGGCACTCTCAGTAATTTGGCAAAAATTGCTCAGAAAATGCAACCTGCTGCTTCTCCAGAAACAACAATCAGTCAGCAAAGTCACTGCCTCTGCCATTTAGACATTTTCTTTTTTGCAAAATAAGTTAATTTTTACAAAACCCTCAAACCACATGGCCAAAACATAAAAGCTTTATATATATGTTTGAGGCTGTTCCTCTGTTTGTCCTGAATGGGACTGACAGGGAACAGAGGAAGTTCCAGCCAAGGCAGAACGCTTCCTGTGGAATCTAGTTTTCTGCCAAGGCAGTATCTTTGGGTTAGGCATTAACATTTTATTGCAGAACATAGGCTTCTATTTGCTCCCTTACTATTGAGATCTTGATACCGTTATCTACAATTCTGAAGTTGTTCAAATGTTCTAGTTCACATCACAGTAATAATCCCCTGAGATAAGTCTGGCATATATTAAATTTAAAGCAGACGTGGACTAACTGCAATTATACTATGGCAGAGTTTCTCACAGTACAGCAGTACAAAAACAGAAAAATAGCCACTGTTTTTTAAAAGGGATACTGTCCCTAGAAGGAAGAATTTTGCATGCACTTCTTAGAAATGTTCTGAATTAAGAAGCCTTTTCCAATTCCACATAGAAAGATTTCCTTTGTAGCCCTTAAGGGAAAAAAAATCCAGAACAAACCCCAGTGCATGTCAGAGAACAAATATGTGTGTTGTGCCCTGGAGCCATTTCCAAGCCAACAGTCACAGCACTTACCTGGGATGGACACAAATCACATACAAGCTTCCCAGTTAGGATTTGAGTCCCGAATGCCTTCACTGCAGACGGACTATTTTAATATTTGTGTATTTCTAGTCTGAAATCTAGCGCTGAAGAAGTCTTTACAGATTTCTTTTTAAAAAGTTAAGTCAGAAAGTAAACCAGAATGTAACTTGAACATGAAAGCACATGATTGCTTGTGTGCAGGAAGATTCAGGTTCTAACAGCCATGCTGAATGTAAATACTTCGGTTTGTATGCTTAGAAATGAGCTATTTCCCACTTCTGGGGAAATAATGTATTCTCATTCTAACCAGCAAAACTACGGGGGGGGGGGGGTGCTAAGAAAGCTCTTTGGGTAGGTGGGTGGGTGTGTTGTCTGTTAAACCATAAACTGCCCTGGAAAAATTTACAGTTTAAAGAGATAATTTTACATAAGTAAGTTAGTTCTGCAATACAGTTCCTATCATTCAGGTTTGCCCATATCCAAAACCATAAGCAGTAACTTTTCAAGTGAGTGGAAAAGTCTGCCCATCCCAGGGAAGAATGAGGAAATGAGTTTCTCTTTTCAAGTTATGAGCCTGAGACACAAAATTCATGCTGTCACCATCCCTGCTTCCACTAAACAGCCTTATCTGGAAAAAACAAGTCCCATACAGGCCCAGTCGCTACATGAACAACTCATGGGACCTAAATTCCTGAAGCAAAATAGAATATCAGTAGGAAACTTCCTTTCTACATGTTGGGCACTTTACATTCTGAGTGGTGTCAAAATGAAACATTATAAATCAGTAAGATATCAATCAGGAATGAAATACTAAAAGAATATTTCCCTCTCTAAACTCAGGATTACCTTTTTAATCCAGCAGTAGAGATTTTCTGTAGAGAAATCAGTGTTCCACATGCCTTTTTTTATCTTTCCTTTAGACAACTGGCTTGCAGCAAATATTTTTTTCCGAGTCTTTGCTTCGTTTTGGCAGGCATCACACAACCTTTACTTACATATCTACACTTTATATTAAAATCCACTTCACCAGCGGAGTTTTACTAGTTTTTATGGAATAAATGGAATCCTTACAGCGACACTTACAACTGAGGTCTTGCACATGCAAATGACCAAGTATGTTCCTGTCCTTCCAGCTGTTTCCATCTATTTGTCCAGCTCATTGCACCAGAACCAGGCATTTATCTCGTGAGCTTGCACTTGCATCTCCACATTTGAACAGCCCATCCCCAACACGGCAAACAAATACAAAACAAATACTTACAAGTCAAAGACTAAGTAATGGAATCCTTCTTCCGATATGCTGTCATGGAGCCGCACTATGGAAAGGGGGAAGAAAAGATAAACACCAGTCACCTTTTCCATGTCTTTAATGGCTGTTTTTGGTTTGGGGGACATGGGGGTTTATAATTCTACTGCAGAGCTGGCATTGCATCTCTGTATGCTCTCAGCTGTGGCGTGCGGGCCTTTGTTCTAATCCCCTACCCTCAGAACTGCCTTTTCCCTAACTCTTACTTTCCTAATGTCATACAACCTTTTTCTCAGCAGTATTACATCTTAGAAGTTGTAAATAAAGAAAGATGAGGAAAATCCCCCCACAATTAGTCACAAATTTCAGCAGAGTAAAACCCTTCCAGGGCTTGTTAACATTTTCTCACACGTACTGTGAAGAGTTGCAAAGAGAGAAATCTCCTGGCCAGCGTAGAGCATCCTAATTAAGCCCCCATGCCACGTTTACATACTCCTCTCTGTGTCCAGATCTAAAGCTTGCCCTGAAAACGTGCTCGTCAGCTGCACAACCTTCCCATCAAATTTTAAGAATTCACACCACATCGTGGTACAATTATTAATTAAGTCCTGTGGTTTTCCTTAATTACTTTAAATGAAATTACGATTTCCAAAGGTAATACAGGAAGCCTTATCAGTAGTTTGATCCAAATAATTATCACTTATAGAATCAAATGAAAAAATCAGGGTACCCTAAAAGTGATCTGTGTTCAAAGCTGAGCTGGGCAAGAAAGTGTAAATGAAAAGAATTTTCAGATCTCCCCAGATGGTAACTTTCTGTATTAATCATTTTTTATACAGGACAAATAAACATGACTTTTTAACTTAATAATACTTAGCCCAGAGAAACATCTTGTGTTTACACAACACTGAAGAGAAAACCAGTTCTTGGCTGACTCAGTGTGCAGAGCTCATGATGATTCAGAAGAGCCAAGTAGGTCTAAATCAGAGTTTGTGGTTTTGGCTGGTTCTGTATTTCAGATTACTCCCTGTTTTTATGAAGGGGCCAGCCAACACTACTCTCCACCCTCCTAAAAAACCCCCAAAATCCCCAAATCAGCTTTCTGTCTGCTTGCATTGAGCCGAACTTTCAATACCCCCAAATGTTTCATCTTTAAAGCAAACCAAATGTGGGATGAGACGCCACATATCAGCTTAGAAGAGCACCTTCACATTTCTAGCTGAGGACTGACACCCCTAAAACATCTGGCTGTTGGGCACATTGCTTGTACAGCAGCATCAAAGATAGTACTCATCAAATGGGATTTAGCACAGCCCCTTGGGCATATCACAGATGCTATACCGCCCAAAATCTGTAAAGCTTGAAGCGCAGTTGGTCTGCTATGCATATGCATCTATGAAAACTCTAAGCTTTATACATAGCAAATGATACTTTTGGGTAGAAAAATCCTGTTCATTAAACAGACTAATAAGAACTCCAAGCATGGCCTTTTCAATTCAGAGCAACGTTCCCCTCTGTCATATCCCTGTTACCAAGAAGGCCAGGATGGCACCCTGGAAAGGGGCTTCTCGAGCTTTGGTGTCGGCTTGAAGCAGGAAGTGCTCTTGTTTTGTCCTTTCCTTCTCTAGAACAGGATTTGGTTCCAAGTGCCTGCAGAGCCACAGCTCTGACCCCTTTGGACTAGAAAGAGGGTGTTGTTTGAGATGATGGACAATGTTTTGCTCAGTCTGGGGAGCCTAACTCCTTGCTAGCCAAACTCAAGTCTGACACCTCTTCAAGGATATCTTCTTCAAGGATCACATTCTTTCTTTTCCTCCCAAATGCCTGAATCACAGAAGTGAGATGGAACAAATCCTTCTCTGAATCAGGATCTTATGCCCCTGATTGTTTCTGAAAAGGAAAACAGGCTGAGGCAGCTGGGGAAGGTGAGAGCTGCCTTTTGGCAAGTGCTTATGTTGGCATCTTTGGTCAATCCAGGCACACGGTTATGTCTGTGAAGTGAAAATGCCAAATAAGCGAGGGCAGGAGGAGAGCAATCCCCGGCCACAGCAAAGGGTGCACAATGGCACCAAGGCTAATCCAGCGTGGCCCACACCTTCTGCCTGCACTCAGCCTGCCATGGGAAAGACAAGGGATGCCGGGATGACAGTTTGAGAAGATACTCACTAAGTCAAAGAGGAGATGCACTACAAGAAGTATTTGCGCAGTCACTGCAGACACAGTTCTTCACACACCCCTATCAGGCAGGATTCAGGCACGACAAACCAAAAGGCAGCAATTACAGAGATTATTCATCCAATATAATAACTTCCATCAGAAGCTCACACTGCCATTCCTATTTCTCCAGAGTCACAAAGCATTCATCAGTAGTAACAGTTGCATTTATCTTTTATGAAAACATTTCAGTTTTCATGTAGTTATCATTATTAACTACAGATATTTCATCAATGCTGTTATTAACAAACACGTGAGAAGGCAGCAAGGAAATGGAGGTAGCTCCTTTTCCTCCTGCCTGCTGTAGCCCTGTGGTCACTCTCCTCTACCAGGTTCCAGAGAAGGTGCTTAACAACCTCAGACAAAGTCCTCGGTCCTAAGCAATGGGAATGCCTGACAGGAACCCAAGCAGCTTACAGCCCTTCTTTTTGGAGAAATACTGCAAGCCCACAAAACACCAGGAATACCCCCTTTGGCTTCAGCACTGATTTTCACCTGAAATATTTTCCAGTCATCACACTGGAAATACCCTATCAATAATTTTAGGGAGAACTCCTATTAGCTTGATTAGCTTCCATTTAGCCATTAGTGTGGGTCAGCTCCAATCTGACTGAAAAGTGAAATGATCTCCTTTATGTGACTTTTTCTGGTGAACTGCACTATTTTGTGCCTATCCCACAGAAAACAGCTTGATATAATGGCCAAATAACTTTATGATTTCCTTTTTGAATTTCTGCCTTCAAAGAAAAAAAAATCAAAATAATAGTATTCCACATACTTCCACTGAAAATCAATTTTTCCAGGCAAGTAGTCAAGTCAAACAGTCAACAGTCAAGAGAAATTCTTGATTACAAAGATATTTAACCACATCTAAACCTATTGCCTAAAATATTTGTGTGAAACTGCTTGTGATCATTTTGCTAAATTTGGTATCTGAATTAGATCATGACACAAAGACAAACTATTGGAGAAGACTGAACTTCACCCCAAAGTTATGTTGCATGGTCAGCACAGCAGCTGCACAGATGTGCACCGAGGTGCCAAACTGCCAGAGAGATGCTCCCTGGGGAAAACTCTCTCTATGCAACCCCATTCACTGTGTTTACGAACAGAGCAGCGAAAGGGATTAACACAGTCAATGGTAAAGACACTGATTTTCCCTTTGGTAGTAGAGATTAAGATCTGTGAATCCCCAGAGACACTGATCCTGTAACTCTGTGAAATTTGATGTCTCAAATTAGTGCAGCACTAGGAAGTTACGGGGAACATTCATCAGTAGTAGAGGTTTAAAATGAGTTTGAAAGTCACAAACGCTTAGGGCACATCTGCTGAAATATGCAAATTACTTCATTTCTGCTTTCCTGCAATGATGAAAAGGGGAAAAGGATGCTTTCCCTCCATGTTCACTTCCAAAAGTGTATTACAGTATTTATGCATGCCTTACATACACCACTTACTGAAACTAAGAAACAAACACCCCAAATCAAAACTCCCACATCCTTTCAAAAATGAGCTTCATTACTTAATGGAAGGAACTTCATGGAATGCCTTAAGTCAACTTTGGGTGTTCTGTGAACTGGTACCTGTATGCCAGTAGATATGGGATAAATTGTTGCATTTGAAAATGAAAAGGCAAAATAAAAAAATGAGAAAAACCCTCAGTCACTGAAAAGCCATAACCAGGTATGTTTTTTACTCATATTTGAACCACTCAACTTTCTATTTCAAACACCTGTCTAAAAGCATTTTCTGCTGTCCTGTCTCTCTGCACAAAGCAAGACTAGTGCTCAGCAGAATTGTTGGCTGAGAAATGGCAGATGTGCTGTGGCTTAGCACTGTCAGAACTCACCTCTTCCTGCAAAGTCACCCTTTGCCACCTTTCCTGTTCTACTGCATAAAGCAAAGTGACAAGGGATGGAAAATAAAGTCACCAGTTGAACTTTTTCTGAAACTCTCGTGGACACCAGTGCAGGAGCCTTTACAGCAGTACCAAGAACTGAGACGAAAGGCAGCATTCATCCTACAGCTTTTAATCTGGATCCCAAGGGAAATGTACTGGGATCCCAAGGTAAACACAGTAACCCCGCATGAGGAAGCAGAACTGAGCATGCAATAGTTTGTGACCCACTGCTCAGGAGTGCTACTGTTGGCATTGATCTGCTCCCTTCAAACAAAACAGCTTCAGTGCAGCCTCATTCTCAGCACCTCAGTGCTCCATCTTGTCCCCACATCCTCTTTTGAATGTCTGGTGTAAATGGTATAAATAATCTCTGCTGAGCCACCAAACCCCTTAAATCAGTGGTGCGTAAGAGTCACAGCCATAGCTCCCAGGCAGGGAACTCAGCACGAAAACGGAGTCTGTGCTGTCCTTACTGCTCCTTACACTCACATTTCCTCTCACACAACACTGTTCTGCCGAGCCCATGGAAGCCTGGGGCTCTCTATAATAAAGCTTATCAGGTACAGTAAAGAGAACTTGGCAAACACTAATAAGAGCTGTTACCTAAGAGTCTGAAATATTTAGAGGCTAATCTGGTAAGATTAGTACAGTAGCAATGCTCTAGGGCAGCTGCTTTCTGAACAACACTAAACACAGAGTAATGCTTTGCATATTTAAGAAAATAATCCTCCCCCAATGCTGTCAAACACACCAGCAGTAAAATGCAATCCTTACAGTCATTAAATGACTTTATGCAAATCAGCAGTTCTGTGTACACCATTAACAGGTGGCCTGTATTCAGCAACAGTGAACCAAAACTATGTAACTCCCAAATTCCTTCAAAAGGTAATTTTTTATTACAGTGCAAATTCACAAGTATTTAGAGCCAAAAACTTAAGAAAAAAAAAATCCTATTCATCTGCATCTCAAAAATTGGTATAATAAGAAATGATGGGGAAAATTGTGGAAGAGGTTTTACAGCAAATTCTGTGAGCCAGAGAGAAGTTTGATCAGAGGACCCATGTTTACCCTTGAAAGAATTTTCTACCAAGGTCGTTGACACAGAAGCCAAGAAAGAAAGAAGGATAAATAAGAGAAACCTGCAACTGTCTGTTCCAGTGAGCACTTTGTCTTTCGCGACCAATGAGTGAAGTGTAAACTTAGGAGTTTTGTAAGAAAGTATAAAATGCATGCATGCTGGAATAAAAGCAAATTGAAGCCTCCTGAAAATGGAGTGTGTTGCTTTGTATTACAATCATCTCAACTATGACAAAAAATAACTAGAGAATTTAATATTTGGAAATACTGTCTCTTCCCCAAGGCACTGCAACAGCAAGGGTTGAGTACTATGAACAAAATGCCATATATTCCAAAAATATTCATTTGTGAGCAAAACCCACCCCCCACCAAGGCCCTCACAATAAACATCTGTACTCTGATTAAATGCCAGCCTACTGCACGTATGTGGGGAAGACACTTTGCCAAAGTGTTAAACTTGGGCAAAAGATTCTTGCTACAGAGAAAATGAAAAATTACTTGTCTAGCAGGTAAAAAAATCACATTTTGCACAGGGACTGAGTGACTCCAGGTACTGATGTCAAAGCAGATGGCCACAAATTACCGGCTCTTTTGTCACGGAGACACTCTTGTTTCATTCCTGGTAGGTGAAGACTGACAGTCTTTAAAAATAAAATTTCCCAGAACAAAACTAACTAATTTAAAAAAGAACAAAAACCCAAGAGGTATTCAAAAACATCTAATTCTATGTTGGTAGTCCCCATGTAGAGCAGTTGAGATAACTGGTGCTTATCTCTTTATCCCACAGGCTTTAGTTGCTTTTCAGTGCACCATAACACAGGTGCGTGTGCCTTTCTGTGCGCACACACGCCCAGAGCAGTTCTGTGGAATTCTATCCTGGATCCATGAAGCTACAAGAAACAGCTGGAGCTACACACCTTTAATTATTCATGTATGAAAACAGCACAATTATATGGAGTTGTTGCACAAAAGAACAGGGAGCTAAAATGTACACCTGCACCTTCATGTCTTCATTTCATGTACAACGGTGTCATTGACTGGAAACCTTATGTGTCAGGGTGAGCCAGCTCCTCTTTGCAGCTGAAGGACTGCTTTTGTAAGCTTAACAAGATTTTTTACAAAGCAACAAAAAGCCTTACAAATGTCATCCCATTAAGCCTTATGAGGATAACTGCATGGATTAAAAGCAAGGCTGACACAAAGTTTTGCTATGAGCAAACTGATGTCTCAGCTGCCAGTGTTGATGCTTTAAGCAGTACCATTTTTTAAACTATTTTTGCATTCATCACAACGTGTAAAAAGAGGAATAAAGACACAGGAATTTCATGGAGTGTTAACTAATAAAAGGACAAGCTGTAACACAGAGATGTTACATCAATTAAAATTAACAGGCTCAGGAAGCCACACAGTATACTTCAGCAGAGCCAATGCAATTGCCCAATTATCAAAATTAGACTTTATCCATTTTAATATTTACAGTGCTGAAAAAGCCTGGAACAGATTTATATAAATAATATGTAGGGCCTACACAGCAACAAAATTAGCTGTTGGGGAGCTATAACCATTGGGTAGGACACAGCCTCCCTTCTTGGTTCTCCTCTCTTAAAATACATTAAAGACAGACATATAAACAATTTACATAATGACCACTCAGAGACGCATGTAAGTTTATTTTTTAAATGCTCCCCTTTCATGAAGACCAAGTTCCAAGGTATTTAAAAGCATCAGCTTATGAAAACAAAGTCAGTCTACTTTAAATATTTTTAATAAAATGGAAAGCACAAAATTGCAATCCTGTGGCATGACTCAAGAGGAACCACAGAAAAGAAACCTCTCACATAGGAGCCAGGTATGCCCCAAGCAGCCTGAGACAATGTTTGCAAAGCAATTACCACTGTATTTAAGGCACCTTTATTTAGTAACAATTACCTTCAGAAAATCTAGGCTAAATCTTTAAGTCAGTAGTAGCAATAACTACATCTAAATTTCCTAAAACTTTTCAGTCTTGGCCCTTTTGGTTTTTAGTTTTAAAAGCATTACTTTATCAGAGTAAAGACCAAGTCAAACCATAATCCTTGTGGATTCAAGGTAACCTAGTAAAAGTCATTTGAAAGTTGATTAGAAGAAGTGTGTAAAGAAATAAAAAAAAAAAATTAAAAATAGCTTTATTGATGTTTATGTCAGATACCGATTTAATACCTGAGTAATAATCCAATTCTTGTATACAATTCCAATCTAGTGACCACTGCTATATAAACATCCTAACAAAAATATTTGTAATTAACCCCAACTTTGACCAAGGGAATACTGAAAACGGAGTACTTGTATACACAGTCATGGCTTTTTGGTCTCACACTGCTTTAGGTCACCAAGGGCTTCTAAAACCGGTCCTTCTGGTAAGTGGAAGCAGCCAAAGCATTCTGCCCTTCTCCCCCAGTTCTCCTTCCGATGACTGTACTACACCTACTTCGCAGCACGATGGAAAATGAAGAGAACCAGCTCTCAAGTCTGATGACTGCATTAAATGCCCTGTAAATTCCCCTCTTCCTGACAGAAATTGCATACATAAATTTATCCTCATTCAATCAGTGAACCAGCAAACATTTTGCCCCCTCTCTTTCTGAAGGCTGAAGGAAAGAGCATGTTTCTGCCCCGCTTCTTCCCCACAAGATGCACAGAATTTTTCATTTTACTAATAGCGCTAAAATAAAAAATTTCAAGCTAAAAAACCAAAAAGAATAATATAAATCCAAACCCAAACCCAGTGCTGACTTAAACCACAACATTCATTTTGTTAAAGGAAGTACTTTCAAATCTGTGACTAAACAGGATTTTTTTGCTGTAAACAGATATATTATGGAGAAAATAATTGAAACAGAAGATGCTTATAGAACCTATTTGGCAGAGTGGCCTGGTCACTTTGATGGAATATGGTAAAGAAGAAAAATTATATAAATAAATTATGGTAAAGAAGATGTTTTTAACAAACTACCTTCATGAGGATTTCAGTAAGTGAACATGTAATGCCACAGAGCAAGCTAGCCATTTGCTATTTAATGGAATACAATCCTTAATTATTAAGGATTTCCTTTCCCCCAGCTGTGATGCAGATGACCACAGACAAAATTCCACTTGGCTGTTGCGAGGCACTTAACCACTCTAAGAAGCTGACAGGAACAAAAAGCTGCAACAAATACGCTCGTACAAATAAACACTTGTAAACATCTGCAGAAGTCCTTTCCGTATGGAACGCATCTGTTGGGAAGAACACGCACGGAACTCCAGTGTGACCCAGCGTCTCCATCAAAGTGGCTCTGCTCTGATTTCTGCTAAAACAGCTCACAAGGACCTGCAGGTCAATGAGCCTGTAAAGCATCTGCCACAGCAGCTCCCCAGGTAAGTGATAATTGTACACACAGAGATGTGCTTTTATCACATTATTCATCCTAGACACAGAATTGCTCTGCAAAGCAGCATTGTGAAGTAAATAAGGGAGACTAATTATGCCTGCAGAAACAAATCCCTGACACTCATGGTCAAGGAATCCTGACTGTAACAAAGAACCCACACCATATTTCCATGAGGCTGAACTTTCCATTTCCTACAATAGTTTCCAAACAAGAACATGCATCTGGAGAGAAAACCAGACCAGCAAATTTCACTGCTAAGACATTGCTGTGGTGGGGGACAGAAAACGCAAGTGCACTGGAATTGCCTCATCCAACGCCCAGTGCCAACTGTGGAATGTGAACCAGAGGCAAAAATGCTCTCTTGTAGGCTCTGCCCTTAAAAATACATTAGGCACAGCATAAAATAGGCTGAAGGTAGTTTTTCAGCATATGCATATCTACATGTCAGAATCATCATTACTGTCCTGCTGGTCACCCGAAAATACAGATGTTCAGAAAAAGCTGCTACTGTGCTTTCGTGTTTCATAAAAAATATATGTTATAATAAATAACTTTCAAGTCAAAGTTCATTCTACCTCAAGCTTGAGTAAATAACATTTAAAATGTTAACATTTAAAATCCATGTTCAAATAAAATTGTCTCTAGGAATTCTTGCCAACCTTCCTTATGAGAAGATGACAAAGGACTATACAGAGGAACTTTATTTGCTCTTATTTCTTGTAGACTGTAGAGTGAGCATTACAAATACTACTTGTTAAGACCTCTGTATACAAGAGAAAAATGCTCTAGTTTATGTTATTATGTTAGCATAAAATCAAAGTTTATGCTCTCTTAATTCAGCTTAAAACAAAGCATCAGCTAATTTAAACTGAAACAATTCCCCAGTTTACAGAGCAGTAGGTGGCCACAAAGAAATAGCTAAATTTTCAGTTTAAAAATAAGTTAGCTTTTGATTAAGTTCAGGGAGCTTTTAAATGCAGACAGACCTAAAATCCTACTTCCTACATGGTAAGTGTAACTTTAATTACCACTGTGCTGGAAGCGTTACATCAAACAGAATCAATGGGCTCTTTGAATACTCCAGATTTGCAGTGAGGATCACATATTGCATCACCTTTTCTATAAGAAGTCAAAACCCCATAAATTACAGCAGGAATGTAGCCACACCCCTCAGTGATGTGGTTATAAACATCAGGCAGATCTTAGCTCATTTTCTGAGGACCCATGCAAAACTCACTGAAGCACAACCAGCAATTCACTTAATCACAGTACCACCTTTTAATGACTGTTTGTTTGGTTTGGTAACAGGACAACCACATCATTTATCCTCCACTCCAGGGATTAAAAGACAGACTCCAGGCACCTGTGATGGCAATACTAAGTATCCCAATGTACCATTTGAATGGTGAGTATTTTTCCTAATTAAAAATCTTACTTAAAACCAAAAGAAGTGCTAAGATACCAGGTGTTCTCTCGAACCAGACCAAACCTACATTTTCTCTAAATCACTTCTCAATTATGCTCTATATTATTCCAATGCACAGCAGCCCTTGGAGAGCAGAAAATGGTTTATTCTGAAGAGATAGCAGCACTTGGCACACCGTGGACCTGCTCCAGCAAAAAATTAGTTCCAGGACAATAAAGTCGACTTCACAGAAAATTCTGTATTTTATGGAATTAACTATTACTTTCTCATGTTATACAGTTATCACTGTAAATCCACCTTCTCTCTGCCTTTATCTGATGGGTTTTTTTATATCTGTGCAAGCAGAGAAGGCTAAAACCAATTCCATAGGACCAGGTCCCCAAATTTTGTGTTACCAGCTTTGAGGGAAAAGACCTAAAATGAATGCAACAGGCCTAAAGCGTGACTATAATGACATCTCTGTCCTTGGTGCCCTCTTTCACAGCCATGCATCTTGAACATTGTGAATGGGAGCAATAGGAGCACCCCAGAGACCAGCTCCATCCATACCACTGCAGTTTATCCCTCTTAATTTCTTTATGGTAGCAAGAGGGGAAATGTAGGGACTGAGTCTGCTTCTTACACTCACGGCAAAAGTGAAAAAGCACAGTCTGAAAAGTGTCAAAGCAGAAAGAAGTCAGGTTAGGTAACTGGTCTCGTGTTTCCATCTACGTGGTGCTGCAGACATCCATCCACCAAACCCGGAGAAGCAAATGCCTCTACAATCACCCAGAACAACACTTAAGCTCTAGGAGCTCTCAGTAAGTTAACAGAGCGTATGAGTGAGCGACTCAAAGTACTAGGATACCCAGACAGAGTGTTTCCATAATGATCCCACTCCATCTCTATCCACTGGGCTGGGCTCAAAACCATCTGTATTATTTTCTGAGTGAACGTGCCTTCCCCCTCTGTCAATTAACTATCACAGTAAGTGATGCTACCACAGCTGGAGACAACTATAAATTACTGTCATTTCCCTAACGTGCAGCTTCACAAGTGAATGATGATCCCAAATGATTCCAAGTGTTTGTTTTACAAAAAGCAGGGAATGCATGTTGACTTAATAGATGACAAACTTGAGGTTTATGATGAGAAACTGCCATTGTCTTTTAATCACAGTCTCACAATAAATGAAAATTAGAGAGCTTGTCCTGTCCTGTGGGACCATTTGTAAAATTGTAATTAGCTCAGTGACAACCCACATAAACTTGGATGGAAATGCTTCAGGGGAGAGCAGAAGCCAGTCTGTATTCACAAACCCAGACTACTAGCTGCAGTTGAAATCTCTTTCTAAATATTCCTCTCATTTAGCACATCCAGTAACTCCCAAAATACATATATGCTACGAAAGATAGCTGCAAGCCAGTTAGCTGCAATTATGGTTTCAGATCACCCATCAAGTCCTTCCCGGCAAGACCACACAGTCCATTTCAACACAAGCCCAGCACTAACACCATCGACATCAGACCAAGTATAAATTGCTGAAACACAATTAAATAACTCTCAAGGTCACCTAGTAAATAAATGCACACCAAATCTATTAATTAAACAGCACCACTTGGGTGGCACAAGGGCAGGAGCTGTGGATTTTATTACAGTGCAACACCAGAACATCTTCAATGCACAAGTAACAGGAGTGTCATGCTTGGCCCACTGTGCCTGGAATGAGAAGCTGGATGCATTTAGAGGAGACAGACGTGTAGAGGACAAACTAAAATTAGAAGCACGTTCCCATGAGCAGTCCATGAGAATACTAACACTCTGGTGAAACCACTATAAAAAGAGCTTCCAAATTTGGAAGGTGACTAGGAGGAGAGAGGTATCATTAAACCCCTATCAACTGAAAAAAATGCCGGGATCAGCAGTTTTGTAGGAGTAGGAAAGTCTCCAGTGCCGAAATCTGAAAAAGCCCAGCCTGAACTGAGCAATTAGGAGCTATTCATCCACTGCCAGCGATGGAGGTTGGTGTTATTTGCAGGGTCAGAGCGTTCACTCCGTGCCAGGATGCAGCAGAAAGCCGAGGAGCAGACCTGCTGCATCCTTTGGCATGCCATGACTTTGACAGATAGTCCCAACAGCAGTGCAACTAAATCAGGATGAAAAGTACCTTTTTTAAAGAAGTCAAGTTTGAAGGAGCGAGGAAAAATCTAAAGGACACTTGAAACACTTGCTACGAGTCAGGGGTGCTTAGGGGGATGTCTGTCTGCCTGGAATGCATCGGTGCTGTCCCCTGGCCCTCGGGCACCAGGGGAAGATGAGTCAGGCTGGCACCAGCCTCCCGCACCCCTGCCATGCACAGGACAGGCAAGGGTGACATCCCAGCAGAGCTATGGACAGGCTGGGCTAAGCAGGCAGGCTGAGTTCTAATTTTCCATATGCTGTTTCCAATATGTACCTAAGATGATATAAAATCTCTTACTGAATGTGCTTTCTGTTAATAAAGATGCAGAAGATGCATAGAAAATACAAAACACAAGCAGATTGGATTTATGCACGTGACATGGCACAGACAAGTTCAGCCTATAAAATGCAATTCCAAATTGCACTCTCAGGTGGCACAGAGAGCCCAACACTTTCCCCTTGGAGGTACCTTTTCCAGAAGCAGGGTGACAGTAAGCCACCATGGGTTAGGATGTCAAACACTCCAAATGGGCAGATTTAGGCTGCCTGGGAAAGAAATGCTGCCTGAATGAATTCCTTAATTTCTCTAGGGAAAGGGAAAAGGTCAAGACAAAAGTGTCCCACAGAGTGGGTTCAGCCCAGAGCCACAAATGCCAAGGCCAGGGCAGGATTATCACTGAAAACACATGACAAGTTTTACCACCCCTGCAGAAACTGTTCTAATGCCATCCAGTGATGCCCATCCACATCACCCAACATACTGCGACCTGTTTTCAGTGGGGGGTTGGTTTTTCCTCACCCTCAGATCAAGTAAAGGTTCCAAATATTTGGGTATCAACCCAAGAACCAGTGCAAAATTCACCTGTTAAACCATCAGCAGCGTTGTCTGTAACAGCAAAGGGAACAGAACTTAGAATACCCCCTAATGCTCTAAAAATGTCTGTGCCAGCTTTACTGAAAGAAAAAGCTTAGTTTAGCTGAAGTGGTAGAGATCTATGTTTTTGGAGGAAAGAATCCAGAGGAAAATTACATATTTGTGGTTTAGCTGGGAGTCACGATGTCTATCCGTATGCATAACACGTGGTCGCAGATTCATAACAAACAAAGCGTTCAAACAACAAAAAAATGTAAGTTCTGAAAGATCCATCTTGTGTGTGCAGAGAGAGAGAGAGCAATTCATTTCAGTCGAGCTTATTTCCACAGCTCTTGAAGGCAGCAGTGCAGCCAATTATGAAACTCTTAATTCCAGGAAACACATATAGAAAGTAAAGCACAACAAGAGATGAAAATACAAGTGGGAAGTGTGGCAGCCACCCCAGTCCTCACCCCCCACAGCAGGATCCTCGAGAGAGGTGGTCAAGTTCCACTTCCCTTTTCTGTGGATTACTCTATTTTACATTTTACATGACTGGCTGCAAAAGTGGAGTGGACTTCAGGGAAAGAAAAAATGTTTAAGAGACTCTGCACGCACTAGGAAAAGAACTTCGATGCATTTAAGGAAACATACAAAGAGAGGCTTAAGCAGGGATGGAAAATGCTTCAAGATCTGGTTCACACTTGATTTATACTGAATCATTACCTATTTTGGTGCAAATTAGGCATGTACTTTCTGAGGCAAAAAAATGACAAAATCGGTGGCAAACCTTAGTGAAACCTCATTTCCTCGGTCTTTATGGATACTGCTACAGTTATCAGGGATATTACAGCCAGCAATGCTTCACTTGAGCTAAAATAACCTTGTGCTCCATTAAAAGGAAAGAGAATTAATGTAGCATGGCAAAGAGTGGTGTCATTGTCTGCACTCAAAGACATTTTTATGCTCCACAGTAACCCAGAATAATGAAACTTAAAGATGCAATGCCACTTAGCAGAATAAAAGGACTCTGATGCAAACAAAAGAGACAAAAGCTGTAACACCAAATAAAGGTGTCTTCCCCCTCCATTGCTGGCACACTCAGACCACATTATCTGCTGCTTCATATGGCTCATACTGAAAATCACTGACACATTGATTAGCACTACATAACTTAGTCTTTTAACTGCTGGGGGGTTCTGACACTCCACTCACTGCAGGGCCACCAACAGCTCTACAGGGAGCCCTTCCACACCAAGCCCTTACAACAACAGAAGTCAAAACTTTAAGGCTTTTCCTCTTAAACATGCACATACATTCACAAGAACTTAACCATCTAGAAGGAATCTTATGCACAGCAGTAACAAAAACTGCTGAGAAGGAGAAAGCCTGCAGAAAACCCAGCTGTGACAAGCCCCACTATGCCCCCCTGTGTGCTCTTGCCTGGTGCAGTCTTGTTCCAGTACATTTAATTTCACAAATAGCAACTGCAAAACCAGCTTCTATATTCTGTTGTGGCACTTCACTAGTCAGTTACTTGCTGAAGCCATGGCTGACTTTAAACATTCAATCTGTTCTGTTATAATACTCACTAAATTGGCTCTTACATTAAAATATGAAATAATGTTATATCACTGGCTTATTTGGTTTCTTGATATTTTATTTTAATTCTCTCAAGGACTATAGTTTACCTTATTCATCATAGAAATTGCAAATTTAATTAATTTAATGGAATGGATGAGATTTAAAATTGTTGAAGTGATCAGCTCATCTAAGCAATAAAAATAATTAAAGGAAGTGAGATTCTCTAATGCATCAGTCCCATGCAAACTAGAGCTTTTTATTTATATAAAAAGTTTTATTTATTTATTTATTTGCATAGATATAGTCAATACAGCCCTGAGGACCATATTTACTGAGCATAAATTTATATAGCTGGGGATTGGTTTGATTTTCACTGCATCAGGAAAGAACTACATATTTTTGACATAGAGTAAAACCTTAAGTTCAGAAAAAAATTGTGCTAGAGAACTACATCCACTCAAGCTGAAGAGGCCTGATTTTTACCCTGTGTTTGGTTTACAGAGTAACTTAACTAACACCAGCTGAGCTACTCACAACTGTGCCACAGTAAGACAAATGAAATTCAGAAAGCATTACTGCATCTACATTTCCTATGTATTAATAGTGTTTCTCTTGAGATTCTTGGGACTTTATGAAGTGTCATGCACATAATTGGTGAATATAAACATAAAAGACATATTGTTGGGCATAAAGGACACAGCCTCCCCACATAGCTTTAATTACCCTGTGTTCAAAAAGGACAAGGCAATACAGAGTTTCTTATTTTTCCCCACATGAGGAACTTGACAACTTCAGTGCTCATATTTTGTGTTATGGTGGGCAGAGGACTAACCCCAAAACGCAGGCTCTTCCTCCTTTTCTTGTGGCAAAAGGACTCAGTAAGCTAGACACCAGCAGAGAGTGTGGTGAGGAGCAGTGCCAACTTTGGGTGCTATCAATTGCCTCAGCCACTGATGTGAAGTTCCCAGCTCAAAGCACGGAAATGAGCAGACTCCAAATGGACACCAACACACTCATGAAACCAGATAAGGGATTTGTCTTTCTCCCTGTGTCCCAAGTCTGTTCTGCATCTAGGCCACCTCTTGGCCTGCTGCAATGCCAGCCTAGCCCACGTTCCCACGTGCTGGTGCAGCTCCAGCTGTTCCTGGCGCGGAGGCCTTCCTGCTGTCAGAGCACACTCGTGGCGGTGCCTCAGCCCCAGCCTGGCCGAGGCCGGACCAGCAGATCCACAGAAACAGGCTCAGGCCTAGCGGAGCCGAGTCTGTGCCTGGCAGTCCTACTTACCTGCAAGTACCCTGACTTACAGAGCCATTCAGGGACAGCCTGGCCTCGTGCCAAAAGGACTTCATTTATCACCTGAAGGGCTGCCACATGCCAGTAAAATCTGCTGCTGCCTTTGGGGAAGGGATGAAGATCCATCAGAGTCAGACTCGAGCCTGCTGTTGCTGGCTAATGGACCCTGCCTGCCATAGCTTGTACACTGTCTGTAAGGCCTGGGAGGAGGTGCCAAGGCAGGGAACTATGGGCTTTAAGGAAGCGGGAATGCAATGCCAGCAGAAGCCCCTCCAGTACTTACAGAGAGATCTTGACTGTGTAACTCTCATCAGGAAAACATTACCCAAACACAGCACAAATCCTGCCAGAGCAAACTCCACTTGGGAAAAAAACTCCATGGCTTTACCAGGTTTGAATCAGCAATTTTCCAGAATGGGTTGGAGCTTGTGTCATCAGACTGATGCAGATTTTATCATTATTTGGGATCTCATAAACCTAAATTAGCAAAGCAGCTGTAAATCCATGCCAAACGTCCTAACAAGATGGTGCAACAGTGTTACACCACAGAAAATGTCAATTGCAAGACTAGAAATCAGAGTGCTAAAAAACTAGATTTACCTCAAGTTAAAGTGGACCAAGAAATCAAAGTTTACCAGAAGAAGATAAAGGAGAAAAATCAGGAATATTACAATGGATTTCTTCATGAAGAGATGGTTACTCATCAATTTTCTTTCCAAACTTCTAAATTTTAAAAATGGGAGCATTAGTACACATGGAAGTGCTGGAAAAATAATAGTTACCCAAGATGACAAATCTTGTGCAGGTACATGCTCAGCAAAAAAAGTAAGCTTTTAATGTAACTTGACGTGCAATCCCACAAAGAAAATGCATTAGGTTCTCTGAACAGCAAAGCTCAACCTACATTTCCACCCATTTTAAACTCTGGAAAAAGGAACCCTCTACACACTAAGTACAGCCATGTCACCACAGTAAGAACCTGAGAAAAACAGCAATGCTGAAAATCTCACTAATGCACAAACTCCTGCAGCCCAGGTAGAAATCACAACAATGAGTACTGGTGAGGAGTAGCTGTAAGTGGAAAGGATGAGGAAATGCTGTGGGTTCTGAACAAACTTTCACATATACATTACTTAAGTGGGAAATGGAGATGAGAAAAAGGAGAACAGAAAACACTGTTTGCAGTCCACTTTCCTTATTTTTCCTACACCATTCATTAGGCATCATAACTACAAGGCTGGACAGAGACGAAATCATAGATTTATTAAAAGGATGAATAGAAGAAAGATGCCAAAAAATGAACTGAATTAGTTATGTGCAAAGCAGTATCTGCACAGAAGAGGTCAGATTTCAGAGATGCACTGGAGCCCTGCTTGTAGAAGAAGTGAACCAACTTCTTCAAGGCAGATTTCCATGGCACTTCTTGCTATGAACATGGACAGTAAGGGCTGCACAGAAACAGAATCATTTAACATTCAGCCTATTTAGCTTTCCAAAAATAACTGCCTGTACACAGTCATCTTTGAGAAACCACCCCATCAATTAAACTAGACCTCTGCTTCCCTACAGAAATCACCCTGAAAAAAATAGTTACCATTTTTTTCTTATTTTTCTTAACTTGCACACACTTATTGCCAGAGCTGAGCTCCCTTCCTCTGGCACGCTTCCTTTTTCACTCTTAGTGTTTCCTCATTTGATGCAGCTCCATTACTCACCAGAGGTGACAGTTCAAAAGGAGATGTCATAGTGACACAAGCATAAGAGCTCCAGTGGGGTGCTGGCAGCACTTGCAATGATTTTAGGGTCATCATTTAGCTGGCTGAGGGCATTGCTGCAGGAGAAGGAACATGACAGAACACGACGCCTGCTGCCAAACCCTGGCATGGTAATCCCAGGTCATGAAAATCTTCTCTCAGACAGATCTAGAACATGGCAGTTTTTCTGAAACAGGAGCATAACACTTGGTCCATACGGCCTTGAACTGCACACCTCGGTGCAGGTGATGATGCACAGTTTGTGCAGACTTGTAGAGCCCTATCTGCCTGTCAGCAAAGCTGTTTGCACCCTAAGCCAAACCTCAACAAGCTGAAGACTTGTGACCACTTGGAACCAATTTAGATTTTTGTTTCAACTGAGTTCTGCGCATTTCAGCCCTTCCCCTGCATCAGTTCACTCTTGTATTGCGTTCATTTTCCCCAACTTGTGGAAACTTAAAATTATGTTCTGGTTCTAGTAAGGCCCAGGTGAATGGCTCTGGAATCTGACTAAACCGTAAGCGTAACCCCAGCTGCAGAAGGGCTGCACCTTTGCCCTAAGAGCACTTGTACATTTGCTTATCTCTCGCCATTTTACAAAGCAGAACCTTTGGTGAGATAAAATAGCACAGAAAACACTCCTCTTCTTCCTTAATAAAATTTCTAGGTCAAACCTGTAAGCTTAAGAGAGATGCTGCAGAAATTTGACATGTCATTTTGAGCCGTGGTACACTTGTTTTCACTTTCTATTTATCATTAAAAGGAAGAAGCTGATTTCATCCCAGGTGATGCCTGAAGAGGCTACCTGGAACAGAGGCTAGACAGACTTAAATGAAAAGTTGGTATTTATTCAAAGGCCTTCAAACGATACACCTTGGGCAGTACAAGAGCCTGGCTGTGGCTCTGCCCAAGATGGCCCCAAAATGGATGATGGGTCATGAGTTTTCAGACTTTTATAAGTTTTGGCCCATTTCCATATTGGGGTCAATTGTCCAATTACAGTTTCAGGTTATGAAGTCCCATCCTCCCAGACTGCTCTCCTCAATTTGCTTTTGTTCACACTTCTTTGGGCCTGAAGGTACAATGGTGTCCTTGGTTGGAAAAGGATTGTTTTGTCTGACTGAACTGTGAAGAGAACTTGCTAATGCTTTATATGAAGTTCAGCGTTACACACCAAAGCACTACAGAATCTGAAAAATATGAAAGCTAAAACTTAAGGCATCACAGGCACCAACAATTTTATTAGTCTAAAAATGCCATAAGAAACAGGAAATTCTCACCCTTCTGCAGAAGTCTCAGGTACAGCAAATATTCTTGTGAGAGATACCCTTGGCATGTAATTCAGTGTACGAAAAACTGAAAAACCCAGCTACAGTTCCCTTAAGATCAAGGTACTTACCTCTCTACACTGTTTCTAAAGCAAGGAGACAGACACACCCCACCCTCCAAAATAACTTTATTTTTTGCTTTACATGGTTAGACCACACAGCTCTGGAAATAAAAAGAGCAGAGCTTTCTTCAACTCGGGAGGACGGAATCTCAAACACAAAATACAGTATAAAATAAGCATTTCACTAAACCCAGCACTAATTATTGACATTGGTCTATCTCATTGTGCAACAGACACTGTCAGCTGAAATTCTTCTGCAGCTGCCCTGCAGAATCATGAGCAATCCTGGAAACAGCCCCTCCTGCACACTGCTCAACACCCCCCAAACACCTGGCACAGAGAGCTCACTGATGGCTGAGCAATGGCTCAAAGATGAGAACACTGCACACTGCTGCAGGTGATCCATCAGGTTATTGCATCCCACAGCAGAACTCATAAGGAGCACCACGTTATAAAGAAAGAGCCTTGCCTGAAGATATTTGCACTTGATTTCTGAGCTGCTCTCTTTGTTAATTTCCATTTCCCCTAACTGTTCTAAAGTGATAAATACTGTACGAAGCAATGAAATGTTCCTACCTATATTAGGATGCTTCAGGAGGCGACAGATTCTAGCTTCTCTCTCCAGTTTCTGGTGATCTGCACCAAAAGAAAGCAAAACAGTTGCTGTTAGCATGAATATTAACATAGTTTAGTGTATTTGCTTTAGAGAATCATCACATCATCATCATCTGATGGGATCTTTAAAAAATACCTCCTTTATTTAGATCCACTAATATTTTCACCCAAACTGTAATATTGAATAGAATTTTTTTTTACCTTTGAGTAGAGCAGGAGGCTGGAGTTCTGGATTCATTGTTGAACCCTAACAATCTTTTCTGGAGATAAAATACTATTGCTTGTGTCAAGTCCTATTTTCTACAATAGATAACACAAATATTCCAAAATACCAACTTTGGAAAATTGAACTGCTTGAAATGTAAAAATATGCTTTGAACCTTGAAAATATTAAGAAGTGAACAAGTTAGAAAAAGTTGCTTTGGATGGTAACTCTGAAGATTCAAAAATTTAGCATCAGATGTTAGAATTAAGAAGTTCAGTCCTTACTGCAAAATGTCCAGTTAGGCCAAAAGAACTATATGTAGGTCAAAAGATCTATAACAACAGATAGGAAATAAAACAGAGAAAGCAACCACCACCTTTAAAATACCTAACACTTCAAGTTTCTGACAGCATGTTTTAAATCTGGAGGAAAGAACAAGAAGGAAAACTTGTTTAATTTTTCTGCAGTTTGTACTTCTTAACATTTGCAGCCAACTCTAACAACTGAAACAATTTTACATATGTTAACAGTTCAAGTTATTTTCATATGCTTTTAAGAACTGGGATAGTTCTTGAGCTAGTCACTACTTGTCAACTGACATCGTACTTTCTGAGGCCTAAGAGCCTCCACCACTTGCGTGGGAAAATTTGTCAGCTTAACCATCTTTACCTTAATGTTTACTAAAAGAAAAATAATCAGAAGTTAAAAGTGTTAAGAAGAATTATAAATCTGCAACATAAGCTTAAATCTTTTTTTTTTTTTTAAGTTAAACTCCGCCACTGAGGTTTCCCATTAAGATTTTTGAATTCAGCTGCAGCAAGGCTGAAACATAAGCACAGACATCTACAGTTACAGTACCTTCGTGTCCAGCAGCTCTGGCTGTAACTTAATCATGGGCTGAGCACTTGGCACATTACCCAGAGCAAGCAGGGAGATGATCTGCAAGGCAAACTGAACTAAGCTGGGGTGAGAACAGAGATGAAAATGTGAACACTGCCTCAAAAGCAAAGAAACAATCCAGGGGCTATTAGACATTTTGTGTAGAAGCTGTGTCTCTGGTGCACTTCCAAATCTACTTTCAAAGGCTGTTCTGCACCACCTCCAGCTATATTTACAGATCAGCCAGCACAGCCAGAAACCTGGAAGGTGTCCGACAGTCTTCTATCAAGTGCTAAAAACATCCTGTGTCGACTCTTCAGGAATAACACAGATATAATAAAGAGCTTCATCTCCAAAGTTGAATGTGAAGTATAAACATTTGAAGTTTCTTTGCTATCAACCACTCTATCGCAACTCCTGAACTGACAATAGATGCGATTAATATAGTTTATTGATTATAACTGTAATGATTAAAAAAGCATGCCTGATATTTTTCAAATCACAGTAAAAATGTCTTAGAGATGCTGCTGGATGCACTGCAATATATGAAGGTAACATCTACATCATCATCAACATCATTATTATCGACTGCGCTATATATTCCCAGGTTTTCACTCCAAATTGAGCCAGTATATTGATGGACACCAACCAGGTGTTCTCTGCTGTCACGTAAATTAGAACAATGAGCTCGCTGCATTTAACTCCTTCAGTTGTTTGTGTCACAGTAATTGCTATCACACCTGCTGGGTGACTGGAGGTACCTCACAGCCTGCACGCTGCACCGAGGCACCAGAAAGAATATTCAATACTCCCTGAGCCAGGAATTCAAGTGGACGTTAAGGCCCAGAAGATGACAGCAGCATTTCCAAAGAAAGAGACTATTCCTTAGTGTTGTTAGAGGAGTAAGTCTGCAGTATCTAAGTGTTTGGGGGTGGGACCAAATGCAAATTCACCTTCATGCGATATCCAAGAAAACTGCTCTCTTCTAAAATCTGCATGTTTGCTCTATGAGTTTTAGGAAATCCTTTTCCTTCCTCTGTCCACTGGGTTTATTTACAAGTGCTTGCAACTGCTGTGCCACCCATAGCTATTTGTGTTACCCTGCCTCCTGCCAGGGCTCAAGTGCTGGGGAGCTAAAGGTGAATGTCAGAGGGCAGGGCACACCGAAATACTTCGAGCACTCAGCTCCCAAGCATCTGAAGGGTAAGGTGTGCCACTGCAGAGTCCACTGGGAAACGAGGGTCCTGCCACACAGCCAGGGAAACTACCTAGCAGGCACAAACTTTGGGATAGCATCTGGTGTCAAATGTTTATGCTACAACAGTAACAGCACAGGAAAAGTTGTGGAAAAAAATAAATGCAGTAACAGGTCACTTATTGAAATCAAAGAGTTAATTCCTCTCAGTTTTGACAGCATATAACTCACCAGCTGAAACTGCGTTTACCTGCCAGGTAAGCACGAAACAGGAAAAAGTATTATCAGGAGCAGGAAGCCAAGCTTGCAAGCCACACAGATAATAAAAAGGGAACACACAAGTACATTTATATACTTGTTTCCTTTCCTTTATTTTAATTACCTAGACTCAATTACAAACAGGTCTCCTACACTGTCTGCTTAAGAAACTGTAATTAATTGAAAAATACAAGCTTAAAAAGCAGCAAAACAAATGCAGGAGAAGGAATGATCTGCAAATTCTAGATTATTTCATGAAAGCAAGTCTCCATTAGTGAACAATGGCCTCTACCACAGCAACAGCCCATTGCCAAGACTGGAAAAAGATCACTGCCCGTCAACCACTGATACCATTGGAAAGAAGGCAGCAATGAGAATAATGCCAGTTTATTAATGAAAAAACCTTGCAGCCACCTACAAATAAGTTTAATCTGACATGGAGTCAAGAAAAAGAAAAAAAGAAAACAACAAGATTTAATGCACTGAACCATGAAAATCTCAGCCTAACTAATGAAATTCTGTGAAACCTGAAACAGACAGAATATAGCTGCAAAACTGGGGGTACTCATAGACTGCATAAACTTAAAATCTTGAACTAGTCCTCATTCATATGACTATGTTCTAGTAGACCCAAAGCTAATGCTATAATTTAGGACACCTGCCTCAGAAAATTAGACTGCCTGTATTCAATTTCTACTAGGTAGGCAAATAAAATAACTTATTGTTTCAGCAGTATCAATATTTGCTTTCTTACAAAAGTTTACACATGTAGAATACACACATTTCTGGGATTACATCATAACATCATAATTAAAGACACATAATGTATGTATTTAATTATGTATTGTATGTCTTAATATATGAAAACGTACAATTAATGTCTTCAGCATTTATCTCTTCTACTAAAGTACTGTGAATGTTCACCCAAAGTGCTGATCCTGCATGACCACCCAAATGGAGCTTAGCACCAGGGCAGAAATGTGCACCTCTCACCACCTATCAACACAGGTATCTAAAATGCAAACATCTCCAAAGCAAAGAATCTTTCTAACAAGAACTTGTAGCAACTTCTGTAGTTGCTTTTTGTTATTTTATTATTAGAGCTTGCACTCCACAGCAAACAATATAAAAGCATTTTCCCCATGTCCCTTGCACTGTCTTGTCCATTCCTTATTTTTTCCCCAGGACTGACTGGATAGATTATGAGTCAGTATGAAGTGATGCATCTTTTGGCACATGTCTTGCTTATCTTTTTGAGGATGGGCTCTTCAACCTGCTTCCTACTCTGTGCAATACAGTACAACACTTGTATTTTCCATGGTTTTCTTTACACAGCTACATGAAGAGAAAACAAGGAGCACTAACTTGGAAGGAGCTCTTCAGACTGTATTGCAACCCCAGAGCACCTTGATGCTGTTATATTCTGCCATGGAAACCAGAAAATGAATGCAGAAATTCTGACAACAGAACACACAGGTTAACAGAGCAACAGCTTCCACTCCCACTACCGAGACTTTGTCAATTTGGTTGACAACTGTCTAGAACACAAGAAAGTATCCACGGACTTGTGGAACATAAATACTTGTGATTTAAGGGCATGGTGTGCATAGGAATAGTGCTGCAAAAGACATTTGCTTTAAGCCCAGGAACGTGGTTTATACATAATCGAACTGCATCAAATGCAGTTTCTGAACTCCCTCTGATGAAGCATTAAGGCTCTGGAAACAGCCCAGCTCTATTTCTTAGACCTGACCATTTCTGTAAGTTGAAGTCACTAGCAGGTGTCCTGGTTTCTGCTAGGATAATTCCCTTCCTAGAGGCTGGTACAGCGCTACGTTGTGCATTTAGGATGTTGATCCCAGAGCTATGTTTTAGCAGCTGCTGTAAGCAGTGTTTGCACTAAGGCAGCTTCTCACAGCACCCCACAGGCTGGGGCTGACCTGCTGGAGAGCAGCTCTGCAGAGAAAGACCTGTGGGTCCAAGTGCACAACACGGAGTCCAAGAGCCAGCAGTGCCTCGGGGGCCAAGGATGCCAATGGTATCCCGGGGTGTGTGGGGAGGAGAGTGGCCAGCAGGATGAGAGGTGATCCTGCCCCTCTGCCCTCCCCCCGTGGGGCCACATGTGCAGTACTGCCTCCAGGTCCGAGCTCCCCAGCTCAAGACAGACAAGGATGGACTGGAGAGGGTCCAGCAGAGGCTACAAAGATGATGAGGGGACTGGAGCACCTCTCTCATGAGAAAAGGCTGAGGGAACTGGGCCTCTTTAGCCTGAGGAAGAAATGACTGAAAGAAATCTTACCAACACAGGCAAATTCCCTAAGAGTGGCTGCCAGGAGGATGAGGCCAGACTTTTTCCTGTAGTGCCCAGTGACAGGAAAAGGGGCAACAGGCACAAACTGGAACACGGGAAGATCCATCTGAATATGAGTAAAAACTTCTTTACTGTGAGGGCAACTGAGTACTGCAAACAGGCTGCTCTGAGAGGCTGTGGAGTTTCCTTCTCTGGAAATCCTCAACATTCACCTGGACATCATCCTGTGCAACCTGCTCCAGCTGAACCTACCTTAGCAGGGGACTGGATTAGAGGATTTCCAGAGGTCCTCTCCAACCCCAAACATTCTCTGATAAACTTGGGGGGAAGCTGGCTGGGGGCTGCTGCTCAGGAACTGAGTAGGCACAGGTCCATGAGCATTTGCACCATGCATCACTTGTTTTATATGTTTTAATTCTTTGTCATCATCCTCTGCCTATTACTTATTATTATTCCCGCTTCCTTTTCTGTCTTAGTGAACTACCTTTAACTCAACCCACGAATCTTAATTTTATTTCTTCTGATTGTCTCCCCAGTCCTCCTTCAGGGTGTGGGAGGAGGGAGGGAGCGAGGCTGTGTGGTGTTTAGCTGCCTGTTGGGTCAAACCATGACAGTGGGGACCAATAGCATTCCTAAGCCCCTGCCTGAGCTGGTTCTTATGTAAGGCAATTTACACACCTTTAGCAGTTTGCAAGCATTCATTTTCATCTGGTAAGATAAAACAAGAACCACATTTATTCATGTAACAGTCCAAAACACAGCTCTTTGAATTTTCCATTACTGAGTTCATGCTACAGCAGCGCTCACAGATAAACCTCAGTTACCTCCCCTGCTATTCTTAAAGAAGTAAATGCTAAGCAATACAGTCCTTCAAATTCCCAAATGCACTTTTTCACAATGAATGCTCCAGCATTCAGTACCTGCTCCTGGGGACATATTTGAACAGAGTCTTTACTTATTCCTCTCTTCCTAGTATTTATATCTCGGAAAGTGGGACATTCTTCGAATAAACAATTCCAGACACTGCGAGTGCTCATCTGACCCACCCCTCCTAATGTTCCCTGAGCAGAATCACGCGCCAGGTGTTCATTGTTATAAAGGCATCTTCTCCATGGATACCCCGCTCCGTAATGGGTAGGAGCACACAACAACAATAGCACAGCCAATTCTTCTATTAGGCCATTGGTCAAAAGCATCAACAGAGCAGAAATCAGGGCACTGAGTGTGCCTCCAGTCATTTCTGTGGCTGTGTTCCCAGACACATTTCTCTTCACCAAGCTGCTGAATATCAAGGAAAAGCAAAAAATATTAATTAAAGATGCTTTGCAAAATAATGAACAAACCCCACACCTGTAGAGCTTCAAATTCTGCCCCACAGTATTAAGAAAACAAAAGGCACATTTGTACTCAGCTGCAAAGGTCTCCAACAATAACAGTTCTCAGCTGACTGATGTTCCTGCAAGGCTTTCTTCCATTTCCCACCCGCTTTCTGTGTTAATATTTTACCCTTCACAGTGTGCGAGAAATTGATAAATGGACACAGAGACCCGATTCCCATCTACAAAGCACAGACCACAGAGGCAGAGACACAGCAAGTGTCTGTAGGGCGCTTTATCAGACACTTGATCCCTGATTTCTGACACCTGCTATGACCAAAAGGTGCAGAGTATTCCTGCATTTGTGCTGTTTCTAGCACTGCTGCTAAAACTGAGGAGCACCTGACTTCAAGTGAGCTGGCAAAAGGACTGAAGACAACATGTGACATTAATAGCAAAGCACTGAGCCCACATGATTTCACTTATTTCCATCACTTGTGTTTAACCATGCCCATAATGAATAGAGAGAAGAGATCAACAGAATGGTATGAATGCAAACTGGACTTAACCCAAATGTTGGGAACCTTTAAACAGTTCCTAAGAGCACACATTCACACACTACTGAGCTCAAGTGAAGAAATCCTTCTTTTTTTTTTCCACCTTTTTATAACTCTCGTTTGCTCGGGTTGAAACAGCCAGCTGGCAATTCACTCACTTCACTCTTCTGATTCAGAAAAACAAGAAAAATATTTGTGGAAGTGTAGAACTGCTGATATATATATACATTAATTGTTGTTTTCTATAAAAGGTACATGCACAATTACATATAGTAGTTTTATAGCTATTATTTTATTATATAAACAGCACATCTACTGAAACAGAATGAAGTACTATAAACTCTTCAGGGCCAAAGTAAACAGAAAGGGCCCGAGAGCCAGAAGTGTGAGTGTGATCACCTGGTCACCTCCATCTGTTTGCCACCAATCTGCACCTGACACTTGCACCCTGTGTTCCATCTTGTCCCTATCACCACTTTTGACCTGACCCATCCAGTGCTGTGCCTTGTAGCACCTCTGACTACCTGACTGCACATTACATCCTCAATCTTGCCCTTGCTGCCTCCTTCTGTCCCTACAGCAGTGTATTCTCCTTTGTGACTCAAACCTGCCAATTCCTAGAGCTGATGGTCAGCCAAGTCTTCCTCAGCCATTCCCCTTCCATTCCTCCATAACTGCATGTCCTTCATTTTGCATGCTGGGAGCTCTTCCCCTATTTCACTGCCCTCCTTTCATTTTTGGTTCTCAAAGCTGCCTGCCCTCTTCTTGTTTAAATTCTGCTGATATATATGTGAGTGCATTCAGTATTCCTCTTTTTTTTTTTTTTAGCTTCTATTTTCTACTGAGCTGTTTAAATTTTTTTAGGCTTCTCAGTTCTCTTGGCTCATTTCCTGCAGAAAGTTGCAATTTTCAGGAAACAATATTTGAAAAAAAGATGTTAGGAATCGAAAGTTCAAAAAAATAAATCATGTAAGAGATGCCTGGAACTTGAGGTGTTGACTTATCAGTCTAACGAACACTAAAGCATCTGTTTGCACTCAAATAGTTCACTGGAGAGGGATGGGCTGCACGATATACTTTACTTGACTGCCTTGCTGAAATCCAGTCCTACAGAGCCCATCTTAAACACATTAAATCCATTAACAATGCTGTAAACTCTGAGCAGACTTCTGCCTGACAACTGAATTTTTGAAGGCACCCTTAAATTCTCAAGTGATGCATGAGACATGCATGAGAAATACCCCTTTTCCTTAAAAATGTTATTCAAACAATATTGTCTAATAACAAAAGAAAAAAATGCAGCTTACTATAAAGCCAAAGCACACTACCAGCTGCTGCAATATGTAAGCAGCAGATTGTCAATTTGAAATAAATTGTGAGTTTCTGACTGACGCTAGCTTATTTTAATATAAATGAATAATTGTTACATGTAAGACTGGTGTCAAGTCACGACACTGTGGCATAACACGTCTGTGTCAGCCACTTGGCTTGGACATGCAGAAGTTACTGATTTTGAAGCTGCTGCAAAGAGCAAATTCTGAACTCTGACTTTAGGTTTTCACTTTGGCAACCCTTATTTTTAGAAATCCTACCAACAGTCACCATCTTTTGCCTTGTAGATGTAATTTCTACAAGACATTGCATTAATTGTTTGTGAGGAAGAAACTTAAATTTTCTTTAAACAGAGGATGACCAGTGAGGATGTTCAGTTTGCTGACAGCTTACGGATGAGAAAGTGTTCCATATTCAATGGAAAGGGAAATACCATTGTGCAGAAAAGGTCAACAACTTTTATTTCCAATATTTCCTGTAGTCACTGTTACTTTAAAACTGAGCATTACACATGACTTATCCTACCAGAGACTAAGGGCTTCATTTATGCAAATACACTCAGAATCACTGACATTTATCTTAATAAAAGCTCATGGACTTTAACTCCCTAGGAGGAAACAACTGTAGAACTAGAATCAAGTCCAAATCGAACAAAAACAATGGTTTGGCAGCTACCATTATGACTCAGAGGAAATTTAAGCAGCACATCAAAGCCAAAGCTTTTCATAACAAGAAGAAACACTAAGAATACATAAGCACATGCCTACAGGACTATTTCATCAAAAATAACAGTAGGCTGCATTAGTATTATAGGACTAAAGATACGATTGCATTAATAAAAATATCGTGATGGCTAAACCTCGGTCTTTAGCAAACAGCAGTCATAGGTAAAGTCACTATTTCTACGTGGCCCATAAAAACCTAAAACAATAGAAATAATAAACTCACAAAGGAGTTCCACATTAAGTTGTAACTTGTCTTCCATCCGTTAACTTGCTTTAAAACACAGAAGTGGATTATGACTAACCCACTGTATTAATTTTTTTCTGCTAAGTTGCTAAGCTTTTGCTCATAATAAAAACACATCTCCTCCTCAAATACCATGTGCATGAATAGCATTTAACCATCTGAAGCTTTATATTACAGCAATCTTTGATACCGGGACAGTGATGCCATAACCTCTAAGCTACATGAGTACAGTCTTTTGCAAGAGGATTGTCTTGACATTATTTTTAGAATAATTTTCTTGCAGGGAACGAGAGAATTGCAATTCACTAGGTTTGTAAAGCCAATCCTTTAAAAAATACTAGCCTTTCAAACACATTCTTGTGAAAGACAGTCCACAAAAGGAGCATTTTCATTAAAAAACACATCACAGAGGAGAGCCAATGTCCAGTGGAAGCCAATGACGAGTGGCATTCCTCGGGGCAAGCGCTGGAATTGGTGCTCTCGAACACCTTCGTCGGTGATGTGGACAATGGCATTGAGCGCACCCGCAGCAAGTCTGCCGGCAGCACGGAGCCGCGTGCTGTGCTTGACCTGCTGGATGGAAGGGATGGCGCCTAGAGGGACCGTGGCAGGCCGGGGACGTGGGCCAGTGGGACCTTCAGCAAGGCTCAACAAGGCCGAATGCACGTTGAACAGGACCTGTAGCCCAGAAAGACAAGCACACTGTGCATCCAAAGAAGTGTGGCCAGCAGGTCAAGGGAGGCAACTCTTCCACCTGCAGTGCTGTGTCCAGGCCTGGGGTCCCCAGGATAAGATGGGCCATGCTGGAGTGAGTTGAGGAGGCCATGAAGCTGCTCAGAGGGATGGGGCGCCTCTGCTCTGAAGCCAGGCTGGGAGAGGTCGGGGTGTTCAGTGTAGACAAGAGGAGGCTTCAGGGAGACCTGAGAGCCCCCTCCCATGCCTGAAGGGCCACAGGAGAGCTGGAGAGGGACTTGGGACAAGAGCCTTGAGTGACAGGACAAGGGGGAAGGGCTTCAAACTAACAAAAGCTAAGACTAGATCCAAGGATGAAATCCTTCCCTGTGAGGGTGGGGAGGCCCTGGCACAGGCTGCCTGGAGAAGCTGCAGCTGCCTCATCCCTGCAAGCATTCAAGGCCAGGTTGGACGGGGCTTGGAGCAACCTGGGATAGTGGAAGCTGTCTGTGCCAGGGGGTGGAATGAGATGATTTTCAAGGCACCTTCCAGCCCTAACCATTCTAGAATTCTATGAAATTCCTCATTCGTCTTATTTCACTAAGACATGCCTAAATAGCTTGTCTGACTCAACAGCTGCATCACTCCACTTGTTCTACAGAGAGTGAATAAAGATGCTCCCAGGCAAAGAAGTCTGAGGGCTTTTTTTCTTCTTTTAATTAAGGTGAGGAGAAAATAAACAGGATTTTTATCATCAGCCACAAATAAAAGTTCAAGCAAGCATTAACAGGTAGTTAAACTTCAGATTTTGACAAATTTGGGGGATTTACTGGGTAAACAAACTCTCTCCTTTAAATGTGTGTTTGCCTTGCATTCTGCACTGTGTGCCATGTGTTACGCCCAGAAGATATAGAATATTATCAGTGCATGTAAGACAATCAAAAGGATATAAAAGATAACTGAAGGAAGTGTAAGTATACAGAATTCCTGTAGAGGATTAAGCCATCATCTAGTGCTGCAGGCAGGAAGTCCCAGGAGGGAAGCCATTCTCCTTAATGGACAGTGGTTGCACAAAACCTGCCTAAAGGGATTTAAGCTTTTTCCCACTATTAAGAGAATTAACACTTGTTTATTTGCACATGTAGTGTTAGTTCCCAAGCTGCTGGCCTCTTCCCAAGCCACTGAGCTTCTTGGGAAACAGCAGGAAACTGGGTTATCTCTCTGTTGGCAAAACAAACAGGGTAAGCAAATCATTCCGTACCTCAGCAAAATAAAAGAACCACCCAATAACCCCACTATGTAAAAGAACAGTCGACGCATTCCAGTTTCTCACGGTGTCAGGTTCATCCCCGCTACCACTTAAAGAGCATTGAAGATTGGATCAATCTTTTAAAACCACTCACTCTCAGGGATAAAACAAACCCAGCCAATACCCCATTCCAGATAATGAATGTTTATCTCTTGTTTCTGTAAAAAAAAGAACTCAAGCAAGATGTTTTAATATTCCAGAGACTCCAAATTCTGGCACAGTGACAGATACTAGCTATCTAAGACGGAAATACTGGAGTATCATTGATATTATCATTGCACAGTATTTTACTGATGTTATAAAAGAAAACAAGAAAGTAATCAATATTAATTGGGAAATCATTCAATCTGATTAGCCTGATGATTTAGAGAAATAAGCATATAAGAACATATTTACAGCAACACCATTTTTTAAAGTACCCACACTGTCACTTTCAGTCAGGAATTTTATTATTCTGATTAGAGATTGTATGGTGAGATGTTCTATTGCCAAACCCCAATCACTGATGCAAGTGCGGCTTTGAAAGAAATCACAGCATGGGGCACTGGCAAAATACAGCAGACACCCATGACAACCCATCCCCCTCCAAAAAAAAAAAAAAAAAAAACAGAGCCCAAACCACAACTAAACCACAAGAACTAAATGTAATTCAGAGAGAGAGGAAAGAACTTCAATTTACTCAGTGGAAAACCTCTCAACCAGATAGAGTTTACATAAAAACAAAAAAATTAAAAATAATGTTCTGTTCAATTCCTCTTCCCTCTAAGTATCAGCCTTTGGTAGTGTTGTTTTTTTCCTGGAATCTGCTGAATAACTGAAAAAGTTATATAATGGAAATAAATAACTTTTAAATTATGGCTGTTATCTACCACTATTATTAAACCACCACATTCAATGTGGTTTCCCTGGTACAGCTCAACATTCTACTTAGCATACAGGATAACTGAAAACTATTGTAGAAAATGAAGCTGTTGTAGATAAACCCCCAACCTTTCTCTTTTAAAACTGAGAAGGAACTGGAGGAGAGAAATAACCAGCCCCCAGTTGTGTTATTTAATTAAAACTGCCACTTCTGATTGAATTACCGGCAAAGCACTGGGGAAATAGTCCCACTGCTATACCAGATTTATACAACAGAAGTTCATTACCCATATGCTGTATTTGCCCACAGTCATTTCAGTTAACTCCAAGAGCTCACGGCCAGCATGGAACAGCTCTCGGAGATGGAAAGGCTTTGTAGCTCAGCACAGAAAAAGGACCCCAGCACCTCCTCTTCTACAGCATCCAGGAACTGACACAGAAAGCATTGATAAAAAACGTTGCAAAGCAGCAACTCTCAGCTTCTTTCCAGTACAGCTCATCAGTTTGTTGTGAGAGTGACTGAGCACTGGCACCGGCTGCCCACGGCCCAGTGCCGCGTCCATCCTTGGAGCTGTAGCAAAGCCAGCTGGACATGCTCCTGGGCTCCTCAAGCCTGCTTGAGCAGGGGGACTGGAGCAGGCAGCCTCCAGAGGTGCCTTCCAACCTCAGCCATGAGCTACTCTGGGAGCAGTCAGCCTGAAGGAATCCCAGATGCTGGATATCCCACACCGGCCGACTGTCACGGACATTTGGCCTCAGCGTCTTCATGCACAAGTGTTTCAAATGATTGGCACGGTCCTCATTCCTTGAGCAAACAGTTGTAGGCATTTTCCAGAGAGGGTTCCAAAGTCTGGACTGGGGTTAAACCAAGCTCTCCAATACCCTTTTCAAAGCAGGATTACCTGTTTCATGCCACCACATGAACTCAAAAGAACACACACATTCCTGAAGCCCTCACCTCCTGGTACATCAAGACTGCACTTGTACAACTGAGTAGATGTTGCCCATGTTAAGAACGCAAAGAAGTTTGCTGCTTCGGTAATGGCTTTTTTATTAGCAGCACCCTGACTAATCTGCCATGAACTTGTCACTCTGAGCTATCCCATTTAACCCAATTAAATTATCCCAGTTAACTGTATCCACTCCACCCCTTTGCACACCAGACCAGTTTGTGACTGCCCAGGTGAAAGGAAGTGAAAGGAAGCCATCTGTTAGCTTAAAGAGGGCGTCCATCATGATAGACACTTGCTGGCAAGAACACCAGGATCAGGCTGCTAGCAGAAACACCCTCAATTCCCCAGACTAGGTGTGGAGAGGTTGGTTTCTGGCACTTAGTCCTGCACTGCCTGAGCACAGCATGCAATGACATCTACCACAAAGACAGCTGAGCAGATTTTTCTCTGGAACCTGCCCCCTTTTTGCTCCTCAGGCAACTCAAACTCCTGCACGATGACTACAACATTCCCCCCATTACGCTATGCCGAACGGAGTGACGGTGCTGTGGAAAACACGGCTCTGAAGCGTCCAACTTCCACATTCCTCCAGCCTGATTCATGAGCTGTATTCCTGATGAGCTGTGGGCAGGGTTATTGTGCACCATGTATGAACACAGGCACCTCCAGCCTTCACCCACCCAGCGCCCACACGTGTGACACTGCCAATCAAGGCCCTGCCCTGCAAGGTGAGCACAACCTCACGCAGCACCCACCAGGTCTCAAAGGTAGCAAAGAGCACCAAGACCTTGGTTATCACTGCAAACAACAGCAGCACAATTGCCTCTGTCACAAAGTTCACTGTTACCTGCTCATTCTTGAGTTTAACGCTTGTCAAAAGGTAGATTTTTTTTTCCAATTAGGAATTCAGAGGAGCTCTTATTCAGAGAAGAGCTAATAATCACCTCAGTAAACAAAGCCAGAAACTCACACCCTTCCTTGGCAGGGGGCCAGGCACTGTAGTCATTACTCTGGGAGAACTCTCACTGATGGAACTGCTCCACGGCACGCACATCGTGACTCATGCGGCAAAAACTTGGCTCCTGGAGCTGTTTCCCATCTAATTAAAATTCACTCAAACATCTCACAACCCAGCTTTTACCATAACAGTATCAGTATCTGCGTCTGCAGCCAAAAGACTATTCAGCACCACAGACTGGCTGAAGAGGTAGCAAATACACCTAATACTGAAAGAGATACTGAAAATTATCGATTTTGTTGCCTCTCTCCTTAAAGGTCCCAGTCACAGGCAGCCAGAAATTAAGCTGCTGCCTGGTTGGATTTTTTTTTAAGAACCCACGGAAGCAGCATAAAAGAAACACATACAAACAAAGAAACACATAAAAGAAACACATACAAACAAAAAGAAACACACATGAACAAAGTAACTGTTGTCATAGATTTTAGGCTAGCCTGAAAGATTTATTGGACATGGCTTGCTTCAGTTTTTCCTCCCATGGGGTTTGGATAAACTCTTCTGTTGTCTTTTATTTTTAATTGGATGTTTTGAAGCCATGTTTAGCTCATTTATCTTCATTAGTTTTATTTCTAATGTAACTCTCTGGAGAATTTTCTAATGCAGCTCTCTGGAGAATTTCCTATATTGCTACTTCTCTTTTTAAAAACAGTCCAAAGATACCAGTGAAGAGCTGGTAGTGAAGACCTGTGCAACTATCATACAAAAATAAGATGAAGTATTACATGAACATTTTTCCCTTGCAAAAAAAGATCTCTTGGGTTTGTCTCTTGATGTGACCTTGTGGATCACACTACAACCAAAGCCTTTGGCAAGTGGCTAAAATAAGTGCTAAAATAAAGTTACACTTGAAGTTGCTTAAGCATGCACTTACCACAAAGAAATTATGAAAATAGAAGAAGAAAGTACTTATTATTATTGTCTTGGCTTTCGGAAAAAAATAAAATCCAATCATCAACCAAAACACACAAAAAGTTAAACCAAAGTTCCTACTAAGAATAAAAAACTAAACCAATACTTTTACTAATATTGTAATCAAAGTACAAAAGACTTAAAAGAAGAAAAACCTCCACCTTTAAACCTCAATTTTAGTACATTGTAACTGCTATTCTTTAGATGTTTAAAAATACAGAGGCAGGAAATCAACTCTTCTATAAGTCTTTCATCTGGAACATAGACTTTTCTCATCATTTGTGATGTCCAAATTATGGTTTTAGTTTTATTCTAAATTATTAGCCACTGCTGCATCGCCTTCAAGGTTTTGAGCACAGTTGCTCTCACTCCCAAGCCTTGGTGCTCCCAGTCAAGCTGGCCTCAACAGCCTCAGCGTGAGCTGTAAGAGAAACTCTGCCAGCATGAGAAAACATTTAGGTATTGACACTGCTAATAAAAACATTAAGACTTCACCTTTGCAAGGGCCATGGAACAACAACAAAAATACTACTGTCAGGCTTTCAGAGGCCAAGAGAATGGCAGTCCTGAGGGGGTAGAAGCACAAAGTCCACTGAAAAGACGACTAAAATCTACTGTGCAGTTCAGAGCAAGTGAGGTTTATGTATACAGAAGTCAAGCTTCAGGCTGTGGGGTTTCAGTGGGAAACCAGACAGCTCCCCTGTATGCTCACCACAAAACACTTTGCTGTACAAGCTATTTGCACCAAATGCTTCGCCTTCTGCTCTTGTGTGAACAACCTGATGGCCTATACCCAGGAAGGAGTCACAATCAACTGAATTTATAACTTCTTTACAAATAAAGTTCAGGAAAACATCTGTCTAAAGGACCTCAGATCTCAGGTTCTCAAGATAAAATGTAGAAATATTAACATATTAACAGCAGTGAGCTAGATAGCCAAAAGGAAAGGTAGACAGGTTTCGGATGCAAGACTTGCATTTTCCTCTTAATAAACATGTCTCAAGCTGAAACAGATTTACAATTCTCATTCCTAGAAATTCCCTTTCCCAGCTACAGGCTTTGGCCCCCAACTTTCACATTTGTGCACATTTTTAGAAATCCCTGCTCTACATTTGTAAACAATCCTGCATTCAAGTTTAAAAAAAAAGTTACCATTGGAAGTACTCTCCTTTTAAGTGTGTTTTAGTGCATCCCATGGATACAGGTACGAAGCAGCTGGAGACGTGGAATTTGCAAATATGAAATGACTGAGCAAGGGTGAAGCACCAACTTGAATGTCAGAAGCAAGAAAGGTAAAAGCAAACCACAGACAGGTTAAGAGCACAGGGAATATGAACAGATCGAAAAAGTACTTGACTGCAGAGCTGAGGCAGCACCCACTGAACAGCTTCCACTTGATCTGTGGACCTCAGGCTGGAGCAGCCTTATAAAGCAGGGATTTCCAGGCATTGCAGACTCTGCACGCACTGAAACTGACTTTTCACCGTGTCAGCGGAAATACACCAAGTGCCTGCAGTGAGACACTCTCCACGATCTAGCACCAGTCTGACAACTTGCTACTAACTTGCACAACTTAAGAGTTCACTGATAGCAAATGCCACAAATCCACTTAGTTGGAATAAAGAACAGCCTAAGTCTGTTTTGACCATCTGGCACAGCAAGTTTTTCAGCTTCAGTAAAATTGGGTTTCTTCTTGTCCCAGCTAAAGGTGCTGAACTCCGTTCAGGAGTCAGGCTTCTGTGCTAACATGATGCACGTTTAAGTACCCCCACCCTCACCTGTTCTCACAGCATAGTAAATACACATAATAACACACAATCCTACCTGAGGAGAGGTCTGGCCATTAGGAAATTAAACAAGACCTTACTCTCAGGGAAATTAACCTATAAAAACTCAAGTAAAAACTTAAGATTAGAAGGAACAGTTGCAAAGTTCAAACAAACTACTAAGACTGCACTAAGTGGTTCTTTAAAAAAGACTTCAATTCATGTTGCATTTTTAGCAACGCTGACATAAATGTAGTTTTGGTAGTACTGTGTCATTTCTTTCCTAGTTTTCATTGTTCTTCTATAAAACAAATGCCTTTCCCTAAGCAGCAACTTTTAGAATGTATTTTAAATGAGACCACACCACTCTTAACATTGGAGTTCCCATACTTAAAGCTTCTGACTGCAGTACTCGGGAATGTATCAATTCTGCAACAAAATAAAAGATTTCCCAACTCCAGTGATTTACCAGCCTGAATTCCAAAGCTGAGCTCTTGCAAAGTGCTATTTTACAGCTTCAGGTGTAAGGAAGAAGTGTTATAAGAAGCTGCCACTCACCATGTGCAGTTTTGGCAACCCGTTTAGGATTTAAGAGACATGTTTATTTTTATCAACTCAGTATCTTCGATAGATTATGAAAATTAGCAGCTTGGAGTGAGTAACAAACTTCTTCAATGTGTAATCACTTTGTCAAAAAGCAAAACAAAAATGTGATAATGAGGCTTGTGTTTGCACTATATACCCACGGGGACATTTTAATACACTGGAAGGCTGAAACAGAATCACTGAAATACTTCAGCAGGACTTGTAAGGACTCACAGCTTGAAGAATCAAGCGAATGCCACTAAAAGAATCAAGGGAGATGGATGGTCAGTCCTTGCTGAGCTGCAGACAGTGCTGCCTTTCAGTGGCCAGGCAGAGACCAGTGCCAGCGACGGCCAGGGAGGCAAAGCACCCGTGACACTGCAACCTCCTTTCAAAAGGAACTGAGCCGTCACACCTTCTTGGGTTGACTATTTTACTCCAGAACACAGTATTTTAAGCCATTTAGATATTTTGCAAGCCATCTCTGAAACTTAACACCCGCTACTTCTGAAAGAAATTCAATGTTTAATGCCAGAAATGAGGCATTCAAGCCAGTAATTATCTGTGTTGAGTATAACCAGGATAGCATTCAATTGGCAGCATGCTAACATAGATGAGGCACATTTTATAACTTTGATCCCGCCTCTGGAATGGCTTTTTTTAAAAAATGGGACAAAATAACTTGCATTCCCTTATATCCACATGGACTTTATTACAAAATGAACATTTTTTCAAAAAGTGATCTTGTCCTAGAACTCAAAAATCAAACTGCATTACTACCAACAACAAAACTTCTGTGAACAAAATTGGGTCTTCATTTTTATTTGTGTCTGCCAAGAACACTCTCTGTGCAACTGCCTCCTTACAATGCAAGGAATCAGGCCAGTGCTGATGCACATAAGAAATCACAGAGTAGAAATTCTGAACATAATTCCCTGCAGTAAAAGCAGGAGTGAAAAGCATCAGAGAGGCATTACTGCCCCTTGAAATAGCATTCTTGATTAACATGCCACATTCAAATCAGACTAATATTAATAAAATTACCCTCACCAACTTCAGACATGCTCAGAGTGAGTTATGAACCCCCAATTTCCCCTGGAACAATTTAAGTGGTGAACCACTAAGAACAGCTATCTTTTCATGTTTTAAATACTGAAAGGTGAATCAGCTCCACACAGATGCGATTCTAAATGCAGCCTCTTTCAATTCCCCTTCTGAATACTCCATTTGAAAAAGACCCACTCATAGCTATCTGCAATTACCAAATAAATGCTTCTCACCCAGCTAACCACATTAAGTCAGCACAGGGACCTGCAGCATTTCCCAGACAAAGCAGTGCATGGCTGGCTGGCTCCATGTCCCAAGCATGGTCACGAGTGCTGATCAAACATTACCAGGAACCCAGGCACATCACATGGCTGTGCCTCATTCCACTTGTGTGCCTCACAGCTGCTGGAGACAGCCACTCTTCCCTTCCCGGGAACTCCGCTCCACACATGTGCAGGGTCAACTTCCTGCACTGCCCCAGGACGCACACACCTCCTCTGACCCAGCCCTGCTGACACAGACAGAGGGCAGCAGATGTGGTCCCTCTCCTGGAGGTGCTTTACTTCACAAACGTGGGCAAGCAGATGAGAAAAAAAAAGCCAAGAAGGGTGAAAAAAATGCACAGACTTGTAAGACAAAGCATGTGTGGCTGAAAAACTGCAGGAAGACCAGCTTGCCCCCCCAGCTCCAAGAAGCAAGAGCAGTAGTTCTGATGCAAGGCCCAGTCCTCAGCAGCTCCACTGGTCCTGCATGGCTAAACCAAGGGAGAGGTCTCCCTGCTCTTCTCAACATCTCCCTTTTCCTGCTGGTACACGTGGCTACCTAACACTTCTAAAACCAGACAGATTTCAGAAATTCCTGAAGCCATGTTAGAGTACAGAGCGAAACCATCTCAGGGTGTCATCACATCAATGATGCTTTCCAGATCTTAGCCAAAGGTGCAGAGACCCGCACAGATCCTTGCTTCTGTTACTGAGAATTCTGCAAAACTGAGTTTAATCGTGTGGGAAAAGCACCCATATGGATATTCAGGAATGTCTTTCAATATTAGGGGAGAGGCAACTGGGAAGATTTTGAGAAATTAGGCCTTTAATGCAAACCTCTTACACTTCATATTCTACTTGATCTGAAAACACTGTTTCAAATAAAACAAAAGCTAGTGACTAAATACATTCCTGGTTTCATATGACTGGTGAGCTCAGAAGACAGTTGACAAGAAAAGTCCCACAGTTCTCCTAAGAGATTAATTATCAGCTCTAAGCAATCAAATCCAACAATTATTTATAGACTAATCCAAATGCCTGACAGCATTCCTCCACCAGGATGTTTAATTAGCTCAATATCAGGTGCCTGACTCCTTTCAGTAAATGTACAGTAAATTAAATTTGTAATGCTGTGGTATCGAACCCAGTTAAATTCTCAAGTATATTCATTCTTCAAGTACCATGCTCTCCAAAGGTGCTGTCACACCCCAGTTACCATGCTAGTGTTTCTGAATCATGTTACTCTTCTAGGTGTCATTGCCTTCACACAGCCCCTCTTCCTCTCTTCCCATACCTCATCCTAAGCAAGAGAAGGTAGTTTGCAGCATTTACAACCAAGATCATCTCAGCTGTTTGCCAGCAAGGAAGAGGAAGGGATCCATTCTTCAGATCCCCCACAAGTGACTCGTCAGACCACGGCACCAAGCGTCAGAACAGCTAACCTGACAGACTGCTGTCAGCAACATCACATCTTTCAGGGGTATAGAACACCTCAGCTCTCAGCTGCCTTGCACAGTTAAAAGATTAGCATCAAGCAGAAACCTCCTGTGTCACATTTTCAACGCCAAAGCTTTTACTCAGATAAAAATATTAACACCACCAGCAAATTTACAACCAGGTGTGACCTGAAGGTCTCAAGCTGAAATGTGAAAGAAGACTATTCAGCATGTGAATTGCTGAGCACACCTTGCATGCTGTCATTTCACTGAAGTAACACCATCTCTTTCACTTAGGAAAGAGAGGGGAAAATAACTGTTCTGGATTGCCTTGGGAATGATACATCTTGAAACATCAGTAATTCCACTACTAAATATTGTTAATTCATAGCATCTGTTAAAAAGTTCCCTTACAAGAGGCAGTGTGACACAAGTTATCTATCAGAGGTGTGAGAAAGAGATTAAACAGCAAACTGCCACAGCCACCAGCTATAAATTATCAACATCAACTCTGCTATTTATACCTGGAAGCACTGGTACAGAAGATGAGACCGTTTTCTTTGATGCCAGCCAATTTTATCTCAAAAAAACTAAAAAATTAACTGCTAAACAGGGACAAGGGAGAACCACTCCTAGGAGCTGCAAAGAGAAGCAACTACAGATTAAAAATGAACTTCTCTGCTGACAAAAGTGTGATAGATCCAAGTACTGTGCAACACTGGCACCGACCTCCTCTGCAGATCAGGCCTATGGAAAGCACTAAGTGGAAACATGGAATTTTGACCAGAGTTAGGCCAAGTAGCTTCCAACACACTGACATTTTCCAGACAAAAGCCACAGAGAGTCATAAAAAGCTCTAATTTCTCACTGCATAAAAGACCTGCTGTTCTGACTGCACAGTTCAATCCTTGGCCTGAAGCAGCCACAGTCTGACAGATCTGCATTCATTTTATTCCTTAGGAGAACATCCGGAAGCTTTGTTTGACATCCAGCAGCAACGTCTGCATAAGGGACACTAAACAGAAGACAAGTATGTAGCTGCTACCTGTGTTAACTGCTAAGGGCCCAAGAGCTGCCTCCCTTTTGGGAGCCCTCTTCAACTCCTACGGGAAAAAAAAATAACACTACTGATCCTCTTGGCATTATCTGAGGATATTTTCAGGCTACTTGATAAGTTAATCATTGCAATCACTAACATGAACTAATGGGAGAATTAAAAGCAATTATTTGTTATTTGGATTAAATCTGCTTTGGCAACTAGCAAAATAACATTCCAATCTACTTTCAGGTAAGGAATCCTTGATCCCAAAGGAAACAAATGCTATATAACTTGGTAAACTGAGTAATTTCCTACTCTTTTCTCTACTGTCCAGAGTATTGAATCCAAGAATAAACTGGTCCCAAGCTGAAGTTCTCCTGTTGTTCAAGTCTGCTCAGCTCACCTGAACATTCCTATGCAGTTCTGAACTTCCACCTGTCCAAGTTCCACAGAACTGACCCGTCTTTGCTCACATTGTTACTCACTTAAATGCTCTTGTGTGCACACACCACTAGAAATAAGGTCTTAAATACTCTTTGTCAATATTTGATTCTCTGGGCTCATTTACTCCATCTAAACAGCAGAGTTGAAACACTTATGACTTCCAAGACCACAAAATTATTTTCCTCAACTATTTTATGAGGTAATAACTTCAGACATTTTTAGGGCTATTGTTTAGGAGGTTCATAACTTTTCTCCACCAAGCTAACCAGTGTTATTGGAAGTGAAAAGGACAACTGGACACTAAGGAGCAGCCTGCATGTCAAAACATGCCTGCAGCTCATTCCTGTGCACAAATGGGTTCAAGCTGCTGGCTCCTGCCAGCACCCAGCTGCAATACAGGAACTGCATTACCTTTGCATGCAGCAGTTCAGAGATAAGGGAGGGAATCAACTCTCAGTACTGAAATTCGAAATTCTTCTCTAAGCTCTCAGCCATGCAGCCTCTACACTTGCAACACAAGCTGCCCTTTAGCTCCCAGCCTAAGTGAAACTGCTGCAAAACCCCCAATTTAATAGCTCTGCACAATGCAACATCACCAAATTAAACAAATGAGTACTTAAAATTCACATCAATTTAATTCTGCAAGTAATTTATCCCGACAGCACTTTATTCATGTCCCTACTTGACATGTTCACAGCTATTTAAATACAAACAAGCTTAGAGAAAACACATGGTAGTATTGTTTGCTTTGACGTTGTTAAGCAACAGGAAGTTTATCAGGTTTCTACCACCAATTAATTGTTCATTCTAACTTAGCAGCACGCAGGATCAATGAGTCAAATCCTCAAATAGTTTAAAGCTCGGCATGTCAGGCTTTGTTGCCTCCACCAAAGACAGCTCTGGTAACTCCCACAGGGAAAACAAAAACAAAGAAAACAAGAAAACCCTACAGTGTGAAGAGATTCCCCTCTGCATTTCTAGTCCAGGTTTTTCAGCGGAGAAGAAACATGGTTCCCCAGACCAATCTAAGCTCTTGCACTGCAGGAATCCATCGGCAGGTGCAAAGGGAAGCCTCAGGAGCCCATGTGAATTGCCCATGCTGTGCTCTGCCAACACCAGGGCAGAGCACACACAGGAGAAATCCTTTCCCAGCCCCCATCTCTATATATAACACACCAGGAGAGCTCAGGGCAGCAAAGCAGGAACTGGGGCTTGTTTGCTTTAACAGGAATTCATTGCACCAACTTAACAGTAAACACATAGCAGTCCACAGAGCTCATTGCGTTTTCTCTTGACTTTGATAAAAGACTACAATGAATTCATAGGATACCTTGAGTTGGAAGGGACCCAAAAGGATCAGGGAGCTATCCAAAGCCTTGAAACATCCTGCATGAGCTACAGAGCTCAGCATCCAGAAGGACAGCCAAACCACCAGGTGCAGCACCTCAGCGATGTGAATTCACAGTTTCATAGTTCAAGCGTAAAATCAAAACCAAATCTTCTTCCCCCTTGAAGTATTTGTTTAGAGGGTATTAATGTGAGCTATCAACCATCTCTCTCAGAAGATTTTAAGTTCAGTCCTTCACTTATAAATTATTGCAATAAACATGTGTAATGGAACTATGCCCATCTTTTTAAACTCCCATCTTCTACCCCCCAAGCCCCACTTTTATTTTCATCACTACTGAACTACCTCAGGAACTTTAAACTCCAATTTCTCCCAGCAAAGAGAATTGCAAACTACAGTTTGCCAGTTTGTTTACTGGGCTGGATACCATATAGATTACACTTCTATTTCAAGATATGTTTTTAATTGCCTGCTCGTATCTCAATTTAACATATCTGCAGTTAAAGGTCATGTGTCAATATTTCTGCCTATAGATCAAATTAGACAGTTCAAAAGATTTAATGGGATGCAGAAGCAATTCCAGACTGAACAAAATTGTCCATTGATCAGTAACAATGAAATTGGGCTCCTTTAACTATTTTCTAATGATTCCCAAAATACGAAATAAAAATCTGAATTCTATCATATAAAAATAAAATCTGTATTCTGATGGCAATTAACCACTACACATCCATGTAGTGTAAAAATTTCCATGTAGTATCTGGTTATTTGTGAACTTCAGCACATCAGAGGGCTCCAAAGGATGCTCACGGAATGGCCACATCTGGCTTTCAATGCACTGGGCAAGTCTAACTTGGGCCTTGGCAGCCCAAAAGCTCCCCAACGTTTTATCAGCTAGACCTGTCTTTGGAAATTATAGTCCAGGGGCTTTACAAACCCTTCTGATAGCCCATTAAGGTTGACAGGTCATCCTCTCTCCAAATGGGAGATGAAGAGTGAAGGAAAGGAGCAAGGGAGGGATACGAGAGAGGAGAAGAATAATATCAAAAGCAAATACTTCAAATCTGGACTCAACTGAAGACAACTGAAGTAATAAAAGTAATGGATTGGATCTTGGATGTCACCCAAGGATTCAGACCAGGTTGAAACATGAAGGACTTCCACAGTGAAGAAGCATTCCAAGAGCTGCCAACCAAAGGTGCCCTAAAGAACAAGTTAACCTTTGATCAGCAAAGCTGTGTCTAACTCACGTTCCCTCCCTGTTAAAATTCTTTGGCTCTTCAGATGACTCCAGAGATTAGCACATCAGTAAGCAGCCAGTCGAGGGAACATGCTGAGAAGCATTCTCATTAAGGCCAGAACGACTCGCTAAGACAGCTTAGTGCAGAGAAGCACATCACGAACATACACACAAAAGGAAATAAAAAATCCAACAAACCCCAACCCACCTCTAAGCTGGAAGAATTTTTGTTATTCACTTATTTTCTAATAATCCTATGATCTCACCAATCCGGTTGCTAGCTGCTGAACAGTTGCTAGCACTGAACACATGTGGTAGCGGTAGGATAAAAATGCCTCAGAAATGTAAATTTAATCTATTCAAATTTAAAAAAAAACAAAATTTCTGGTAGACAACCTGTAAAGAAGGAAAAGCCTACAAAGAAAGCCACACCAATCATTCAGCTATAGTGAATATAGTGGCAATGCTCCTTAACTGGATATCAGAACCAAACAGTTAAATACTTGCACTGAAAAATTAAAATTATTTACATTCCTTTCAATATAAATATTGAATAATGTATTACTCTTGTGCTCTGCTTAATACATTTGTTTTATATTTAGCTGGTGCTTCTTTATGACCTATAAACATAACCTGTCCAAGGGGAAGGGAGGGAAGGCAAACACTAGCTTGGAATGAAGGACAACCTTGGCAGAAATATGCAGTTCCTTCAGGCTAGGTAAAATTTCTTCTTTAATATCCAGAATAATATTAATCCAAAAATACAGCAGCAAGTTTAGAAGCGGTCGAGACCTCATTCTGTCTGGACAGAAAAGAACATTCCTCCTCAGAAGTATCTTCAGTTCCTCCATGGTACATGAGAGCCACAGTGCTTCCCATTCACCTTGCTGAGCACTTCACCAAGCTTTTGATTCACAATGCGGGTAAAAGACATTGCAGTGTCTTGGGCAAGTTCCTCAATTGTCACTTTTTCTCTAGATGAACTCTTAATTTTTAGGTTGCAATTTCGGGTTTGGTTTTTTCCCCTCCAGCAAAGGGGAACCCCTTTCTTCCCCTTCCACAAGAGAAGAGCTTGTTCAACACATTTTATTGCACTTTGGAATTTTCAAAACTTTTCAAATCTCTTCACATCTTGACATGTTGAGAAAAAGATTCTATTTAACCTAATTATCCCCAAATAAGCTTTTCTGTCTGAACCAAGTCAAAATTTATGAAGTTAGCAAGGTACTTGTCCAGAGACATTCATTTACAAGTATAAACCACACAGAATTATTTTATCCAAACTCATGAGTCATTCTTAGAAATGATGCTATTGCCCAGTGATGTTTTGTCATTCTAAGAGAAAACTGAGATGAAGGCTGCTTCTTGGACAGTCAAAAGCTTCATAAACAATCTGCATACTGTCAAGTGTAAAAGCACATGAAGTGATTTACCGGGTGGCACCACTGAAGCCTTTCTTACTTTAAAGCTTTTAAACCAATTTCAGCAGCAATAATGTTTTTGCTTTGGGCACAAAGACAAGGCATGATTCCAAGTTTTGCCAGAAAGGTAAGAGCAGTTAGGAAGCACTTATTTCAAACAGCCTAATATTAATGGCTTAGCAAGTTCTTTAAGAAGAGTTTAAGCACAGAAATAAGAATGTTCTCCACAGATTTGTACAAGTGTGCTTACAGGCACACTTAATTGTGGAAAGAAAAGCAGCCTGAATATTTCATGTGGAAATCACTGTAAGCTACGCACGAGAGACTTTTCCATGATAAGTGATCATTTCTGCTTTTCAGTTAGGGACCCTTTTCACAGATCCTTGTTATCTTTTCCATGTGCTTTTTATTCACCATTGGAAAAGCCTAACTTCATTTGAAGGCACAGTAATCTTTTCAAAGAGCTTCTTGTGAAGAGATGATAGACATATGCCAGGTAATTATAGCAGAAAAACATCCTTTCCACATTACAGTCTGCATCCTAGAATGAATGGGTTCCTGTGAGGAATTCTGCACAAGGCCATCTTCCATCTCTTGAAGGTTGATTCCACAGTGTCATGGCAAAGTATCATAAGGCAAGAGAAACAGCTATTATGGCTTCACAGCTTTCCAACATGTAAGTGAAAAAAAACACACTCTTTCCAACCTCGCCTCCTCCATTTGCTCTTTTCTTCTGCTGCATGTTCACAAGCCACCTCTGTCCCATGTAGACTGTAGAAATGTAGGAAGAGGGGTGAAAAAAAGCCCTGAGGGCCACTGCTCACAAGAAACAAATATCCTTTATGAATTGAATTCTAAATGAACACCTTCCAAAACCTGAAGACTCGATAGCTGAACTAATTTCCTTAGCAAACAAACCTGCAGAAAGCTATACAGAAGTCCACCTCAGGACGGTAAGAAGGTCTGTGTTGTTAGTGCCTCACCTATAAATATCTCAAAGGAAGAGCTGTGAAGGAGAAGGCCTGTGCAGAGCAGCTAAGGAGCTTATCAGACAGAGATAATCCCACACAGACACTAGGAAAGGTGAAGAGGCAGACCCGTGTTTCCCAGGGAACATGGGGCACATGCAGCAGTAGCTGTGAGCACTGGAGCCATGGCAGCACTGCGTGTCAGACAGTCATGAACAGGAGCTCTGTTTGGGCCTCTCTGCAGGACACTCCCTTCACCACCAGCAGCTGCAGCCCTTCCACATCCCCCTGCACACAGCCTCCAGCATCCCAGGCACATGCACAGCTCCTTGCTCCAGCAAGTATTTTGCAGCAGTTAGGCTGTACCTAACTGTAACCACCCATACTATTATTCCCCACCACTCAAGAAAAATGGTCAGAAATGATATTGGTTCAAGAACACTGGACAGTCTTTACGGTCACAGGATCCAACAGTCATTTTAAAAACACTACGCCAAACCTGAACCAAATGAGAATAAAAACCTTAAGAGAGCCTTTCACCTTTCATCACCCTTCTCACCTGTAAAAAAAACCCCTTAATATTGCCAGCATTAATTTCTCCAGGCTTTTCCACAGAGTTTTCAATAATGATCAAAGCATTTCATCTTCAGTCCTAAGATGTCAAATATTGCTCTCAGCTATTTTCAGTCAACTACCAGCATAAAAATTATTCTCCTTAAATAATGTTTTATTATGGCATATGATAATAAAGACCAATAGGTAATGCAGGTTCCACAGTATTTGACACCAGTAGAAGTTCTTTTCTGAAGATAAAAATACTTTAAAACCAGTTGCGTTTGAAACACCTTAGAGGAAAGCAGAAGCTTGCATTTCCCTTCTGCCTGTCGACCAAACTCTGCGATGCTAATCCAAAACAAGACATGCTGACCTCAGCCCTTACAAATTCTATATGCATTTTACATAACAGTGTTTAGAAGTGAAGCTTATAGGTACTGCCTTGTTTGTGCCATATCAGCAGCAAGAGAAAATACTGCTCATTGCATCTCTGGAGAAGGCCCTTAACATGATTATACCTGAAGCTGCGGAAGCTGTAAGAGGTAGGCACAGTACAAGCAAGGTGCCAAGCATCCACATCTTGCTTGGTACTCCATTAAACACTACACAACTGTTAAATCTCTCCGACTACTTCCCAGAGCTACCTGCAAAGAAATCCCCCCCTCTAAATCCCAGAGAGGCAAAAAGTGAGCTTGAGAGGAAAATTATTCAATCAAGCCAATAACCAGTTTGCAGCTCGCACAGTTCACATTGCAGCAGGTAGAAAGGACAATTGCCCTTTTCTAAAATCCAGGGACAGAAATCTCATTTCACATGGCTTTTCAATTAAGGGCCACATTGTCCTATGATATTTCATACTATTGTAGAAAATAGTAGCTGTTCAGTTCTACCTCTAATAAATTGCACATTAGCTTTCCTTGCCTCTGGATTTCTATGGTAAACAAAAATAGCACCCATCATGTTGAAATTACCCCAATAATTGATCCTTGTGCTATAGACAGAGAGAGATACATAAAATGTCACATTTCAGATTAGCCAAGCCACCAAGTGGCTTTATCTGCCCAATCCATGGATACACTAATCACCTGTGCTACCAGCACACAGGGCTTTGAGCAGACCCACACAATCACTGAGCAAAGAAACACGATCCCTGTTCTGAGTTAGAAATGGATTTGGAATGATCATTTAGCAGACCATGTAAACACAAGCAGACTTGAGGTACATCCAGCGCCATGGATTATTCACAGGCTAGAAGTCACATAATTACCATGCTGAATCAGGATATAAAGCTTCCGAAGTGACACAGTTTCACCACCTTTCAACTTGATTTTTAACATTATGCAATATCAGATTTCACTAACAGTAAAAGTACTACCACTGAAGTGAGAGTAAAGTGACAGAGTGTATCTTTCTGTTTAAGTAACCCTTCTCCCCAAGCCACTACCAACCACCCCATTTGATACAGGAGATGGCCCTCTTAGGAGTATTCTAGAGATGAAAATAAATTTGCTCTGGTTCTTTACTTCAAATTTACAAGTCCTCACTGGAATGCTCTGCACAAATCATTAATCAAATAGCCTGGTAGCACATACTTCAAAAAACTGAACCCCGGTATAGTTCAAGTAGTAGCAAGTGTACAGTAATTTGTGGTTGGATATAAACCAGATTTTTGTGGAGAACTGTCACTCAGGACAATTATTTTAAATTGTATTAATAGATAAAATAAATCAGATGTTTCATTTCAAATCTACCAACATGACCTCAACAATAAAAATATAAACCCAAACCAAAACACTAACCTTCCACCTAAGAGAGCAGCGTGATTTACACTAAAAAAGCCGACATCTGAGATTTAATCAAAGAATATCCCTGATAAAAAGACAACTTACCCTGGCAAAAAGTTCTCTCCAAGGAAAAGCCAACTGACTTACAAATATGTGTACTAAAGTGGATACAAGGTCCAAGCAAAACCTTCACAGCAACTACTGAATCCTGGAAGCACACTTGCAGGTGCTACTTTAAAGCTGTCACACAGGTGATGTATTAATCACGCCACTTTCTGCCAAGACCACTTGTACAGCTGCTCTCACACAGCGCACAAGGACAACCCCAGCAGCCAGACAAACATGTTTGAAAATTCTCCCCACAGCCCTTGCTAGAATCAGCACAAAGGCTCAGGACAGTTCAAGTTCCCTCCATCAGGCTTGACACTGTCTGGCTGAATGGCAGCATTGCTGTACAGACATCAGATGTTTGACATGCTCTGCAATTTTCCTATGGGCTCTAGTGTTCATGGGCTAAAGCCCTGACACTACTTCCAGGGTCACTTGCTGGGTAGAATCTCTCCACATCAGAAAACACACAGGTAATTTTCACAGCTACATCCAAGCTTTTCGAGAGGGATGGAAATTGCCATTTTACAGACTGTCACCTGTCAGAGTTACAGTGCAGGTCTCACCCTCGTGTTCTGACCAATTTAAACTCTCCTTGGATTCAGCCAAGCTGGTCAAGGGATCACCCTGAGAATCCTGTGCTTGATTTATCACAGGCTGCAGCATTACAAACACCTACACAGAATTACTGACACCACTTCAATCATTTTTTCAAAGACAAAAGACAACTCAATTCAGCCCTCTACACCATAAATTCTTATCACTTTCCCAGGGACAATTCTTTGGCGCCTGATTTAGCTCTTGCTTTTCAAGGGGAGTTATGACAGAAGTATACAAGAGTGAAAAATATACTATACTATTTTCTAAAAAAAAAAAAAAAACCAAAAAACCAAAACAGAAATGAAAAGCTGAAGGACACTCTTGGTCTTTTATTGCAATTTCTTTGGCAGAGGGTGCAAGAGGCACCTGCCATTCCGATAGCACTGCCTCACCATCTGTCCTTGGCACTGCAGTTGTACAAATCCAACAGTTTCCCAAGCTATTCTTTAAAGTTAATGCTGTTGAGATGATGAATCAGAAAAACACAGTTCAGAGGAGGAATTAGGTCCCATTCTGATCACACAAGGGCACAAGACAAAGGCTGTACTGAGCATTGGTCATGACACTGGTGACAAATGCAGCAGAGACCTGTCACCACAGGACACAACTACTGCCCTACCTTTGGCTCCAACAGACACGGGGGATGAGGCCGAGGCTTAAAATATAAAGATCAGATAAAGGAGAGTTCATTGTAGATTCTTCTCAGACCCCCATCTTGCCGTGCTCCCAGTGCTTCACAGGGTTTTGCTATGGATGATTATGAGGGCATTAAAAGCAGTTCTTACCAAGCTGTGCACTCATCAGCTTTTTAACGACCACCTCTGCAGCAGAGGAAGATGTAACTACAGCTTCTGAATTATTTGTCGTTTTCAATCTGTTATCACCAAACTGTTACCATGACATGTAATTTCTGAAAACACTGAAAACTTTCATTTTAGACCTCTTTAGCAGTAAGAGTAGGGTTTTTTCCTCTTCTTGACAATAGGAAAACTAGTGACATGCAGGTAATGACAACAGATGCACACCAAACAAATGAAAAGACTATCTTTTACTTTTTTTTTTTTTGTTCAACCTACAAACACTGTCAAAGGGCTGCAGATTCTTCAATAAGTTATTTAATCCTACTCAAAATGAAAGATAAAAAACCCAAGCTGATGAAAGCAGGCAATATAACCACAGCTAATTATTGAGGCCTTTGCACAATGAACTATAAAGCTAAACTTTCCCAGCATCTTTAAAAATTGCTTTCCCCCTTTTATAAGCAACCTTTGCCAATTTCCAAGTCAATTAAAGGAAGAACATTACAAGCACTCAAACCAACTCTGAGAACTTGATGACAGGTTTGACAACATTGCTCACTCCTGCACAGCCGCTCATTTTTATATTAGGCAATAAAGCTTAGTCATTAAGGAAAACTTCAGGCACATTTGCGATGCTTGTCACTCAACAATCCCCCACAGAATATCAATGTATTTAATGAGAAGCAGGCAGCAGCAGTGGCAGAGCATTTTATTGAGCCGTTTCATAAAAAGTCCTATGAAAATATGGAGAATCTTCCTACACTCATAAGGTGAATGTATGCTTGTAAATAGGCAATTAGAAGTTAACTACTGCAAAGTCTTACTCTGCTTGATATCTTGATGCAAGATCAAGCTGCACCTTTGTAGTTTACTACTGAATACTCTCTTAGCAGCAAACACTTTTTCTTCAGCTCTTATGCTAGAGGGACAGGATAATGGGATGCCAGGATAATATTTTCATTTCTTGATAAGGCAAAACTACCTACAAAAACCAGGTTAAAAAGCCATCACACTTTTCCTATAAGATAATCAGGTTTTTTGACCTTCCAGTTTTTCATTCTTTAAAATAATCATGAAGTCTCCTCTCTTGGTACCCATGAAACTCTCTCTGCCATCTCAATGCTTCTTTTTCTCCTCTTCTCTACCTGACAGGGAGTCCATGCTCAGACAAGGAGCCCCTGCTACACCAAGAGACCCCAGCTGACATCCCGCATACTATTTTTACATTATTATAGATAGGTTATAACTAAAATTCAGAAAGCTGAACTAAAACTGAAGCAGAATGGATTTCTGGTAGGATTGGGTAAATGTTACCATGAAAATAAGTGACCTCCAAAAATTGCTTAAATGCTTAAAATACTTCGGTCAAAAAATATGTCACAATTGAATGCATACAAAACCTAATCACATTCAATTCAAACACTATGCATTTTAAAAGAGGATTTTCTAACATTTTAACTAACTACAAGAACTTTTTTTACACTGAGTAATCACATAACACAGAAAAATCAAACCAAGCATACTTTAATAAAGGGACAACATGAAAGAGAGAGTTTAAAATAGATTACCTTGTAATGAGGTTATGAAGACCCCATCTCAGAGATGGGATGTAGCAATTGCAAAACAGACACAGACAAAATCCACCAAAACAAAACAAACCCAACAAACCTACACATGCCACTCAGGTGTCTATTTTATAAACCTTCTCAAGCATCAGACTGAGAACAACAGTTCTCAAAGTAGGAGCTCTTTAACAGCTCAGCAAAATTGGTGGACAAAGTACACATGAGAAGGGTACATGAACGGCACAGACATGGACATCATCCACATCCCTCTATTATCCCACCTGAAGCTGCTAAGGATACAGGTACCAGACTAAACATGATCAGGTTACAGCAGTGGAACAAAATTACTGCCCACGAGTGGCGTTCCCTCCGTGTTGCAAAATAAAGCACATAGGCTTAAACAGCCTCTACAGAGGCTCTCAGACCAAGTCTACACGCACAGCTTTTGGATGGCTCCTTCACACCCTCTTTTGTGGGCAAAGAAAAAAACGTTTTTTAAAAACATGGAAGGGGCAGGGAAATCCTTCAAAGACATAAACATTAAGTGCAAACTCCTGTCACCTGTTCATCTGAGCATGAAAGTCCAGAAGCAGATTTAGTCTGCGAGTACCCAAAACTCACAGTGGTAATTTTATATGGCTACCTATCATGGCATCACAAAAAAAATCTGACTAATATTAGTAGTAACATTGCCAAAGGAGCTGATAATCTCTGCTTAGTAAGACAATTATTTGGGTTTTGACCTCTTATTTTGGAGCCACTAGAAGTAATTCAGGTAAGTGTTGTATATGTAATTCTGACACTGAATTTACATAATATAGTTTAGGGGAAATTTAAAAAATGCTTTTCCAATCACCTTTGAGATTATTCATTAACTCTGTGCTATGAAATACAGATGCAGGCAGGTGAACCTCAGGTACCTGAGATTTGTCACGTTACTGAGATTTGAGAGGCATGCCATTGCAGCATTAGGTATATGGTTCTATTCTCATTCCCATAATCTCATTTTTTATCTAGAGCCTGCATGGTCTGATGAACACTAAAGAGATGTCAAGAATATCCATCTGGTCCCACTGACGTTTGCCGTTTAAGTCTGACAATATAAGTATTAACTTGGTATGACTGCAGAATTCTGTTATTTACTGACCGAGGCAGTGCTAATTCTGAGTTAGCACAGATGTGTTTCACACCTCCAGTTTGGACTTCAATACTGCAAATAAGCTGTTATCTTTTTTTTTTTCCCTTCCTGTAAAACTAACTCTTGTAATATGTCCCACAAGGGAACACTGCTCTCCTTGTGGACATCTTCCCTTCTTCCCTGAGGATGATCCAAATCAGACAGGGTGCAGGGAGAATCTCAACCCAAACACTTTACTAAAAGTAATGGTAGTTATTTTGTTGTTCTGGTTTATAATCTCTGTAGCATTAGTTTTTCATTACTCATTATTAAGATTCAGTAAAATCAACATCAAGGGACATGCTTGTCCTTTAAAAAGTTTAACTCAGTCAATCAACCTAAATATTTACAAGAGTAAGGAACTTAATCCTCCTCTGATTTAAATACGTATCTTCCAGATTCATAAAAACACTACTCAATCTTGAAAAAAAGTTTATGCGAAACAGGCAAAGCATGTGCCTTTATGTGGAACTTTTCTGTTTACTATTAATTAAAATGTGTAATTCAAAACCTATTGATTTTTTAATAGGTTTGGTAGGTTTTTTAATTAGGTTTTGTAATTCAAAACCTATGTAATTTTTAATAAAAATGTCTATTCTCTGCGTAGGAAAAAACCTGATGGATGCAAACCCCGATGCTGATGTTGTGACTACTCATACCTGTTGGCACAGCTCAGCATGTTACTTGTCACATTTATGTTATTGCTCAATACCCAACCACTACTGGTTTATGTAAAATCACCTCATTTTCAAGGTCAGATTGTAGACTTGATATCATTAGAGTGAACCTTTTGTTGAAAAAACCCCAAAACACATTCCTCACATTCAAGACTTTAAACCTGGGCCAGGCAGCATCTGAGTCCTCTTACACAACCCCTCCCACCAACACAGTCACTGGTACCTGCCACAGTTTCCTCACAAAACTGTACCAACACAAACCACAGCTCAGGGCACTGGGAGCTGCTGCATTTTCCCTGTTCAGGAAGTTTCTGCTGTCCACTATGACAGCTTTATGGAATATTAGCTGCCTATAAACTGCAGTTTGAGAAACATAAAGGAAAAGGATCTCTATGAGTAAAAAAAAAAAAAAAAAAGAAAAAAAAAAGAAAAAAAGAAAAAAATGGCCATGCAAAGCAGTGGGGAAAACCCTAAAAATCTCCATTAAACTGGTTAGGCATTTTTCCACACTGTATCTTATTGACTGAAGCAGTCAACAACAATTAGTAATATTTTGAAAGTGTTTCAGTTTATTTAGTGTGTGAATCAATAGAACTTTAAACAATGAATTAGGCTGCTCTTAGTGCACTTGTACAATTTTCTGTTTCTTTAGCCATTTTGTTGACTAGATGAGCATCTGTGGTTGCAGAGACAAGTCAACACTCAACAGAAACTATTCCTAATTTAGCTTTGTTTCATGGAGCTATTTTCACAGCAGTTTCCACTCGACCTTGCACAGAAGGGACAGGAACAGCAGGCTATAGAAAGCTCCTGTGTCAAGAACTGCACAACATCGGTGTGATGGAAAGAAATGGGTTTGGACTTAGGTCTCAATATGCATCATCTGAGAAACTCTACAAAAAAACCCTGCAGCTACCTACATCTTCGTATATCAGTTAGTGCTTGGGTACAGCGAGTCCTCCAAAACAGTACTCCAGGGAATTTTTCCAGACAGGGATCAAAGCCTCCTGCAAGGCTCCAATGTTTAGGATGCAGAAACAAAGGAAATTAGGCATCTGGGGATGAGTAAAAATGGAGAATACCAAACTAGCTTTGAAATTGGTAGACAACTGGTAAAAGAGGTGACAGGAAACCTAGTGATGAATGACAAAGCTGAACCGAAATTACTAAATGAGTTCTTTCAGTATCAGCCTCAGAACCAGCCAAATCAATCTGTAAATAAACACTAGACTTCACCAGACAGGACCCTCCCATAAACCCACCAGTGATACTAAAGATACTCAGAAAACCTCCCCTAGTGTTTTTTTTTTTTTTTTTTTCCTGGTCAATTCCAATTCCCCACACCAGATATTCACATATAAACATGTAAATTAGTTTGTAGTATTATTCAAAGGACAAAAATCACCATTTTCTTTCCAAACATTTTGCACTTCCAGGAGTCTAAATGTTGGGATGTAACAGTTGTGAGATTTACACAGCTACAAGAACACACTATGACCAAATGATAACTGTTTTGAAAAATGTAGACAGAATATATAATTCCATTACTTTGAAACTTAAAAAATCTGCACCTATTAAAGACTTGAAATACACATAATTTGTGAGTCCTTGTCCTCTTCTTTTGGGTTTCCTCAAAGCATCTCCTGAGATACTGAGCTTCCCACCATGAGTCTGTAAGTCCGGGCTGTATCACTGATCTGGTCCCTGAAACATCCGTAACATCAAACACAGCTCCAAGCAGAGGGGACAGACCACACATAATCAACTTCTGCTCTGGGAAAATTAATCTCATTACATGTTTTGATTAACATGGCAATGAAAGCAATTTATTACTTCATTTAGAGAGATAAATCATGTTTAACACAAATAAATAAAAACTCAAAGACACCAATTCCTGCCCTCATTACAAGTAAAGTGACTCTAAGTTAATAGATTGTTTAGCATGAATCACTTTCCTACAGCAAACAAGCTGGCTGGGCTCACACAGGCTCCACCAGATCTTCTGCATCTCACATGTGCACACACAGAGCACTGAACCAATGGCCTCTTTTTCCTCTTCCAAAAATGCAACAGCCAAGAAAGACCATGGAGTATTACAGGTATAAAAAGAAACGTCACTGGGCTTTGGAAGTTCTTCCATCCCGCACCAGTACAGACCTCCCTATAAATCTTACACTTCCCCCACATTAACAGACTACCAGAAGGCTCTGACTTAAAGAGGGAGAACCTCCAAAGGTATTCAACATGCCAAAGTTTACCGAGTATCAATGATGAATATCATTAAAGCACCATGAAAAGATACAAAAATGTGACAGAAAACCTGGTTTTTTTTCTCTCCCCCATTTGGAGCAGTGATACTAAAAATTCCTGAAAAATAAGGGGTTTATGCCATGACCAGCAAGGCATTTAGTCCCATGAGCATTTATTAGTGCAATCATAATCACAAATTCCTAGCTATCCATGCTGTGCAATGCAAGGAGTAGGAAGCTACCTAACACCCAAGGGGGACTTATTTTAGAAGCAGCAGACTCAGTATAAAAACCACCAAGATGAGCTTTTCTTTTTTATAACTACAGCATTCAATAAATAATGGGAAAACGTAGTTTTTGAAGGTTTCTGCACTGATCCTTACTTGCATGCTGGAGACACAATGTTAATGACATCTTTCTATTAAAAAAAGGTGTAAAGCAGGTGTCCAAGTGTGTTTTAACAACAAAAGTTCAGCAGCATCCGGAGCCCTGAGGGAAACCCAAGGTCATCTGCCCTACAGAACAAAATCCTCCCGGCAAGGCAGCACCACAGCAGCAGCAGCAGTCTGTCCACATTATAACTGCATAAACATCTTCACTTTCTGCAGGATATGAGTAACATCACCCAAATGAATAAGGTTTCAAGAGAAATCTCTGAATTTGGCAAGTACTTATTCTAATGAGCAGTAGCCCATTAAAACCATTCCTACCAGAAGTCTCCCAAACCAAAATCACACCTAAGCAATGGCTCGAAGACTGCTATGCAATACAAATAACCTGAAGGCCTCTCTTGACTCACTAAATCACGAACCTTTCTCTCCACGAGGTTATCATTTAAATGAAAGCTAAGCCTTGGCAAATCCCATCAGATTGTCAGATATGGATTTTATGTAGGAACCCCATCTGTTTGTGCAGCTACGTGAATATGCAACGTGACTGTTGCTGCAACACTTGCATTCACATTGCGGAAAACTTACAAGTAAGCAGTTCCCAACTACAATTAAATCAGGAACAAAGTTCTGAAAACACGGGCAGTAAATGCTGCCCACAAATACCAGCGTCAAGGCTCCAAGTTTGCTTTTCTCTCCCCCTCACATGCTGAGCTAATGGAACTTCACAGCAGAGGTGTGCTACCCTTCGTGCTTGCACCGAGGCCGGGTAACGCTCCCTGGAGCATGCGTGACGCCTGCTCTGCGCCACGTGAGCCAGCGAGTGCCAGCAATGCTGGGCAAACGAATTACCCACTCCCCAGGTGAGGCACTGCCAGCTGGAGGCCGCGGGGCTCACCGCTTGTTCAGCAGGCCTAAACCTGCCTGCAGACCACACACACAGCCCGCAGCTAACTGCCCCAGTTCTGCACACTGCTCAACACACATCTGCCCAAAACACTGCAGCTGCTCACTCAAGCCAGCGAACACTCAGTTCAGACCTTTTTAGAAATTATTATTATAATAAAGATTCTCAAGTTTTTAATTCCGCACATCATAATCTCTGGCTAAAGATGGGTTGCAGTCAAGTTCTCCATCCAGTGGAAGGTGACCACAACCCTGCTTTCCACAGCAGCGCCAATGGCAGAGTCAAAACTGGTGCACAGTAAAAAAAAAAAAACTCCCTACAGAGTAGTGTAGGACAGTGGGACAGACTGCCCAACCGACAGCCCAAAATGACTGATTTGGCTGTAACTGAGCAAGAGAAAGCCCACAACCAGTTGTGAACATATACAAGCACACGCTACCTTCAAGTTGAAAGTGACTGCCAAACCTAAATTAATTCTGGTTTTATGGATGCCAGACAGCTCTCTTGGAAAGCATCACCAGGATTTTAACTTTATACATTTAGCAGTGACCAATTCTTGGTTACTGGTAAAATTTTTTTTAAAAGCCTCTCATCACAAGGTAAAATACTTCATCTCAACCAGCAACTATCCACAGCATCACATTTCTAATTATTAAAATCTACTTCATTACTTTTAAGAGGTTTGGGTTGGTTGTTTTTTGGTGTTTTTTTTTTTTTTTAATTAAGCCTGCATGTTTTACTCTCTAATTTTGCTGTGAAATACTTAGAAAGAATTGACAAAAGGTCAGGAATTCATGTAACAGAAGCTCCCTGAAACCACCAGGTAGGCAAAGTTACTTTCTACCAAACACAACCCATTTAAACCAATAACTGCACTAACATCTCTGTAATAGTTTGCTCAGCACACTACCTATCATTTTCTAGACTGAAAACCTAATTAGAAAAATCAAATATATGCTGTAGCACCATTTACACTTCTCAATTCCCACTAAAGAAGCCCCAGACCAGAAAAGAAGCTCCATCAGGGATAAGACACTCAAGCAAACTTGCAGAAGTTGCCACTCCCTGGCTTTTGTGACAGCGCCTGCTTCTGTCCAGTGGCACCCAGAAGGACAGATTCAAGAGGAATTAAGTAACCCCTCAGCACAGCAGAATACACCCAGCAGCTTCTGATCAGATGCTACAGAGTTTATCAGGGCTGCAAAGCTTAAAAGTGAGTTCTGATTCAAACAGCTCAAATGAATTTCAGAACAAGCTGACAACAATCTAGAAAGTGACACTGGATAACAGCACAACTGTCTCCTTGGAAGAAAACACCAATTCCCTGTCACACAAACTCTCCACCCTCCCTGCTACCACGCACAGGACATTTCTTATAATACAAGGATTAAACGTATGAGGAGTTTGCAAAAACGCACACTGCAAGATGTACACAAGCTCAATACATGCAAAGAATAAACAGACAGATTGGACTCCTGTGCCTCTCCACAACAGAGCAGATGTCTCTTCAAATTCAAAGCACAATTATTTTTAATAAGGAACTAAACAGAGGAACTGACACCGTTAAGGTTTTGTTCTCTAGTAACCTTTTTCAAAGCACAGAGGTCGTTATGTTTCTCACATAATCTCCCAAACCCCCCACAAAATCCTCACAAAGCATTTGACAAATGTGCAATATATGTGCATGAAGGAGGAGGCTGCACATATCAAACACCCTGGCCTACATTTCTCAGGAGGTCAAATGAAGGACAGACACATGAAAAGCACTGTTTTGGCAGTAAAGACATTTGCAAATCAAAATATTTCACTGACTTTTATTCCAGACTCTGCTCAATTACATGAAAAAAAAATAGATTCAACCCCCAAACCAGACTGTGAAATCAACAGAAGTGTGAATAAACAAAGCAGAGATGACTTCACATACCCCTAATCACCACCTGAGAAGGCGCATTAATGTTTAGCATTTGGATCAATACACACCTACCTATGGCAGGATTTTCACATTTCAATTCCACTGTTTAGTTAGGTTTTGAAACTAGATTTCTGGGGGGTTGGTCTGTGCCTAATTCTCAGCCCATCCAGGAACAAGTGTATTGTAACTTGGCTGTCAGTGAGGTCAGACCCAAGTCAAAAACATCTGAGCCAGCCTGTGGTTTCCCACAAAACAATGTTTCCTAGGTGTGCTATTATATGAAAACAAACAGAACCAATCTACAGTAAATGCAAAATGTTGAGCTTTGTGTTTATTTCCTTACTTTTGTATTTGACCCAAACCTTTCATTCAGAATTACCGTTTGAACATAGCAAAACATTCTCTCTCAGACCAGGAGGAACAGCACATCCCTATTTCAGTATCAAGATATGGGAGCTCAGGAAAGGTATTCTGTTTGTATTCTCCCCTGCATCTTAAGTTCTCCCTTCTCTCCCAACAGAAGCAATTCCCCAAGCAGAGCTGTTCAAGCGTGCAGCTAAGTCTTCACTTTGCAGGAAGAGAACACACAGTACAAGAGCATGAATCAGTGCCATAATGTGCAACTTCTGACAGAAAATGGCTGGAGACCACTAGCCAAGGAAGTCCCCAGCAATCCCCTTTCGTATGCATTTCCCTCTCTTCCCCTAATGAGCTTGCTGAAACTGAGCTGACATATGATGCAAACACCTTTTTACTCTCCATGCCTTTCTAAGAGAAATTCCAGTCACAATGGAGAGAACTCTTGAGAAAACTCCATAAGTGACATTATTGAAATCAACACAGCATTTGTTATGAATAATTTAAGTATGAACTGGCCAGGACATTTCATTTCAAATCTAGTTTCCCTGTTAGAATCAATTACTACCAACCAACACACATCACAGAGTTTCAAAGTCCTCATTCTCAGTGGTATTTGAAAGCTCTTCAGGTCTTCACTAACACCAAAACAGAATAAATGCTAAAACCCAAATGGAATTAGAAGCTCCAAACCTTCACAAAACAGAGCACTTAACCAAAAATCCCTTTTGAGTTTTTTTTTTTTTGATAACGCTCTTCTCTCCCTATTAGCCTGAGCTGTCCGAATGGAGTCAATTTCAACAGAACCAGTAGCCTGCTAAATTACAGTAATTTGCAATTAAACAAATACTTGCAGATAAATATTCAAATAAGTGTGCTGTGTTACAACTGATGTCAAACTGAAAAGAATGCCATGACTAAGCTGAACACAAACATTGACCACAAACATCAAAAAGGGTGACTGCATATTAGCAGGTGGGCCTTCTTACATACTAGAGAAAAACAGTTTTAAAACACTCTTAAAGACAAGTAATTAACAAGAGAAACAAGACTACAGCAAGACATAGAAGAAAACCACTAAAATCCCAAGCTTAAGTCTTGCCCTTACAAAGACAGAATCTGCCTCACTGACAACTAAGTGCCCTGAAGGACAGCCTTGTCTGTCATGTGTGCATAAGAACAGAATTTAGCTTTAAAAATACATGTGTTGTAATAAACTGGCCCAGGTAAATGTGTGCTTCAGAGATTAACATCTTCAGCTAAATTTGAAAGAATTATTTTCTCCTCCTATGGAGCACTGGAAGCCTTATTAGAGCTTGCCTTCCAGTACAACATCTGGCATGGACTGACACAAGCTACCTGACTAAAGGAAACGTTAGTCTAGCGACACATCAAAAACGTTTATCTCTGTGTCACGAAAAGCTGTGCTGAAAAATACCACCTTATACACGCTTCCCACTTCATTCATCTCCCAAATGTACTTTAAATCACTTTAGGGATCATGAGGTGCCCTACTTGGAGAGCTTTAGACGCTGAAACTCTTCCCACAGCCCAATTACTCAACACTGCACAACACGCTGCTCCCACAGGGTGGGGTTTGCAGCCTCCACACCCATCAGAGCTGGCTGCAGGTGAGCGCCACTGCTCCAATCCCTCTGGCTGTGCCATGCACCTGCAGGCACGAGCTCCCAGGAAAGAACAGTGCAAATACTGAAAAAGATTTGGGAAACTTCCTGCTAAGAAGGAAGATAAATAACCAGCAACACCTCCAAGGCTTGAAGCTAATGGAATGGCTGATCCCTGAAAGCTCATGAGAGCTTTGCTGGGAGCAGCAATAACCTCCGGCTGACTCTCAGGTTACTCCTTGTAGCATAAAGAAAGCGCTGCTAGTCCTGCTGCAGCAGCCCAAGGGCTGGCAGAGGTGTGCCCAGCTTTTGACACGAGCTCCCCAGGAAAGAAAAGGGACTGGGACATCCTCCTCCTCCCACGGACACCATCACATTGCACTGAAGGCACCGGGCTTCTGGCCACCAGAAACTGTCAGTGGGAGTTACTGGCAGTACGTACACCCAGTGAGAACCTATCAGTGATTCACCTTTTCAAGTATAATCAGAAAAAGCAAGCTCTTCCCTAATTATTTTTTTTTAGAAGACAGAAAATGAGGGCTAAACCTACTAAGAAAATGGGTCTGTTTATGTGAAATCAATTTGGATCAAAGCTAGATGACTCTCAAAAGAGAAGGAAGAACATGTACAGATAATGGCAAAATGAAACAGACAATCTGCTCATTATTTGGTACTTGGAAGAGACGGAAAAAGTAAAGTCACAGAAGTTCACTTTTAGCTGTATGACTTCCTACACATGAAAAATAACACAGACAAGCCCAGGCCCTTACTGAATAGTAAGGAAATCCCAAAGACTTCATCAGATGAAGCCATACAGAACCCAGAACCAGCAAACACATGTTCTTCACTTTATTCTTGGTTTCCTGTGTACTTGTTCAACACTGCACTTAATTTTAGAAGGGTAATATCACAGTATATGCCACAGCACATGCCACACTTGAGAGGGCCACGATGCAGAGAGCATCGCCATACAACATCAGAAGGCTTCAACCCAAGCAGAGTACCACCATACCTCATCAGAAAGCTTCAGGCATCTGCCCATACAGAGAACCACCAGGCCACCTCAGAAGGCTGCAAGCATCTGCTCCTCCTGTTCCTCAGCCCAACCTTTTACAGCCTCCTGTTCATGCACTGCACCTGGGTGCCCTCTGCTCCCTTTGGTGATTGGTCAGTGCACACCTGGGCACTCCCTGCCTCGTTACCTTCAATGCTGCTCACCTGCTTGGCACAGCTGTAGCCCATTGGGGATGAGGCTCCAGCCCCACTCCCAATTACCACAGACTGTGTGCCTACAGGGTAACACACCTTTTTATGCCTTTCCTTTTTTACCATCGGCAGCGTAATCTCTTGTGCAAGAACATCATCTATTGATACAAAAGCAGCTGTGGATATTCTAGTAGTATAGACACCAGCTGACTTAGAAAACACCAAGATCAAAACTCTGAAGAGCACCTTAAGAATACTAGGAAAAGAGAATATATGTAATTATAACAAGCAAAAGCATTTTTGCTATACTGAAATAGATTCAAGCTGCAAATGTTTATTACTTCTACTACTAAAATCAGAAAATCATGGAACTGGAATTCTGTAAGGAACTGACTATCAACTTGAAAGCACCAATGTTCCCTCTGCTAGAACAGGGGGCACAGCTTCCTCATCCCCTCTTAATTCCAGCCAAAGCCCATGCCTTTGCACACAGGCAATTTGCCTGAGATTTCCCTGTAACTATACAAGGAAATTGATACACACCTTCACTGGCATTAGGTGGTGACCAGATCAGAATTACAAAGACTACTAAAGTAAGAATTTGGATAAATCTCCAATAACATTTATGGCTGAGATGAAGAGGGGAAGAAAAGACAACTACTGCTCTGACTGGGCTGAAGCCACTTAAATAATTTCTGATTTCAAAACTACTTTAAGGAAGTTTGATTTAGTCTTGAAAATCTTGACTCCTCCATATCAAACATTGGAACTGCTCTCACTGTGTCCAGTGCGAGAAGCAAAAAGGCCCAAATTTGACATTTTGTTTAAAAGACTCAAAGGGAAGCAAGCCCTAGACAAGGAACACATTTCCTCTTAACTCTGCTCAGAGATGAAGCTGACCCAATGATTTACACTGGAATGGCTATTTCAGTAGGTCTGACACACAGAAGAGAAGTGCACTGCTACCTCCTCATACAGCAGTTCTGATGGAGTAGAACAAAGCATAGATCTAAAAGCAGCACTTTAATTATAAACTCCATCTCCAATATCAGCCAGGAGAAAGCATCACAGTTTGATGCTTTTTCAGGTTTAGTTTTTGTGCACCACAAGTGACATTCAAGTGCACCTCTCCGCAATTAAAAGATTGCCTCAGAAGAATCTAAAGATTTCTCCAAGAAGCCTGCTCTTCAGAAACTACTTAGTGGATTTGCAAGTGCTAAAACCCAAAACAATCTCCACAAAAAACAGCCCAGGAAGTAAAAAACTGCAATTATTTTTGGGATATCTGAAAACAGAGATGGAAAGGCATTTCCCTGCCTTCATGGACAGGCACCACGCATGTCCTGATTCGCGAGGATATTCCACAGCTCAGCTTTGAAGCATAACCCCTTCCCTTATGGGTTGAACCCACAGAAAAAATGGTATGAGATTTGCCTCATTCCATTTTATGAGCAAAATTCTCCCAAATGTGCTTCTACTCCTTAACAGAGCACATCAAGGACCAACCTGGTCCTGCATGAACAAAGTACAAAAATTACAGCTTGAAATACAGTGCAATCCAAACGCTGAGTAATTAGAAAGACCCAGGTTTTCCTCATTTAGCCTAGCATTCCAGGATTTACGCCATCACACACACACAACTCATGGCACATTGGTTAACCTGGCTACTGGCACATGGTTCCCCACCTGTCACCAGTAACCTGATGGTGACCTTGTTATGGCTTCTCACACTGAACCTTACTCAGAGCTATGAAATCACACCAAGTCTGGTGTTTTATTTTAAGCATCAAAATTCAACAGATCACATTAGTGTGCTAAATAATAACAAAAAAAAACCTGTTTAAAGCAAACTTGTGAAAATTTTTACCTCAAGTATTATAAATTGCTTAACCTACCTTCAAGCCTGTAACTGTACAAAAAAAATTAAAGTAACCTTTGAAACGTAAAGGAAAAGTAATCTCACAGTAAAAGTGAAGAGAGTTAAATTCAGTGAAAAGTAAATTTTCACACAACTTTCAACAAGCCAAAAGTAACAATCATGGAAAGATCTTTTTTAGAGAGCAGCATGTTACCAGAAATTGCCGTATCGTCCTGTGCAACATCTTATGTTTAAACTTAATGACTTCAGGCTGCGTTTACCTGCCGTGATTCCTTTGGGCCAGAAGCAGACCAGCCACAAACACGTTTAGGCTCTGACACTGTTTACTTCTTCACTTCCGTGTTCTTTACAAATTCCCATAAAAAACACAGACAACGTTAGGGGCGAGCGATCCCTAACCCCTGCCCCCCGGACACAGGCACTCCAGCTGGGAATTAACGAGCAATTGACAGAGCACCGCTAAGACTCCCTTCCCACAACAACAGCCCACACCATGTGTATATTTACCTACAATGTATCGTAACAACCCGTCTGCTGCTGCTGACAAGCTGCTGGAAACGCACATCAGAGGCAAGGCAGACACAAGCTGTGCACAGCCTTGGAACAGTAACACTCCTCAGCACTTCATCGCAGTGACTTGCTCCACAATAGTTACATCAAAACCCACGGGTTTTTTTTTTTTTCCTCATCAAAATTTTCTTCTCACAAAAAAGTTTAATCTGAGGTACAAGTAAATTTTTCCTCATTCACTCACAGTCAGATAGGCCCTAATGTTCGTGTTTAAATGCAATGGGAACACAGAATTCAGTGCAGCTGTAAAGATTTAAACTAAAATCTGTAATGGAAACTTATTATTGACTATCCTCACAGAAAAAAAAAGAAAAAGTTAGCAAAATGCTTCTGGCTCAAATTATTTATATTAAAAAATAAAGAGACTGCATTATGTTAGATTTTAGTTGGTGAACATCTTGTCTTGAAATGATTTACAGCAACCTCTAACTTCCATGCAGTCAATCCATGAAACATCTAACATAGAAAAAAATCAGGCATCAAGGGAAAAAATTCTAACCCAGGAAATAATAATTAAAATAGTACTAAAAAATCTTTTAAAATACTGAGCTATTTTTATCATTTCCTAACACTTAGCACATGAACACAAGAAACAGGGAGGAGGCACCATAAACACCAGATTAAAATATACCCACCCCTAGCTGAAAGCTTTTTGGTGTTGATAATTTTGGCAGCGTACTCTTGTCCTGTGGTGATTTTCATACACCTCCTCACGATGGAGAACGCCCCTCTGGAAACCAAAACCAGGCAAAGTGTCAGTCCAACTGAAACACTCCACTGCCATTACCAGCTAACGGGCAGCACGGAGGGGTGTGATGTCGGCAGAATTAAAAAAAAAAAAAAAAAGGGGGATTTTGTGGTTTTCTGACAGGGACGGTCAGCATTGATTTTATTCAGCTGAAGAGTGAACTCGGCGGTAGAAGCCGTGTGACCAATCCCGCTAGCTGGGGCGGAGGGCGGGCGGGTTTTCACGGTGTCCATGCCGGCACACGGCGGGGGCACACAGGGCGGCGGTGGCCGTGTCCCCCTCAGCGGTGACACCGGGGGGGCGACACCCAACATGGCGCTCAGGGCTGCGCCTCCCGCCCCGCCGCTGGGGGGCGCCCGCCGCGCCCCGACACCCCTCACGAACCGAGACCCCCACCCCGCGACGACCTAAGAGCTAAAAATAGCAATAAAAAATAAATAACAATAAATAGCGGCACGGGAGGTTAAGGGCAGCTGCCCGTCACCCGCCCAGAGCCCCTCGCCGCCCCGGGGTCGTATGGCTACTAGAGCCCGAGCGCTCCCGCGGGGCTCTGGGCAGCCGTGAGGGGGCCCCGGGCGCGGCTCCTCCCAAGGCTCACACACCGACCCGCGCAGCCTCCGGAGCCTTCACCCTCCGTTCTGTCCTTACTTTCCGAGCTCCTCGAAGAGCTGGTACTCGTCGGTGAAGCGTGTGCAGGTGGTCGAGGCCATCATGAGGACGGGCGGCCGCCGGTGACTCCGGCGGCCGTGGACGGCGAGGCGGGGACGGCGGAGGGGCTGTGAGGCGAGACGAGGTGAGGCGAGGCTCCGCGCCGGCTTCTTCTCCTCCTCTTCCCCGCCACCGCCTCCTCTGGTGACGGCGTTGCCTCCGCGCCCTCCTCCGGTCTTCCCTCTCCCCTCCCCTCACCCTTTAGGGAAGCAAACAAACAAATATTTAAATAAATAAGTAAGTAAATAAATAAATAAATACATACGTATCCTGCTGGCTCCCTCGCGCTCGCCACGGAAAACTAGCGGCAAAAAGGAAAGCAAAAGCGGGGCGGGGGGCGCGGCGCTCCCTCCCCTCCCGCTCCCCCGCGCCTCAGCCCGTCCGCCGGTGCCGTGCCTCCCCCTAGCGACCCCGGCCCGCGACTCCCAGCCGTCGGGGACGGCGCGACATCCGCGGGAGACTCACAGGGGCGGTCGGAGCCCGGGAAGAACCTGCGCCCCGTCCTCCCGAGAGCGAACGCCGGCCCTTCCCCGGGCGCTGCCCCGGGACGGCGGCGGGAGGCGCCCTGAGGGAAGCGGATGCACCTGCGCGCGCCCCCCTCACCCCCGCCCCGCTCCTCAGTGGCCGCCTGTGACGTCACGCCTCGCCCGAGCGCGAGGGACGGGCGCGCGGCGGGAAGCGCGTGCGGGTGCGCCCGCGGGCAAGGGGCCGTGACGTCGCAGGGGCCCCCGCCGCGCGTGCGGGAAGGGAGGGCGGCGGGAAGAGGAAGGGGCGCACCCCCACCGGGCACCTCGTGACGTCACGGCCGCCCCGGCCGCTCGCGGGGCGGGGGGGGGCACACACACCGGGCACCTCGTGACGTCACGGCCGCCCCGGCCGCGTGCGGGGGGGGGGGCACGGGCGCACCGCGCGTGCGCCGGGTCGCGGCCGTCAGCGGGGCCGCGGGGCAGCCGCGCCCCCCCCCGCGAAGGGACCCGCGGCAGCGACCGCGCACGCCCGGCCCCGGGGTCCCAGCCCGGGATTCACCCCGCGGGACGGGACCGCCGGGCCGTGGGATAACGCCGTGCGTGCCGCGCAGAGCGCCGGGAAGGGCTGGGGACACGTGTGAAATGTCACGGCAAACGGCCGTCTCGGTCTCCTCCACAGCACTGCACAATGTCTTGAGTTGGAAAGGACCCACACGGATTATCAAAGTCCAACTCCTGGCCCTGCACAGGACCCCCTCCAAAATTCCACCTTGTGCCTGAGAGCGTTGTCCAAATGCTCGTTGAGCCCTGGCAGCCTTGGGGCCGTGACCACTTGAATATGGAATGGGGCCACCCAAAAGGCATTTCATCCTTTTGGATAAACCTGAATTGCTTTTGTTCCTTTCTCATCAGCTAAGTGGTGGTGAGCCACGCGAAGAGCTCAACCCACACCTGCACAGAGCACAAGCAGCAGCCTGGTCACAAGCAGAGCTCCACTACAAAAGGCAGCCCGGAGCATCACCATCCTCATTTTGCTAAGTGAGAAGACAAGACGCACAAAACGCACCCACAAAGGGCTTTACGTTAAACCTCTCGAGTTTCCAGAATCGGCATCCAGAGCTGTGGTCTCGTATGAAGAGTTAAACCCTGCCAGCCCTTCCCAAAAGGAACATGAATGTTCGACAGGAATGCCAGAGCCTACACAAAGGTAGTGTTACTCCAGGTGAGGCAGCTGTGCCTCGTACAAACACGCTGAATTAGTGCCGTAACGGCGGCAGCAAAGGGACTCTGGAACTCGCGAGCAAGTACAAAGCATTCACTCCATCAGTTCCTCTCCAGGGAAACACTCGGTGCAGCAGCGCCAGTACAGACAGACTGCAGGATGTTTCCATTTAGACCAGCAAGAACGGATCTGTTCCCACCTCCGTGAAGGGAATGCGCATTACAAGCACTCTGAACAGCAGCCTATTTCCAAATCCCCTCAAACAAAAAAGTAACATGGAAGTTGTGCATCCTTTGGTATAATATCTGCATAAGGAACGCAATCAGCAGTGCTGAACCCCTAGGGCGGGCTGATCATTGCATTTAACGGGAGTTTTCTGCCAGGTTCCTCAAACAGATGTACACAGACAAAAGAAAATGAAACATGTTCCCCTGGTACTACATCACTTTTTCCCTAATGGTATATTCTAGGAAGAAGCATTTGGACCAAGTATCTGCTACTGCTGTGCCATACAGTTATTCTTTCATTTAAAAAATATTCAGAAGAAAATACTTAAATTCGATTTCAATTCACTTTCTTGTTGATGTTTTTGTGGTTTTTTTAAAGTCATTATAAGGATGAGTGATCCAAACTGAGATTTTTTTAAAACGATTTTTGTTTCACATTTCCCAATCTGAAAAAGACAAGAAGGGGCCAAGGAATTCCTAGAGAAATATCAAGCATGAATTTTATCACAGGAGGTAAGTAAAGAAAGTATTTGTTTACAAGATTGATATCACAGGACTAGATGAATTTCTGTAAGAGAAACACTAGGGAAGTGATGAGTAGCTTGGAAACACTTCAGCTGAGAGGGTTTTTTCTCCTTACAACAATCATGTCTTAATTGTAGTTCCCTCTTGAGCTGAAGAAAACTTAATTGGTAGCTGCCGTTTAAACATTTGGTACATTCCCCAAATTCCTCCTGAGCAGACCAAAGCAGGCAGGATGGCAGCCAAGGATCTGGTCCACGAGGTGGAATTCTAAATGCTGAGTAGAGCTTCAGATTTCCATTAAGGCCACAGAAACAATTTATCTGTTGTTGAAGAAAGTCAGATCTCAACAATGAACCAAACAAAATGCTTCAAAGCCATCCCAGGGCACATTTTTCTTCTCCACAAGGTTTTCAAGAGAGCAGTTCAAGCCTGTAAGAAACTGAAGTCGTTCACTTAAAATTCCAGAAGTTTAACAAACTGTTACAGCTAAGTGGAATGAAATATATATTCAACTTTATACTGAAACATTTATTGTGGCAAAGGAAATTGTATTTATTTTGTTTGCTATTCAGTGAGGTCTTTGCTTTGTATGGCTTTACTTTTAGACAGCCGAAGTGATGTTTTCCTTTTATTTCTAACCTTGCAAATAGAGATTTTCAATTTTCTTATGTTTTGCAGGAGTCAAGAGAGCTTCCAAGAGGTCGTTTGTGTGTACTGCTCATCGTGAGGGCTGCTAGGAATACTGTATGTTTCATTTGTGAACAAGTGCAACAGCCACTCACAGTAGAGGCCTAGGCAGGAAGTGCCCAGAACACCTGAGTAATCTGGGGTTTAGATAAATACTCACTTTATGAGCAGATGGTCTTTAACAGAGATCTTGGTCCTCCCCAGGGCTGCACATATTCCTGAGGCAAACCACTTGGGGAAACTAATGGACAACACGAGCAGTCAGAGGTACATCACTGCAGCAAAGCAGTGAAAAGATCAAAACTGTACATGGAAACCAGGAAATACATAAGGACAGGGTAAAAAAAGAGGATCAACTGGGAGAAGTCACACAGAAAATACATGGGTTTGCAGTTCATTGCAACAGCTGGAACTGGAGGCACAGATTTAGGTCAGTGTGGAATTCTCTGCTGCACCACATGTTGCACCTCTCTCATTTTCTCACTGGAGCTGCTGGACTTTGCTAAATGAAGCTTCTGGAGGGCAGAAGGACCGGTGACATCGTGCCAGAGACTCACTCCCTCCTTTCCAAGTGACGAGGGTGGCCTCAAGCCTGTCCCAAGGCCTGCTGCTGGAGCAGCTCCCTCACCACCAGCTCCTGACCAGCGCTGACTCCAGAGGCTGGAGACTTGCCCGGCCTCTGGTGGATTGTGGAGATCCACAGTGGAGCTGCTGCACCTGCCCCAGGGCTTGTTTCTGCCCCTGGAGAAGCTCTCTCGGGCCGCTGTCCCACCACGTGCGCGTCAGCGCTCGCAGAAGTAGATCCTTGAAGGTTCCCCAAAGGAAAGGAATTATTTATCCATGACTGACGCTCCTGGCAAGCACCTCGCTGCCCGAGCAGGGCAGTGTGTGTGCTCTCTCTGCCTCTGCTGCTGGAGCACTCTTAGGTGGCATTAATTTACTCCTCAGTGAACCAGAAAGCTGTTGGCAGAATAACTGATTTGATAGCTCAGTGATTCTGTCACGCTCTTGCTATGCAGGAGACCAAAGGTTCTCTTTGGCCTAAAAAAGCATCACTCCTGACAGGCTGGGAGGCACTGCTGGCCACTTAGCTCCTGCCTCTGGAAGCACCACAGGGAGAAAGTAATGAAAAATTAATGCCTTATTTTTTATCTTTTTGTGCGGGGCAAGGGCAAAAACACAGGCTTGAGCGAAACAGATGTTTTCATTTGTTTGCACTGGAAAGAAACAAGGAATGCTCTGATAGGATTAAAGCTTCATCTCAGAATTTTAAAGAATACATTTTTCTTCTCTCTTTTTTTTTATTTGAAGTATTCTTAATTAAGAATACGCCTTTAAAATAATGCTTTTGAAGAGAGTGATTTCTTTTTAATGCACTTGTCCTGGTTATTTTGAGCTGAGTAATTTTTAATGAATTCTTAGCAAACAAAGTATTCCATTGTTTACACAGTTCATTTTACAAGCAATTAGAATCAGTAACACTCCATGAATAAGACCTTTTGCCACTGGCTTTCATGACATGGATTTGAAATACAAATATTACTAAAAAAAAGGTATTTCAAGCTGTGAATTAAATGTTTCCTGGGGCTTGGAGCAATTTGGTCTATGGAAGGTGTCCCTGCCCATGGCAGGAGTTTGGAATGAGATGAGTTTTGAGATCCCTTCCAACCCAAACCATTCTGTGATTCCATGATTCTATGACTGCTGGAAGTTTGAGCACCAGTCTTGAACCCTGTGTGACAGGCTGACTCAGAAAGGATGAATGGTTCCCCTTCCAGAGTTCCCAGGGGTTTGTTACTTCTGGTTCAGTGGTGACAGACTCTGGGAAATATGTGCATTTCTCTGGCCTGGTAGGACTCATTTTAATATTACCTTGCCATATAAACCCAAGAGAAAGGTATGCATGTGGAAAAGCTGGCTGTGACAGCCTCAGTATCATCAAGGTGAGGAACTAAGTGTGATCTTGGCTGACAAACTCCACAGAGGCTGCCAGGGCTGCAAGGGAAGCAGGAAACACAGGAGCCCACATTGGCATGCCAGCACTGAAATTGTGCCGGGTCTTCCTTCTGAATGCTTTTGGTGAGTGCTTTGTAAACATTTCCAGGCATTTCCTAAAAAGAAATGGGAGAGCTGACTCTATGTGATTTGCTCTACCACACGTTTTAGATTTGGAGCATCCTTTCAATGAAGGAAGCTGAAGAAGGAAGTTCATAACAACACCTCCTGCTTCCCATCCACAGGCATTCCCAGCACTGGAGATGAAAAGGCTTTCCATGATGAAAAGGGGAAGGAGCAGTAACAAGAGTTAACCAGAACTGATAAAGAGGCAGGCTGGAATTTTATGGGGGAAATATGTCAGTGTTGAGATTTTAGAAGTAGGGGAACATGGTCGGGGGGGGTGAGAAAAGGGGAATATTTTAATGACAAAAGTTTGGACAGACTGAACTGAAGACAAAAGATTTGGTCAGAAAAGGGAAAGATCTTAAGGAACCCAGTGCATATGAGACACTGTTGACTGGAAAGAAGCTGAGTTTTAAAAAAAACACAGTTGTTAGACTGTGAAGATTTTAAACCTAAGTAGAAAAGAAAAGCAGCAGCTGGTTTCATGACCCAGACAGCAGGGAGTGCTCATGCCAAGAATAAAACAGACATAAGAAGAAGGATATGCACAACTTCCAAACCATGTCCCTAATCACCACACCTACTTGTCTTTTAAATTTCTACGGGGATAGTGACTCCAACACTTCCCTGGGTAACCTGTGCCAGGGATGGACAATCTTTTGCATGAAAAAAAAGTTCCTAATATTCAACCTAAACCTCCTCTGGTGCAACTTGAAGCCGTTCCTTGTTGTCCTATCTCTTGTTCCCCCTGCTTCCATGGTGCCAAGGGCTGCTGTAGTGAACTCTACCATTCTCAGTTTATCAAGCAAATTCAAGAGGATCCCATCAGCTCTCTGCCTACATCCTCCCCAGACACACATGAAAGTGCAAAGTGTTTGCTTCTGGCTTATATTTGGGTCAGCTGAGTGAAATAAACAGCATCTCCTCCAGTTGACAGAAGCTCCTTTCCCATCCTGATTTCCATCTAGAAATTTTCTTGATTCTGAATTACAGGGAGGTCTTTCCATTTATTAAAAAGAAAAAAAAAAAACCTGGTAGAATCAGAGGAAACAAAAATATGGTATTTCCAGGATAATATCCCTGTAGAGAAGTAGCTTCTCTGTTTCTCCATTAGAGAACCATTTGCCAGAGATCAATTAAAGTGTGGTTGGGACACGAAATGAAATATCAATCCAGCAGGAAATGGTAACATATATTAGCAGACAACAGACACACCTTAGTTATGTGCACTCACCAACAAGAAGGCTTGGGTTGCCTTATCTTGGGAAAAACAAGGATCGCCAGGAAACATAGGGAATTGCAGTAGACGTACCATCACTGCAGGCAGGCAATGCAAAGGTGCAGAAAACACTATCACAGAGGAAAAAAAATTGTATCAGACACAGGAAAATATTATTCCCATACTGAAATATAATTTAAAGGACATTTCAAAGTATTTTAAGGGTTTTAAAATGTAAACAACAGTTAAAGATTTATATGGGGTTTAAAGTGTTTTAGAAGTTTTGAAGTATTGCAAAGGTACACATTTATACCAGTATAAATTCAGAATAACTGAGAATTAAGCAATCATAGGACTGTGGATTAATTTTGAACTCTGTCCTCCAGCGAGATGGGTGACCAAGTTTGTATTCTCTGGGATCCCTTCAGCACCACCACAACAGAAATATGGAACCATTACCACTCCGGGGAGCTGCTCGGTGCCTCCTCCTGCTCCCACACGTGAGGCTACAGAAGAGCAGTAACAACACAAACAAGCTGTACTACCAGTGAAAACATGCACTGAGGAGAAAACTCCTTTCAATTCATGTGTAGGAGTAGGGAAGCTTGCTGATGTTATTTTAGGAGAAGATCCTTCTATTATTTGCCACATGGTAATTCCAAAATATCCTAATGAAGTAGTGTCTATATGTATTTCTGCACACTGATATTTATACACACACACATAAGGTGGATAAGAGATTCTAGATCTTGATAATTAACTGGATACATGTGGGAGCCATCTGGACCACCCGATTTCCAGTCTTATTCCTTTCAACACTTGCTGAACCCTAAATTATCACAGCTTTTTAGGCATGCTGGCTGCAATTACTGTGGTGCTGGGACATTGTGCATCCAGCCTCTCTGAGCCCTCTGGCTGCCGCCTCTGGGCACTTCAGTAATGAAGGAACTAGTGGAATAAAACCTTCCTAATCCACCATGCTGGATAAATCAGGGGGTTTATCATCACCTAGACAATGTAAAGTGGCAAGCAGTGGAAAATAACTCTGCAGAGCTGAGTGTAGTATCTGTGCCCAATTTCCTGAAAGGTAAGGTGACTCAGCTGCAGGCAAATTCCACGTGCTTCTCTGCACAAAGCCGAGGATGTATGTTTGTAAACAGATAGATGAAGTGTTCTTTGCATGTTTGTGGGCTCCTTCTGGAATGACAGCCTTGATCTACCCCAGCACCAAAAGATTATGGATAACACTGATCAAACAACAACCGCTGGCACAGTGTTGATTTTCACTTCACAGGAATTTTCATTTCTATGTATATTATGACACGCATACAACTACAAAAATCTGTAGGGATTCTTCTTGCAGGCTCTGAATGCTGCTGTGTTTGGTGTATCCAGAGGAAAAGCACCTCACAAGCAGGGGACAGTAGCTGGGTTTCACCAGGAGGAGCAGCTCCCAGGGCTGTAAATTGCACCAGCAATGTCCAGCCTTCAGAGTAACTAGAAACAGCCACTCCAAAGGGCCACCCTGGATAAAAGCTTCCCTCCTAATACACTGTAATCTTCTCTCCTTCTTTACAGCAGTGAACAAAATGTCATCCCCACCTGTTTCTCTCCCTTTTTTTTATAAGTTAGTTACTTTAAAAATGTCAAACTGTATAGGTTATCTATTGTAATTCAAAAGAGTAGAGATTTGTGCCTCATCCTAGTGCATGATTTGTACCAGTGTGTCACACAGATATTTTCTGGTCTTTCTTTCTCCTTAAAATAAGTTCTGACTCTGCTCACTCAAAGCACAACTTTTCTAAATTAAAGAAATAGTTTCTGAGACTTCACAAGTTGCAGAAGCAGGTCACTTGGAGGATTTTTGTCAGTATTTGCAGGGCAGGTATTAGAGAAAGTTACTTTGAAGTATCCCTTTGAACAGCAGACCTGTGAAATGATTCGCTTCCAGCTCACTTCTGCTGGAATTCAGAGAAACAAATTGATTTTTTCCCCCCTTTTTAATTCTATTTGTGTTTAGAAACATTGGTAATTATTCAGCCTTTATTTCATGTCACGCACTGCTAACCCTGGATTTGTTTGGGGGTTTTACTGTTGTTTTTAGCAAACAGAAGGTGTCAAACCCAAACTAGGTTTCATAACAAAACCATTACATAACTGCCCAATTAGCAGCTCGTTCAGTGCTATTAATAGCAGCTCCACATCCAACCCGCTCTGTGTAGTGCTCCGATAACTGGCAAGAGGAGGCTCCTCATTAGTTATTCATTCTCAGAGGAGAATAAATGAACTTGGTGGAGATTTATGAGATGCAGAGTAACGTGCTGTTTATTAGCTGCCACGCTGCTGCCTCTTCCACTGCTCCCTGCTCTTCCTGACTCCCAGGAGATGTTCAGCCCCAAGAACCATCCCTTCAAGCCTGTGTGGACATCCTGTGTGCATCCCAGACAGCAACACAGCTCCCAGCAAGGCGGGCTCAAAGCCAGGAACCCCTTGGAGCCTTTTTCTTTGGCACAGTGCCTGTAATTTGGTGTTACCTTTCATTGACTGACACGCTGTAATTAATTCTCCAGTGACAGTGATGTTTCACCCCACGGCTGGCTGCCCTGCTCCTCCATTTCAGCTGCTCTGCTGCTCTGGGCTGGGTGTTGGTCATGCTGTGACCATTCAAACACAAATACCCACAGCAATCTGAATAGTCTTTTGAAAGACTTTTTTTTACTGGAGTTCTGATCATTTTAAGCCACTTGAGCTGCTGACCACATAATCTGATCCAGAACTTCTTGTAACTTTCTGCACAATACTTTTTTTACTTCCAAAGAGAGATCAGATCTGATTTCTATTTTTAAAATAGGCTACTTTAACTGTTGCAGCATGTGAGCTGGTTTGATCTTACATTCCTCTGTTCCTGAACTCCAACGTGGAAATAAAGAATTTGTGATGAGATTTTCTGTGGCCTGATGACAACCTTACATTCTTTACCATGTGACTTCCTTTTATATTGGACCTCTCATCTGATAAAAACATGGGTCAAATCTCTCTCTATATATATCTACACGTGTTTCTAAAGTAATTTCTTCTCCCGAGGTCCATATTCTCTTCTCCTTGGGTGCCTCCACTGCTCCTGAATTCCAGACTGGTTAAGGTTTTACCTCTCTTCACTGTATCATGCTTCCCATCAGGGGCTGTCTATGGGGATACCAGAGGCTCTTGCACTCCTTTCCCCTAGGCACAAGCTGCTTCAGAATTAAGGATTTACTTACATCAGTACAAAATGAGCTGCATTATTAAAGGGTCTGACTGAATATTGATTCAGGTTTCTGTTCCTGCATTGCTTCCTTGTTGACATAGTTGTCCTTCAGCCCTCTGTACTTGTCCTACAGTTGTATGTCCTCTCTGGGAAAAAAAAAAAAACAAGAGGAGAGAGATTTCCAGAGTCACCTGCATGGGTTAGCTAAAGTAGAAAAAGAGCAGGCACATTCTTTCATGGGCTTGTTGAATCACATACTGTAAATCCCCAACCATGGTTTTCTTTTGGTTTGTCATTTCATTGCTTCCTGCTATCCATGTCCTCACTTTTCTCTCCTACCACAAACTATTCAATCAGCAATGTAAAATGTAAAACTGGAACGCAAAAACATGAAGAGTAAACACTTTTTTTTCTGTCCCTAAATAATCTCTGGTGTTCTGTGTAAGTATAATCATAAATATTTTTCTTTTATTTATTAGTATATTGTGACAATATACTAATATTTTATGTTCACGTATTAATCATCCATTTCAGTAAAATTCATGATGTGTTTTGTCCCTTCTTACACATTTTTATACCTGCAGGATACACAAAGAGCCCCATGCTGCTCATGTACAATGATGGTGCTATTCACAACCCAGGTGGTCTCACCACCTTTTCCATTTGTGGCTGATTCAGCATGAAGAAAGTCTTGGGTTGCTGGTGGGAAAGCAGAGAAGAAATGATTGACTTGAGATTCCAGCACTTTTTGTTCTTTCACACTGAAAGGAAGTATGTTCTTTAATACTGCAGTGTGTGAGAATGTGCAAGTGTACAAAAGGCAAGCTGGAAAACTGGGATTGCCATTCAGGGAATGCTACATTTTGGTTTGTATAGGAGACCAAGCTTACTTGTGACACAAAATTACTTTTCTGCCTTCCTCCGGAACAGAACTAAATGCTGCTCCAGAGCCTGAATTCCTGCCCACTGTATTTCTGAGTGCTTGATTTCAGAACTAGGTAGAAACAGCAATCAAGTTTTCTTTCTGAAAACACTTCCAAAGATATTGCCTTGGTTTTGACAAATTTTATACAAAAATGGGGGAAAAAACTAAGTTAAAATCAAAGGAAGATTTGAGTAATAGTTTTTCAAAACCCAGTAAGACATTCAGAACTGGAACAGGCTGAACATCTCTGAATCCTGTCTGAGCTTCAAAAGAGACATTGAAGGGATTGCATTAAATTAGGCTGCTCTTCTCCCACTTTGCTGAAATAATGAGTGTCCTTTCTGTGTAGAATAACTGGGTAGGATAAGCTTTAAGAATGGCTGGCAAAGGACTTGGCATAGAAAAGCAAGCTTCCCCTGCAACCTCACAAACCAGTTCACCTTTGCTGTGGCTCTGTTGAGTGAAAGCCTTACAGAAAAATGACTGTGACCTATTTTGTTTCATAGCAAACGTGGCTCTGATGCTCAGATAAAGACTGCTGTATTTCCTGAGTGCTCAAAGCTACTTACATGGGAGAAGATTGCTTGGTAAGTAAGGATTTGTAGGATCCAACGAGCCTAAGAGCATAAAAAACACGGGGCTGTGTCAAATCACAGGCCCCTCCAGCCCCGGTCTCTCCCAGCAGAAGGAAATGCCAGGCAGGAAGAAGCTGTTCCCTGTGAGGGCAGTGAGGCCGTGGCACAGGCTGCCCAGAGAAGCTGTGGCTGCCCCTAGATCCCTGGAAGTGTGCAAGGGCAGGCTGGATGGGGCTCAGACAGCCTGGTCTACGAAAGGTGTCCCTGCTCATGGCAAGGGGTGGGAACAGGCTGAGCTGTCCCTCCAGCCCCAAGCAGTCCGTGACTCCACGGGCACAGAGAGCTCTGGCTTACCCTCCCCTGCACAGTGGGCTGTGTGCCAGACCCCACTGCTGTGCTGTGCTCCTCAGTGAAGCTGCAGCCTCTGGGCTGCTCCCTCAGCTCCCAGCAGCAGCAGCAGGGCAGCACCTATCCTATCCTGCACGTCCCAGAGGCATCACAGGAGCTTGCTGGGACTCCTGACTCTGCCTTTATGTGATCTGTACGCAGCACCAATACAATTCAGACACAATTAAAAAAATATCAAGCCATTCAAGCAGCTTTTCATCTGACAAACCTCTATGTGAAGGATTAATATGCCCTGAGAGATTCAGAGAGATAGAAGCTTTGTGTTTAGTTCAACAGCCCTGCCAAAGGGTTCAGAAAGCTGTTTCCCAAGTGTTAAAATACAGCCCTCATCTGCATTTGTAATTTAGCATCCCTGGAAGTATGAACAACAGCAGCTCGTGAACTCACCCTTCATCCATCATCGGCAGAAAAATGAGTTTAACCGTGATGTAAGATTTCTTCTTTGCTTCACGTTGTGGAGATAGGATTCTGGTTGTATTGTTTCTTTCATCACCTTCCTAATCTCAGCTGAAAAATAAGAAGACATCTACTTGACCTTGAAGCCTCTGATATGAGGAAAAGGTATTTTCTAGATGCTTAAAGTGGTTCTATGCAGTTCTCTGTTCTACCTGCAGTCAAGGTTTACTCATTTCTCTTCAAAGAAAAAAAAAATTAAGAAGACTAAAATCATCAAATACCAGTAATGCACTGGGGTTTTACCCATTATGTCCATTTTGGGGAGCCCCTAGAAACATTACAAGTTTCTGGTGTGAGAAAGACACATGGTTGAGACACTTTCTCATAGTGTGTTTTTCTTAACAAGCAGGGTTGAGTATCAGTCCCAAAGATTCTTCCCCAGTAGAGTACATTTGCTCTGCCTTTCAGACTCCTTTTTTTTTTTTAAGGTGGATGAATATGCTTAATAACTGAACTACTGGTAATGGAATTATCTCTTGTGTCTCTATAAAAGGAAAGCATATGCTTTTATACAAATTATTTATAAGCAAATGCCACAGTTGAAGTTATGAGCATTATAAAGAATGCCTGTCAGTTGAAATCTTTCTCAAGTAGAAAATGTAGGTTACACTAAGCTAAGTGAATGGAATAACAAGGAACTGGGGAGATTCAAGGTAGAAGTACCTGTCCATTTGCATAATGATGGAACAGGAGGCGAGCTGCTCAGGAAATGGATGCTGAGACACGAGCAGCTGCTCTTCTCGAGGTGCTTTCAGCGTGCCCGAGGTGCTGGCCCAGCTCAGAGGTGCCTGCATGCAGAGTGCTGGGCTGGTGTTTGCAGGAGACAGGCACGGGCACCTACGAACCTCTGCCAGCCCTGACAGCATTTCTGTGCTGCCAGCAGCTCATGAGTTCACCCCAAGAAGCTGCTGCTTCAGGGGAGCCTGGGCTCAGCCCTGCCTGGCATTAAGTGCTGCCTTTCCAGCCCAGGCCTTCTGGACAGGTTACCTGGGAGCTTGGCAACTACCTGGATATCATGAAAACTGAAGAGGTTGTTCAGGAAAATAGCAATAAGCAATGAAAGGGCTCCCACAGGAGATTCTGGATCAGAGAAAATGTCTTTGCTCGCTGTCCCATCTTTAATTAATTTACAAATCCATGTGCCTAACTGAGCATTTGCAAGTTCACTTCTTTTTAAACAGATCAATAGGACCAGAAAGGGTTGAATCTATGAAACTGCAATGAGAATGACAACACTTGAGGCAACAGAAAATCTCAGCAAGGAATTTATGAGCTGCTTGGTTTTCTTTCCCATTTTTTCACTTGGTTCCTTTGCAGGTCAGCCTGCCCACAGGCCTTGTCTTTGCTGTAGGCATACAGGAATTGAACATATAGGACCAGAAGGATGTTTCTGGGCAATATCAGCCATCTGTAACAGAGGCAGGTTCCCCTCTTGCCTTCCTCTGCTAATCAGATTAAAATTCTACTCCAAGCCAATACAACATTATCAGTTAGAAAACTTTGCTTCATAGCCAGCCCACACATACCCATTTTCAGCTTGGAGCCATTTGTTCAGCTCGACTGTTATCCTTTAATTTCCATTAAGCTTGTCCCCAAATGCTGTTAATACCATTTCTGTGTTCAGAGAGCAGCTGCATCCTCTCTCAGTCGTTGGTTTCAGGCTCTGATCAGAAGATGGGTTTTTCTTTTCCCTGTCATCCTTGAATGGCTGTTCAGAGCTGTTCAGATCAGGCTGTTCCATCCCCCTGGCAGCTTTTCAAATTGGATTTTCTCTTTTTTAAATATGGTAAAGCCAAATTCTATGCATTACTTAAAATTACATGTCTAAATCAGATTATAATTATTATTTGGGGGACAGCTCATCAGCCCTTCTCTGTGCCTGCTTAAAATAGAAAAAAAACTACTATATCTGCTGTGATAAATTCTGGCACCACAAGTCCCACTAAACCATCATCTGAGTAAGACAAAGTCAAGCCCATCTCTAAATAGTTGTTTCCCAAGTGATAAGGAAACTAGATGCTCAGACACCAAACTAGAGACAGCCAAGATTTAACTGGGATTTTATACAAAAGAGGGGACTCCCTCCCTGTCCATGAGAGAAGAAAAAGTTTGGGTTGGAACACTGGTTGTGTAGAGTACACCAGATTTTTGATTCATCAACATTTTTCCTTTTACCTGTGCTCATTTGTATATAGTGATAGAAATAATTTGTTTCTGTGGGAAACAGTTGTGTTTCTGTCCCTATTGTGTTAAAAAAAAAAAATTCTACATAGTAAATTTTGCATTATCCGACTTGCAGACCACTCTACTGTATACATATTGCACACACACACACTGATATGTATCATAGTGATCAATATCACACTGCTCTATTTCCTAACAAATCATTTCTTAAAAACAGGCTAAGGATTCTCCGTGCAGCTCCTAAAGGCCCCAAATCCCATTTCTTCCCTGACTTTAGCAGCGCATTACTGGGTTTCCAGGGGAGATAGACATGAGTTACCACATCTGACTGTGCAGTAATAGCTGTCCAGGGATTTACAACCTTTGCTATCTTCTTGTTACAAAGGAACCTGCCAACCATGAGCTTTTCTTTCAGGAAAAACAATTAGCTATGCACAATGAAATCATGAATTATGCTATTTCGGAACTTCTCCAAAGTTTTGGCAGGGTTGCTCTGGAGACCCATATAACCTCTCCTGACGGCTGGCACCCCATAAATATCAGGGTCAAGAGCAATCTCTGCTTGTAATTGTCCAAAGGAATTCGTTTCTGGCTCCTTTCATGATGTCACTGGCATTGTGAAAAATAATTGCTGAGGTTAAAATGTCTCTCGGTGACCTGTCTTGCAGTAAAATTGCTGTGAAATTGCTCACTTGCAGTCACCACAACCCCCCAGGGCTGCTATCTGTGACCTGCCCACTGCCTGATTGCAACTATTAGTCTGGGAGGTTGGATGGTTCAGGGAAGATTAAGATAAATTCTCTGCATTGGTATCAGATTGAGAGGAGAAATGCCACTTCTTCATTTGGAGATGGATCAGTGGAAATAATTTTCAAACACTACTGACTATTCCTGAAGTGAAAACAATTGTTAGTTCCTTGCAGCAACAGAGTTTTCTTATTTAAAATGAACATCATCGTTCAGAAACAACTCCCAAATTACCATCTCATTTCCCTTCCCCAAAAATGTATTAAATGTGATCAGTGTGCTCATACAGGGAAACAAGTAAATGGTAGAAAATTAGTTCACTGCACATATCAACTGACTAATGGGAGTTCTGAAGGCAGTGAAGAGATGCACAAACCCTGTTTGCTTCCCTGGCTTGGCTTCAGGATCCTAATAGAAATCCTCCCTGTCCTACAGGAAAAGAGGAAATCCATAAGTGCCCCACTGGCTGTGTAAAAAGTTTTAAGGCATCTTGGGTAGTTCTCATGCTGTGGTGAGCCAAGGGTACACTGGTAAGGAGACCCTTGAACTGACACAGAATGGAAAAGTAAAAACAGAAAAGAGAAGGCAAAAATAACTTAGCAGGAGTCAAGGTGGCAAGAGAAACACCAAGGAGCTGCTTAACAAAAGGAAAGATGTAATCTAGGTCTATTGCAGTGGATAAATAAAAACGCTTGGAATTTTATACTGGTTAGCCTGTATCTATCTGAGCTAGCAGCACTTGCATCTGGTGGTGTTTGGGGGTTGGTTTGATTGGTTTTGTTCTTTATAAATTAAATGTTAAATCACTGCTTGGAGCCAGAAGCAAATGGGTAAAAGGGAAGTAATATTAGTAAGTATAAAAAATGTGATTAATCATGATGACAATAAACTGGACACTCACTGTCTCGAACAAAGCCCTACAAACTGAAGCACAAAGAGGAACTGACCCCCAGTTTCTTCAGCAAGAACATCCTTGAGCACTAAGTGGAGGAACAAGTAACTACCAGTAGTTGGATGGCAGCCTCAGGCCTCTAGTGCTGAAACAGCCTCAGGATTCCTACAAATTACAGAACAGTCCCCAAACACAAGAAGCCATTTCCAGCACTAAATAACAGTATACTTTAGTTGGTGTTTAAGAGACAGTTCCACAAGCCAAAACCAATTTTAAAGAACATGAGGTGTGAGAGAAAATAAAATTAAACTGAAGGAAGTGACAATTGAGAACTTAATAAAAACACTTTGAGTAGATGCCCCCAAAACCACAAGCTTAGGCTAAGAAAAAGAGAACTGCAGGTTAAAAAGCAGCCTGGCTTCAAAGGAAATGAAAGCCACAGTGCAGCAAGATAAATATTGCTGTTTTCATTTCCTTGCTGTGTTCAACAGCATTCCCTTCATTCCCAGGCACGGGCTAAGAGAAGAAGGAAAAGTGACTATAGGTGATAGCAGTGACTATAGGTGAAAACTTGCACTTTAAAGAACAGGAAGCAAAAGGCATGGAAATATTCATTTGGCAAGCAGAGCTGAAACACTGAGGGCTTTTCAAATGTACCTTTGGTCCCCATGCTGTCCATGGCAGCTTTGGAGCAGTTTGGAAAACAGGACCAGGAGCATCATCACTCACACCACCCTAAAAGCACTACGTTTCAGGAGTTTTGTGTTTGGCAAGAAGTTGTAAAATGTCAAGGGCAGGTTGTACATGAAGAAGCAAAGGACAGCTGCCTTCCCCTACTGAAAAGAAAAAATGAAAATGACATTTTGAATATAGAAAAGTATAGACAATTTCAGTAAATGCAGCTGTTGGGGAAAAAGGCCCAGGGCCTATTTCGAGCTCATTAATGCCAATGATAGGTTTGAGAGTCTGACAATTGGGTAAAGATGCTTCTTTTCTGGGTAAAATATTACAGCGATGCCACAGGGTAACCTTCAAATATGTTCTTTCCAGAAAGAGCGGTAAAGGACTTTCTGGTCTGCCAGTCTCAAGGACAAGTCTAGCAAGAACACACAGCAGGCAGGGCTTGGCCCATCGTCCTTCCCCTTGGCCGAGTCAATTACACATGAATTAAATTGTGCTCCCACGTTCTCCTCGTCTCCTCTCACAGCCTTTCATCAAACAGGTATTTAAAATAAGCATTTCCTTCCTCCACCACTTGCTAACGCTGTCAGCCCAAGGTGAGAGCAGGTTCAGAGAAAGAAAACCATGGAGTGGGATCCCAAGGCTGCCCATTCCTACAGAACCTGGTGCTTTATTTCAGCAGCTCCTCTGGGTCCCACTCCTTCAAAGCTTTACATTTCTTGCCAGCTCAGAGGCTCCAGTTTCAACGTTTTCTTTACGGTAACTCCTGGCTGCACCAAGCCAAAAGTACATATTTTTCAGCATAGATAAATCCCTTTCACTCACATCTGAGAATAAGACAAATACTTGAGCATTCACTAACATCTTACTATGAGCATGGACAGAAACAAGGCAGCCAAGGCAATAAATTCCAGGAGAAAGGCTTCTCCCAGGTGACCAGCAGGAAGTGAATGAATAAAGGTACATATGTTAGGCAAGGCAGAGTCCACAGCAAGACATGTGTAGAAGGGAGGGAGAGAATAAATCTTTCCCTTATTCTCAGTGGAACTGTATTAATCTTGACTCAATTAGGCTTTTCTTACCTATTCCTTTTTTCCAGTGGGCAAGCAAATAAAATCCATAGGAAGGGAGGAAAGAGGAGAGCCACAGCTGAGGCAGAATGTTCCCTTTGGCTATCTGGAGAAGAACCACCTTCCATTTTCACTCCCATGGGGTACAGAGTGTATCTCATGTACAGTAACAGATAGACACAGTCACCTCTTGTGGCCAGGGTGCCCGCTGCAGTCCTGCACACACAGAAATTCCTGTGCCCTAGGTGTGTGGGAAGTGGGGATTTGGAGGGGATCTTGCCAGCATAACCTTCAGATGTGACAGTTAGAGGCATGCTAATCATCTCCTATGAGCAACTGACACAGCATGCAGAAACAGACACAGAAATTATTCACAGCTTTCTTACCCAAAGGCTGTTCCTGTTTGTTGAAAGCACAATCTGCTGCAGTCAGCGAGATCTACCTCCTCTATTTCTGCCCCAAAAAAGAGTACATATCTCTTCATCTGCCTATCCATCACCTTGTGACGTACCACAGCACCACAAATCCCTAAAACCAGCACTGGATTAACACATTCCCACCAGGTAGGACCCAGCCAGCACTTTCCTTCCTCATCATCACACATGCCCAGGGGAAGCCTATGAGCACACTGTCCCCAGCCCTGACTAGCTATTCCCTTCTGCATTGCTTTGCCATTCCCGCAGCCCTTCCTCATCAGAGCTCTGCGGTGGTCCCAGACTTCTCTTCCTTTCTCACTGTCCTTCCACTGCATGGCAAAACCCCTTCCCAGGCACACCCCCTTGGAGGCAGCATTCTGCACTTGTCCAGCGTTGACTCAGAGCTTGAGCTCTTGTCGTGCTGTGTGTTTTCCCAGTGCCCAGCACAACAGGAGCTCCTGGGTGACCTTCCCGTGGTCCTTCCCCGTCCCTTGCTTACATAATGTGCATGACTCATTCATATGAAGTTGCCCGTAGCATGCAACATCTGCGTCTGGTTTTGATTTTCTCCTTCCTCTGTCAAGTTGTCAAGTCAGCCTTGGGATATTTTGTCTAAACTTGATCCTTTATAAAGTTGATGTAATTAGGATGGGAAATCCTTTCCAATTTCATCTTTTGCGGGATAATCCCGTGTTGCTGTATGCTATTTCCTCATTGGGTGCCTGTGTTAGGAGAACCCTTTTCTTCCTAGTTGTGTCTTCCATGTAGTTTTGGAACAGATAATCCCTGGGTCATTAACACTTTCTGTGGCCCTGTTGAGCTCCTCTTACCTTGTACTCCTCAGCAATTTTTCCCCCTATGTATATTCCCTTGAAAGGTTCCTCCATCTGTTTGGTATTTGAATGCTTGGATGAGCCTCTGTTTCTTGGAGGATGTGGCCCTTTCCACACAGGGCATTATCTGTTTTGCCTTTAAAAATGCACCAGATTTGTAAATTTGAGGATAATGATTTATAGCCCAACTGGTCCTAATTCTCTCATTACCAGTCAAATAAGGACTTCTTCCAAATGTCAGATAACAGATGGTGAAGAGAAATTTTATTTCCAGTTCTTCCTAGACTAACATTTGAGGTAGCATGGAAAAAAGGAGGAGAGGGCACAGCTGGACACAGATTCTAAACATATTTGGTTTTAATCAGCATTTAAAACCTTCTCCTATCTTGGCCAAAATGTCTTACTTTCAAATCTGACTCAAAATTGATCAATTATTTACTACTCTATAAAGTTCATCTGGTTTTGTTTTTAAGATGTAGCAATGTCACAGTAATCTCTAAGTTTTAATAATAAAAAACCCAAACAAGCTACATTGTACCAAATGTATTTATGTTTTTCTTAGCAACAAATTACTGTTATTACAATTGTAGCTAAGTGGAGATAAACAGCTGGAAATGCCTATGGGGTACTCTTCTTAATCCAGGATTTGATGTAAAGTCTAGAAACTTAAATATTAAACATTGAATCATATAAAAGGTAACTAGTACTTATATTACAGCTTTACTAAAGGACACATGTTTTTGTCTGTATGTTTTAGATTATTGCATGGCTGGTGATTCTTTTCCATCGTGAAATCTTTATAACCAACTTCACAATTTTCAGTCTTTAACAAGAACTCTTTTGATATTCTTAGGAATTTTATTTCAATATATACTGGGTAATTGTTAGTTATTGGCCATTTATTAATTTTCTTGACCTTGAAACTAGCTATATATTTTAAGGAGAATTAAAGTAATTAATTATGATAATACCCATAACAACCTGATCATATAGTGGAAGGTGTCTTAATGTACATACCTTTCTATCACAAAAAAAAATTGTATGTAGACAAAAAGAGGAAGAAAATTCTAAAGAAAGTCCTATCTAGGAAATGCACATGATGTTAGGAGCCACAAGATTCCAAGAGTACCTGGAATTCCCTGGACAGCTGTGAAGCGAGACTGGCTTGATTACTCATCTGCCTCTTCCGATGCATTTGCTGAGTTGTTGTGTTTAGGGAATGATGAGAATGTTTGATTTACTCTTAGAGTTAGTGCTGGAGATTTTAGTGTCTGTTCTCATTTTACAGCAAACCTCTCTTGTGACTTCGAGGCACCCACCTTTTGCCTGTTTCCAGTGCATATTCCTCAGGAGGAAAGAAAATGTTCTGTCTCATTTTTGGGCAAACCACGGCAGTATCTTCTTCCCATCAGTGTCAATGTCAATCCCTTCTTTGCTACCTGGATGGGAAAGATTTAAGATTTGTTACAGTAATTTAAACAACAGCAGCAATTTTTCAGCTTTGTCAGCTGCCTCAGCCCAAACGTCTCGTGTTTTCCACCAAACCCTTGTGCTCTCCCTGCATCCCTGTCCAAGACCAGCAGAGGCTGAGCCCACATGTCAGCCATGAATGTCTTCCTCAAAACCTCGGCCAGCACCATGCCCCATCAGGAGAACCTTCTGACTTTGCACAGGAATCCAAACACAAACAAGGCCCCTTATAAAGAGCAGTTGCAGTTGCAGTTTTCTCATCCTTGCTCGACCTCAGCCTCCTGCAGGCATGGCAGAGCTCTTCAAAATCCACATATTCCATGGGTGCTGCTTGTGGCATCTCCCTGACACAGATGAAAGGCTCTGGAGGAAAAGCCAGCCCTGAACAGCCATTTTATGTGATCACCTTCCAGAGAGTAGATCTGTGACCAAAAAGGGAACGATTTCCTGTTCGACTGAAGGCAGGCAAAACCAGCAGGATTGAATAAAGTAAGTGAAACTGCTGTGAAATCCATGGCCTGAATGGTCTGTGCACTGTTCTTGGTGACCATGGGGAATTCAGTTTCTAGCATTTGGCACATAACTGTGGAAGAGTCCTGGTGTTATGTGTTTTGTCAGTGTTTATGGGCTGGGGCAAAGTGAAGATGTGGCAGAAAGCAGTGGGTAAAGAAAGAGACATGAGTTGGTTTGGTTTGTTGGGGCTTTTTTGCTGAAAACTCAGGTTTTAGAGCTGGTCCTGTGCTGGGTGAGAACCTGACTCACGATTTCTGTGTTTGTTACCAACACAACGCTGCTGCAAATGCTGCTCACAGCACCCTGGGTGGTGAAACAACAAAACCTGTGGAATCGTGGAATGACTGGGGCTGGAAAAGACCTTCAAGACCATTCAGTCCAGCTTTGACCAAACACAACCATGGCCAAGAACCCACTGAATCTATGGTATATTCTGAGGGCTGGAAATTTGACTTGAGGAAAACATATGAACATATTTTCTGTTCATTTAGATGATACAGATAAATACAAAACTCAGGGGGAAAAAGTTTGTTCTTAAGGTTGTATACACTGCTAATAAATAAAAAATAAAATCAGATTATAAATACCAGATCCTCACACAGTGAAATTCACTTTCCTTCCATTGATTTAAGCAAGTATTAAATTGATTTAAAGGCAGCTGTGTCAACTTCTATCACCAAGGGGTTTGGTTCTGAGTATCTAAGAACTCAATTTCTTCAAGTCTTTTATATTTATCACTCCCATGGTGCACAGAGAGGCTGATCATGTCTCAGGCAAAGTGGAGTTTTCCAGACAAGTGAACAAAACCCAGATCCCTCACCAGGTGACCCTGGTTTAGATCATTCCGTGTGGGGAAACATATGGATAGGGAAGTACATTTTTTCATGTATAAAAATATTAAAATAAACATATATGTACATGGAAATAAAGAAAATTATATTTATTACATAGACAACTTCTTAAATTATATATATAAAATATTAAAATTAAAATTACCAATTCCTTCTGGCTTGATGCCCTGCCTTGTCTTTGCTTCCTCATGGACCCTGAAGGACCAAGGTCTGTAAGCAGAGAGAGAGTAACTTCTCTAAATCTCAAATTACAATAATCCAGGATTTAAGAAGCAAAATGGTACCATTACTGCAGATAATTGTAACTCTGGAGGAATAGGTCAGAGCTGCAGTTCATCTCACCACTGCTACCAACAAATGAGGTCACGATTTACTTTCTTTTACGTGCTGTTTCTTTAAAAGAAAAGAGCTTATTTTTCTGTATTGATAAAGGTAATGAATTCCCAGGCAGCAACACGAGAAGAGATAAGAGCAGGCATTAAATCTCTGCTCTATGTGGCCTTGGGTATCCAGTCCCACACAACACAGGCACAACAAATCAAGGCTCTTTTTAGTATTTCTTTTGCAATCACAAACACTGCTCCCATTCAGTTGCATACAATGTGCATGCAGATGTAACAGTATTTTCCAAATACCCTCAGTGGAAAGGATAAACATGCAGGCTCCTCTCCCCACTGGAACCTGCATGCTCTGGGTACTTCTTAAGAGAGAAGTTGTCTTTGCAGAACAACTAAAGGCAATGAAAATAAGAATCCCAACATTTTCTGTAACAGCTTTTGTGGAATGTAGTCATTCAAGGAAGAATTTGTGCAGCTGGTAAAGGCAGTGTGACTACAAAAAAATACAGCCTCCCTATAAATTCTCTGTGATCCCTGAGAAAGCCTCAGGAAAAAGACCATTGCAATGCAGATCTGCAGGGTTCCCTGAAGGATACTGCACTTCCACAAATCCTCCCCTGAAGAGATTAAGCTTTTCAACAGTTTGCACTCAAATACAATTAATTTTGATGGCCCCTGCATGATTACAAGTCTAATGTTTAGTTTTGCTATCAATTACAACACGAGACTCTTCCTGGGTCACTACTCTGTGAGCTACTATGGCTTTACTTACATTGAGCCATCTCCATTCTCTCTATAATTTACACATTTGGAGCACAATGGTCTCTCTGAACCAGCCGAAGTGTAAAGGAACAGTAATAATAATAAATAAATAGTAAGTTAATGCTTTTGCTGTCAAGTATTAGAAGCATAGAAGAAATTAATGGGCACCTCTCCTGTTCTACATCCTGGCATAGGAGTTCAGTTTTGCTTCAAATAATAGATGTTTATGTGAATAATAAGACTCATGTGCAGGTAAGCCCCTAGCACAGTCTTGTGTGCAACCATTTACTAACTAATGCAGTTTGCTAATGGCAAGTATTTGTATAAGTGTTGGTATTTAGGTAACTACTAACCATTTGTAAAAATCTAATCAGCTTGTGCTAGGAGAGAGCTGTTAGTTCTTTTCTGATTAAGAAAGGTTACCTTAACAGGAACCCTGAAAGTTTGCAGTCAAGGTTTTTGAAGTTTTCTGCTTCGCTATTCACCTCAATATATATACATCATCTGTGAAATATTTACAGAGGAAACCACTTAAAACAATGAAATATAAATGAGTATGATGCATTTCTCTGCCAGGTTTTACCCGGAGCGGTATTTGGGGGCTTATGCAGGGATAGGATTGCCTAATGAATCTGGCCAAGTGGAATCAATACGAGAGTAATTAATTTAACTCTGTCTTTTTATTTTTCAAAGTGACAGATTTATGATGGGCCATGAAAGAAACATGAAGCATTACCATTTGTCCCTCTGCTGGAGGCAGACGGGGTAGATAAAGATTACTGGTGTTCCTTATATGACACAGGGCTCTGCTGGTCGGAGAGGAAACCTCTGAGCTGAAGGAAAAGGCAGGAGGGAACAAGGAGGAGCTGGGAAGAGCAGGCCAGCAGGCTTGGTCATCTGATCGCCCGCAGCCATTCCGGGGAACCAGCACCAAAGGACAGCTGTCACTCGCAATAACCGCGGCATTTGGGGCACTTCCCCGGGACAGGCAGTGAGATTAGAGCATGCAATTACAGAACAGGCACACATTCTATCTGCTGGGCCTCTTTACAGTCATCTTTATTTGACCCACTTATGACCCATTTGAATTGCTGCGCTCGGAAAGAATAATTACTGTCCCAAAAGCTACAGTTTTGTTTTCTCTTTTATTATTTTTCCCCCAGATATCCTGCTCTTCTCTTCTTTCTCTCCCTTCTTTTTAATGTAAAAGGACTCTAACAGCTGTACCAGCTGCTGAAATGGAGAAACCAAAGCAATAAAAGCATTTAAGCCACCACTTGTATATTCATTCTCTCTCTTTTTGCATTATTCTTTGTTATAAATATTTTTGAATGTTGTCTCTGTGGCTACATGCAGAAGTTCCCTTTAGCTTTAGGCTTTAACGACTTAGTCATCAATACAGTGAAAACCAGAAAGCCTGAGAACCCCTGACAGTTCACATCAATTCAAAACCTGTTCCACTGACATTTGGTAAGAGATCGTTGCAGTAGCAATATTTGGAACACTACAAGAATTAAACAAGGGCTTGATTCCCTTTCTATGGATAAAATGTACAACAATCACTCTGCTGAATGAGTGCAAAGATAGCAAAGTGAGTGGATATGTGTTACACTTGTCTTTTTTAGTACTCCTTTCCCCTCTCCTTGATCAAACTAGTGAAAGCATTAAAGCTCATGACCAACTATAGTAATTTCAATTTAGACCACTTCAGCTTGGTGAGCACTTTCAATTTTAAGTACACACTCCAGCAATTCCAGCAACACAAAATACTTTCCTTTACAGCTGCCCAGAATAATACAGGATTTGAGCTCTCTTAACTCTTACTCTCCAAATTCCAAGGGGAAAATATTATTGCACGCTGAGAGTCCTTACAGCGATTTCTGCCAAGCTATGAAAAAAAACTCTGCAGTTTTACTCATCTGTGCTGATCATTTGTGAGCAGTAATGGAGATTTTGGAGGGTTTTGTAGGTGAGTGTGCATCTGTGCACGCTGTGTGTGAGAGGGTGAGTGACTGTGTCACCCTGTAGCAGGCTGTACCTGCCCCAAGGCCTGCAGATCTCATTGGGAGCTCTGTTTATTCCAAAGGCTGTTCATGCTTGCAGTAGGTAAAATGGCTTTCCAAGCCAGCAGGAAGAGTCTGCTCCTGGGGAGTGCTAAGGTACTGCTGCAGGGAAGAGGAATGGAATCTTTCAAAGACGTAAAACTACATTTTGAATGCGTGTAGACACTGAACAGAAATCTCATAACGTTTTAGTAATGCAGAATCAGGGTTTACAACCCAGTGAGTGCCTCTGCATCTCACCTGCCTGGAAATTTCTTAGGGTTTCAATGGGCTAGGACAACTTTTTGGAAGCATTTCTCCTCCTGAGAATGAGCAACTGTTGAAAAACATTGCCATTCCCAACTAACAACTCCCACACCTCCCCAGGAAAACCACACTTGATTGTATGCAATATATAAAAACAATATCAGAACACACTTACCACACGTGGTGGAGGAGAATGCGGGCCAACTTCGCCTGTCCCAACTCATTCCCTTGGCTATTGCACTCCACACCTCCAAATCCTGAGGAGCTGCCTGGGGCTTTTGCTGCATTAAGGTGCTGCTTTCACGTTGTACCTGGATTCTCCTCACTCCCACACTGCCAAGCCTCTGCTTTAGTCCTGGAATGGGAAATCAGAGCCAGCAACCAGCATCACTAACAAGAGATACATAGTGCCCACACCAGGTACTTGTCCCACCCGCACCTTCCTATCAGTTTCCAAGTCACAGCAACATAAATGGTATAGAACAAACCTTTCCTGGAGCTCCAAGGGAACTGTCAGGCAATATGTCACCTGTGTGTGATTTTGTACAATCACTGTGTACATAAATCATGTGTGACACTTACATCAATGCAAAGTGACCGTAATTGGACTCGAGCAGTCTCTTAAAACAAAAGTAAATTATCTAGATACACGTAAATAAGTCCTGAGGGTACCCTTCAGCTCCACACAGCTCTGCTTCCATGGCCCATTGCTTGATTTACAGTTTTCACTCCTTACACCGTTACTTTCCATTGTCTGCATGGATTATTTATTTTACATCCAAAAAAAAAGGCAAAGGAAAAAGAATAAAAGTAATAACTTAGCAAAAGATGAAACCATATGTTCCTTCTTTGTGATGTTAAATCCACTTCGGGAGCAAAAAAGGTTATTCGGTCTCTTTGATCTTGAATATGTTGAGTAAATTATATCTCTGTCTAATCATTTAAGTGATCAGTGATTTTCACTGATATTTGACAAAGAACTTTACTGAAGTCTCTGAAAAATGTGCAGCCGTGAAAAAAGCATAAGCAAGAAGGTAGGATGCGTCAGAAATAAGTGAATAAGTAAGACCCAAGTTGTGATTCCTGCATAAGAAGTGAGCACTCAGCCCTCTGCAGCCAGGGTGTGCTGCCAAAGCAGGTGCATTAAGAGACTAAAATGGATTTTTTAATAAGTTTTCTAAGTTGACCAATATGGCATAATTCAGAGATTCCACATTTACTGAATAAAAACCTGCAAGGAAAGCTACTATTTACCACAAAAGCTGGCTCTTGGTCATATGTGTGTGTGTGCGTGTGTGTGTGCATTAGGGTACAAGACATAATTTTCTTTGAGTGATGACATTTTTACAGGACTTTCTTTCACCATGTGCTAACTTTACTTACTACAAACACGCTATGTGTGTGACCTGTTTTTTTGGAAGATAATATAGTAGCTGGAAAAAAAAGTATACTCCCTCTTCCCAGTGTTTTCCTCAGAAGTCTCTATAGCTTGCTATGTATTATTTCCTGAACAGTGAATACTATTGCACAGCTATCTCCCAACTGTCATCTGCTTTTGCTTTAGTCATTCTGGAAGACTTGAGAGCTGGGTTTAATTGTTTCTACACCCAATTCAACTGGTATAACATGCAGATCAGCTAAGTGACAAAAAGAAAAGGTCAGGACAATCAGGAAAAATTTTCAAGAGGATTATTTAGTGCAATCAAATATTTTTTAGTACTCTGCCCTTCTACATGATTACTGTTTTCTGTTTTAAAGTCATTTATTGCAAAAAAACAGTGTCTCCTATTCCTGAAATACCCTTAGAATATTAAATTATCTTAAATACTAAATACCTTAAGATATTAAATATAAAATACCCAAGGGTATTTCCTTAGGTTTAATATATTTGGGAAAGTCGTCAAAAGCATATTAGTTGACTTTTGTTCCAGTTTTATTCCATTCTGAAATTTTACTCAGCAATTAATCTGCCTCAAAAAATTTGTATTATTCCAATATTATGTGATAGAAAATGCTAAGTCAGAGTTCTGCATAAAAATTACTGACAAAATTACTGATGAAGTATTTCCTGCCACGCCTCTCTGTTCACATGTATCCACAAACACACTGCTATTCAGGTATTTTTTAAACTGTATGAGACTTCTCTGATGGTTTCATCTAAATCAACACCAGTGGGTTAAATAGCAAGTTCAGGGTTATTGTGGTTATGGCAGTTGCCAGGATCAGAAAAAATATCTGTCATTTCCAATAGACAAATGAGAAAATTTAGTGAAACCAGTAAATAAATAACACCTGTACTGCCTAGAAGCAAAATAATTCTGAAAGTGACTGGCTTAAAAAGTGCTAGTTCTATTGCAGACTTGAAGGCCAAGTGAGATTAAGGCCCAAGAGCAGAGCAGTGATGCCAGCACAGGTGTCAGTGTACAGCCCTGGCTGCACTGCCTGTGTTCCCTTCCCCTTAGGGGCATGCTGAGGAGCCCCAGAGCTGCAGCACGAGGTGTCCAAGGCAAAGCTGAGGTTCTGCCTCATCCGAGGAACACACAGGGTGAAGTCAGCAATGCAGTTCTGAATTGCTCTTACTCCCTGTAGACTTTGGGGCTGCTGCAATGAAGGCCTCTCTATTTTCACAGAGAAGTCACCATGGCTTGGCCTGTCCAGGGCAGCCTCACGGCCCCTCCGTGGTGTCTTCTGCAGAGGGATAATCTCCTGGCCAAAATGGGGTGCTGAGGACCCCTTCCATCTCAAGGTCATTTTAGATAAGGTGATATTCAAAAGCTTGCACCAGTAACAGAAAATGTGTTTCATTCACAGATGAGGCCAATGTACTGGTGCAGTAATGCTGAGCAGCTCAAGGGGCTGCCTGCAAGTGTTGTCACAGGACCACAGAACAGCTTGGGTTGGAAGGGACCTTAGAGACCATCCAACCCACCCCCTGCCACGGCCAGGGACACCTTCCATTGGACCAGGTGGCTCCAATCCCCATCCAACCTGGCCCTGAACATTGCCAGGGTTGTGTCCTGGGTAACTGTGGCTCTGCTGAAGGGAAAGCCAGTGTTTGGATTTGCTCTGAATGTCCCTGCAGCTGTGAAACGTGGATGGCAATGCTGCTGGAACCAACTCTCTTGTGAGGTTTCCTGTACTCTCTGCTAGCAGTACTGCCAAGAATATTCCTCAGACAGATCTTTGCAGTGACTTGGAATTTCACACTCTAGATGAAAGCAATTCAAAAGCAAATTGAGAAGCAGAGTTTAAAAGAAATAGGAGTATTTCAGGTTAGTTGTGTCAGATTGAAGAAATGAGCAGGCTTAAAGGGAAAGACTCCTTCTTTTGGAATCCAGAATGCACCTTATGGATCCAGAATGTCTCTGGATCTCTGCCTATAACTGGAAACAACTGAAGTGGTACAGTAGCATAGGTGGCTTATCCATGTTTTGAAAAGCAGTCCTCTCTTAGCCTGGGGAAATGAAGATGTGTAAGGATATTATCCTCTATAAGAACTCCACATCTGACACTGCATTTTGTTTTCCCCACAGAACTCCAGGCAGGAGAAAGCTCAACTCCCCACAACCTGCAGGAAAAGTGTCTGGTCTCTGGAGAAACTCCCAAAGCAGCCTCCAGTCCATGTGTGTGTGATGCCTCACACGGGAACTATCTCCATCTCCAGCTTCCCTGAGGACATGTGTTTCACTTCTGACTTTTTTTGTACAAACCACCTCTTTGTCAGCAGCTGAAAAACGAGGAGACGTGCTGGAGTCGGCTCTGGAACTGCTCCCGAGCGCTCGCCTGTGCCTCGTGCCAAGGAGTTCCAGTGCTTGGGTTTCATGTGGAATATTGTCTGTAGTGTCACCACGGGCACAGCTCCCGCGTCCTGCAGATTTAATGAGCCTGAGCACACTTCTCGCATCCCCAGGCACAGCAGCTGGAACCTGAAATATTCCAAGCTTCATTTCCCAAGGCTGGTGTGTAGAGAGGGCCTAACACAAGCCATCAACACCCAGAGGTTACTGATTTAGGAGGATTTATGGATGGAAAAGTAGAGGTGCCCAAAGTCCGGGGTCAAGAGGCTTAATACAACTATTTGTGTTACTACAAGAGTAACTTTGATTACATTGCATCATAACAGTTACAAGTGTCTCGGATTATCTTTCCTTGCCTAAATATCTGGTTTTGTACTAAATATACACATAGACAGTGATTAGGAATACATTAAAGTCCTCTCCTCATATAAAAATCCACACAAATGCTTCCGCTGCTCAGAGTTCTTTACTCAAAAGTGGATGAAGAATCAACATCTTTCCTGCTCTATAAACCAATTCTATCTGTATTTTTTCCCAGAGGCTGAGTATGTAATGCCAGAGCATTCACTTGAGGGGAACTCTTGTCATTATCTTCCATCTCCTGCTTCTCTATTATTCTACATTTCACAGCCCAGAAACTTATATGTCCAGCTGAATGATCCTTGGAGCATCTCCCCTTATTCCAAGGGCTCCCAGAGGTGCAGAGAGCTGTACCAGATACAATCCCACCTTTTGTCTCATGCTTCACAGATGCCTGTTCTTCACAGGAGCTGCTGTTAAACTTCTCTATGAGGAATGCTGGAGGAAGAAGTCACAGCCACAGTATTCATGGAGAATATGAAAAGAAATATAGTATTTTTCAGGGAAGAAGACAGCTGGGGCAGGAATGAGAACAAATCAGAGTGAATCATTTTCACTCACTGAACTTAGTACAGAAATGGGGGAAAGGGGTGAGTGTGAAGATACTTCCTTGTCTCATCCTATAAAGTAATAGTAAAACCTTCTCAGGACTGCTTTAAAAGCTGTATGAAGCACTTAGTGGAGATACATTTTCTGTAAAGCACTCAGCAGAGCAAAATCATACAGGAAGAAAACCCACGGGCTGATTTAACAGTGGCAGAAAGGCCACCACTAACTGTGTCCCCACCTGCCACATCTACACAGCTTTTAAATCCCTCCAGTGATGGTGACTCAAACAAAGCTGTGGCTGTGAGAATGTCTGAATAAAGTGTGTTCTGATAAAAGTTACTCTGGTCATTCTGAGAGAAAGCATCTTCAAGAGGATCAAAAGGCAACCTGGCACCCTTCTAAACTGGAAATCCTTCAAAGAGAATGATCCTAACTGATGGCAAGCACCAAGAGCTGAGGGGGAGGGATGGGAAGTGAACCTGGCAGGGGTAAAAGCTGGAGCAGAAGACCTGCACGTCCCCCAGGATTTCAGTGCCGAGTGTTGAACACCCGCCCAGCTCAGTGGTTCTGGGGTGAAGCAATAAATGCAGCTGTCTCTGGAGAGGTCGGCTAACAGTGTTTACCCACGTCCATCCTGCACTGACTCATCTCCACACCATGCTGCTGCAAGCTGGCCTCTGCTGGGGAGAAAAGCCTGGCAGGGAAAGGTTCCTCTCTTGCTCAAGGTCTTCGTGCTGACTAGCAAAGGCCAAGCTCCCCAGCAGGGCTGGAAAAGGTGCCAGGACGCGTAACTCGGTGAGCTTTTCTTTTCTTTCTTGGTCACAAAAAGGAGTTGCTGCCCTGCACAAGACGTGAAAACCTCTCCCTTACCTCCCAGGAAAAAGGGAAGAGCTCCAGAGAGGATCTTACCAAGGACTCCCCTGACACCCCAGCACAGAGCGCTCTGTGTCCTCCTCCCTGTCCCCCATTTAATTTAAAATGAAGAGAATTACTTCACCCTTTCTTTGGAAAAAATAATAAACTACACAGCATTTTAATGACAAATCCTTACCGAGATGAGTAATGCTTTGTTGGAGAGCAACACCTGGACTAGGAAGTTTTTTGTGTTTGGTCTCAATCTATGCACATCTTCATACATAAAGAATTATCTGAGGGCTAAACCAGGAAATTAGAATTAGAAAAACAATTACAAAGAAGGTGCACACTTCTAACAATCTGGGTAATTAAACATTGGAACAGTTCAGCAAGATGGGGGCGGATTTTCCATATGGTTTAACCATGTTTGTACTTAGACTGCCTCACAATGAACACGTATCTGTAGCAAATTTCTGAACATGGTTTGGTAACACAGATTTTTGCTTCAACTTGCAGCAAGAGCATAAACAGATTTAAAGTCATTAACAGGAAGGCTAATAGAAAAAATGAATCACACCATGAGCCATACTGGTGATCCCACCCACCTTTCAGATGACACAGGCAGAGTTCAACCAATCTCCAGAAGGGCAGATTGGGATAGAAAAGAAAAGAAAAACAATATTCATAAGAGATTTATAATTAAAGCCCAAGATTCATTTCCGTTGGAAACAGATGGCCAGGCAAAAGCATTGGGGATAATTTAGCTAAAGCCTGTGCCTCAACTTGCTAACAAAAGCATGGATTTAATCTTCCATCCAGAGGGTAACCTGTTTATTGCGTATTACAGAGCAGGAAACACCCGCATGGCTTAAAAACTGACATGCTCACAGCACCAGTGCACAGCCAGCACTGCTGGGAACAGCACTGCTGCTTCCAAGGAAAATAAATTCAAACTGCAAGGGAACAGAACAAAGAACAAGACTGGTAAAATCCCAGGCAAGAGTGAGAGATTGAGGGCTGGGTGAATCAGGAGAAACCTAACGTGGTGAACAGTGCATTCCATGGACAATAAACCCTTTGTTTTCCCTTGTTTCTTTCAGGTAAAGCAAGGTTACAGCATTGCAGGATAAATCTCAGCACCAGAAACACACGTTCACACCTAGGGAAGTCTTCTGTCTTGGGAGATAATACAGAAAAGAGTCCCTGACGTGGTTTTTCCACTGGGAATACAAGGAAAGTGTTGATAACTTTACACCTGAACTGGCTTTCCTTCCATATACCCTCCCCATAATGAACAATCTTGGTTTACTGCTGTCACACCTACCTCAGTAATTCCCCAAATGTCCCTCCCCAGTGTGTTTCTCACCTGGACCTGTGCACAGCAGGAACTACAAACTCTCAGACCTGCCCTACTCTGATTATCAAACCTGTTAATGTTTCCAGCAGCACTGACTCCCTTGCACTGCAACTCTACTTCTGTTTATATGTTCTGAAAGAGCTTGGTGAAAAAAACCAGTGTAAAATAAATGATCTTTGGGGAAACAGCATCACTAGGCAATTACTGCCTGAATAATTCTGGAATTAGAAGAGAGACTGAGTGAATTTCCTCATTCAGCAGTGACAAACCAGCATGTTGCACTTGCAACAAGGAAAACCAGAACGAAGATTTCCCCGTAACTATAGAAATGGAGCAGCTACTTTATGGCACTGATTACTCACCTCTAAGATTTTCAACATGTTCTGTTGGGAAATGCAACCACTGAAACACTCCTGCTATGCATGAGACCCTGAGGGCTATATCTGAATAAATATAATATCTCTGATTTCAGTTAGGGGGAATTAAACAGAGCCTACCCTCTGGAACGAGAAAATGGGGAAAAGCGACTTTTGAAAATATAATCCTCAGAGAAGGACAGGTGTATTTTTCCTGAATTACACATTACAGGCATGACTGCTGTGAGCATATCATGGGATATAAACTGTAATGAGAAAGTTTATTCTGTATCCTTTTTCTTTTTTTACATTTTCCCCTTCTGCTTTGCACAGGTGGCTTTTATAAAATGGTTGTAGGGATTGAGACAAGAGAATGGAAATGCGGTGAGAAAATAATAAATCCTTTTTCTGGGATATTTTCAAACTTGAATGTTTAGGGTTTTTTTGTTTTTTTTTTTTCTTTCTAAGAATTAACAACACCTTAGGAGTAAAAGATTGCCTCACACAGAACAACAAAAATAACCACAAACTCCACAGCCAGTTCCCTGCCTGGGAGTGCCATCCCAAGCCCAGAGCAGCAGGGGATGCTCTAGGCTCAGTGCAGTCCACAGGGCTTTCCCCTCAGGAGGTGATATTCCTGTACATCATTTGAAGGGCACTGATATTGGAATCTTTTATTTACTTTTGATGTCCACATTTTCTTCAGTCTACTGAAAATCTGGAGAAGGGGTGTAAAAAACTTCAGCTCCTACTTGGGAACTGGAGAAAGTGCCATAAAATGATTAGACTCTAAGGAGCCAATCTGTTCAACTTCTAAAAAAAAAATTCAAGGTTGGAATACAGATGTACAATCATGAGAGGAAAACAGCAGGTGCCAAAGGACTCTTTGTCTTGTGGATAAAAATAACATAAAGCTGGAATCTGTAGACACACTAAAAACAAAACTAGAAAGAAGGCATTTATACCTTTAACTCAGATATTAACTACTGCAAGAGATTTACAATGGGAAGCAATGGATTTTCCATATTTTTCTGATCTAAGGCAGAAGTGGATGTTTTTTTTCATGCTAGTTCAAGAAAGTTAGTTCATGTTAGTTCAAGCTACCTTCTAGTTAAACAGAATTTCCTGGGTTTGATCAATGAAATGGGACTTGAAGACAACGATAAGAAATGGCAACCTGAACCCTGTGCCGTTGGGAAGACACTGTATTTGAGAAGGCTACTGTGTAGGCAGACAGGACAGTGAGAATGGTTAGTGTATGCTTATGAATTTAGATGAATTTAGGACTCTGCTACAGGAAATGTTTCCTGTGTGCCTCTGAGGAACAACCACAGCTAACACAGGAAAGACATGACTCCTCTTGGATTTCAAGGACTGTCTCCTAGTACAGGTCCTCATGCTGGCCTCTGGATGAGAAAGAAAGAGATGTCAGTGGGATCTCAGACTTCTCCACAGATTTCAATATAAACACCCCACAAGTTCAGTCAGGCTGCAGGGTAGGAAAGTGATGGGAAAAGAAAGACAGGAACCATACAGGGTGCCACTTCATTTCAACTCGCTCATTACCTGGGTAACTGCTGGACCTTGGCACACTCACAGACTAAGGAGTTGAATAACTGCTGGTGAGGGCTCTGTGGCTGTGGCAGGGGAAACAGGACAGTGTGTTCTTCCTCACAAAAAGCAGGCACTTCTTGCTCTTCTCTGCTGCCATTCCACGCAGAGGCTTTCTAAGCAGACTTTCACATCCAGTGTTGAAAGCGGAATTAATCATGCAGCCTTTTTCCTTGCAAAGAGAAGAGAAAAAAAACTAGCAGCAGTAAAAACCTCAAAGAAATCACATTTGAAACCAAAAGATGCTGAAGACACCTGGGCTGAAGGCCAGAGCAATGTGCTCCCTCTGTACTTTTTCAAATCCTTCTTTGTGCATTTCTTTCAAATTCTCCACAGCCACAGAGTAATAAGAGATCAATTCTTTAGGTGCATTAGAAATGGGTCTGCTAAGAGATTGCTTAGGGGTCACTTGAGAGCCGAAACAATTTGGTGAAGATAAACACCACCAATCCAATATGCTTTTTATCAACACCAATTATATTCCCTCCATACAGAGTGACAAAATGTAATGGAATCTGCTGATGAAAACCAAAATAAAACTGGAACCCATTACTGTAAAAAAGTATGCCGTGAGAGAAAGACTTCAGAATGTTGCCCAAAGGTAAGACATTACTAGTTATGCCCTTCAAGTTTTGCCAATATTCAGAGCTTTGAAGCTTGTGTTTCTTTAGAAGAAAATTAGATGATGATATATGAAGCATTTCTTTAATGGCATACAGTTCACTGTCCCAAAATGCTCCTTTTAAGCAACGTGCCATTTCTTCAATCAAAGTCTGACAGCAGTCACAGCTTGGTGGTCTTCATCTTCTCACAGGGCCATGCTTCCCCTCCTTCTCCAGACATCTTAAAAATCACAAATGCAGCTTGGTTATCTAAAAGGAATTAGCCTCTTGCTTTGGATTTTGGCAAATCCATACAGATGTTCTGTCACTAGTGATGTCCATTTCCAAACTGTGCCCTGCACAATTCCTACCTACCATTCCTACACTCAGAGTAAGGCTTTGACTTTCTCCTGCACACTGCTCCATGCTGGCTCAGCTGAACTAGCAGAAGCAAGCTGCATTTAATGAGGAATAAATACGCCCTCGCCAACTAATGCTCATAAGTGATCTTTTGAAGCGAATCTAGGGGACGACAACAAACGTCATGGCCTGCACTGATTTCAGGTGATTAAACACTTGACTTTTACTGACACACTGATGTTTATAAGGAATTATAAAAAAGTATTTTTCAGGCTGCACCAGTATGACACTTCAGGAGCCTGTTCTCCCCTTGTTATGGAAATTCACAGTAACAGTTGTTAATCAGTTCTGTTACTTCAGTCACAAGCTAAACTTCAGCAACCTTGCCCTGGTTATACCTGAAACAAACGGAATTTATGAAATAACTTTAAACCATATAATGGATTATACTTTTGTTGCACCATTAATTCAAATCCTGGTACTTAATTTATACATTAATTCAAATCCTGGTACTTAACGACTTTCATGTCGTTATCTGTATTTGTATTTTTTGTTATTAGCTTGCCTGGCAGAGATGAAAACAAGAAGCATAATGCAGGAAAAGAGAGCATTTTGATATTTTCACATTGGCCTGTCTTTGACACAAATCCTCCACTTCATCAAGACCTTGACTTATGAGCCACAGAAAGGAAATTATGTACATTACTGAGTACTCCTCTGAACAGAATGGGATGCTGAAGTGGAGCTTGTGTTATTTAACAGCTAAATTAAATCTCAGGCTTTTTTCTCCCCCATGGGGAGAATACACATTCTCTGCCAGTTCTTGGAAACGAGAAAATAAAAGATGGAGAATGGCAACAGAAATGTTCCTGCTGTCCCGAGACTACAGTTCATTAAATCAATAGCAAAGAGTCACATTGTATGTCCCAGTGTCTTTTTCTGAGCTAATGTTATCTTTTGGACAAATAGATCTAACATTGATTGCATAATTAATAGTGTCTGTAGTATGAAGTAAACCAGATTTTACTCACTTTGCCTCAACGTCACTGATGAATATTCACTGGCTTTAAAGGCAGATGACAAAAGGAACCTGTGTTAATCTGGGAGTGTACAGGTACTTCTTCCAGTACTTGGGTATAGTGCACATCAACAGTCAGCAAAGGAACAGCCCTTTCTTCAGAGATCTCCTCAGCTGAAAAAAAAAATCCTATAAAACATACCACAAGTAATTTTCTTTCTTTCTTTCTTTTCTCAGAGATTTCCTGAACCACATTCAGAGTAGAACCTGGGAGATCCAGCATCCCCATTTCCACAAAATAATACCACTGTGAGGAATTTAGTATCTGACACAACATTGTGGAGTGACTGCACAGACTCACACAAAATGGCGCTCTGCCCCCACAGTCCGACACAAAACGGTGGCATGACCCCATGGTCTGCCGCAAAATGATGGAGTGTCCCCACAGTCCGTCACAACATGGAGAAGTGACTGCACAGCCTGACACAAAATGGCACTGTGACCACACAGCCTGACACAAAATGGCGCTGTGCCCCCACAGCCTCACACAAAATGGCGCTGTGCCCCCACAGCCTCACACAAAATGGTGCTCTGCCCCCACAGCCTCACACAAAATGGCGCTGTGCCCCCACAGCCTCACACAAAATGGCGCTCTGCCCCCACAGCCTCACACAAAATGGCGCTCTGCCCCCACAGCCTCACACAAAATGGCGTTGTGCCCCCACAGCCTCACACAAAATGGCGCTCTGCCCCCACAGCCTCACACAAAATGGCGCTCTGCCCCCACAACAGACCATTTCCCTGGCTTGCCCTCACCCAGCATGGCAGACCGACACCCCCACCGTCCCCTGCCCTTGCCCAAGGTGTCGGCCTGTCCCCTCAGCCAGAACGGCCCCACGGGCCCAGCGAGGCGCAGCCGTGCCCGGGAGCCCCGGGGGAGCGGAGCAGAGCTGAGGGCACGCCCGAGCGCTGAGGGCTGCACTGCCGTGGGCACAACGGACGCCCGGGGCTTGCCGGATCCCAGGGTGTTGCCTCCATTCCTTTCTCCTATTTCTTCTTCTTTTTTTCTCCTACCTTCTTCTCCAAATACATTGTACAGCAAACTAAAAAATCCCAGGCAATGCCTTAATAAGTGCCCTGTTGTGTCTGGATAAATCAAAGTTTGGCCAAGTTAAAGTTCACCAAGTTCAGGTTTGTGAAGTGCTTTCCTTTGGGTGGTGTTTAAAATTTGCCGAGTACCTCACTGTGCCTTCATGCTCTGAAATTTGCAAGTCTGGCTGAGCTTCACACCCGCACAGCCATCCCCTCCCATCTCCCTGCATGACCCACAGGGAAGGACTGACAATTCTGCTTTATTCACCATTCTCTGCCTTCCACTCCTCTTTACCTGTAGCTGTGGAACAGTGTTTTGTCTCCACATTTATGTCAAACTAAGTAACAACAACACAACAATAATAATAACAATATTATTGGTAATAAAACTTTAAAAGTCACTGATGATTAAAGTTAAAATTATGATTAAGTTAAAATTATCTTACCATTAGAAGATTGTTTGTGAAGAGCTTTAAAACAAAACTGAGAAAGCCTGGAAAAGACAGCATTCTTCTGAAGAGCAGGCTGGCCCCCTGAAGGTGTGGGTGTCTCTAAGACCAGACCAGAGTATATCCAACCTGCCTTTTCCTTGTGCCCTCACGGAGGCTGGAGAAGGCTTGAGACAACCTGAAAAATCGTAAGTAAATGCTCCCCACTGTCTGTCCCCTACCCAGCCTTTCTCCAGGTCTCTTTTCCAGTGTTTGCCTATCAAACCCTCCCCGAGAGTGGGCATGTAACATATCTGCAGATGTAAACAAGCTGTGAAATCCTGCTGGGAGAGTGCATGAGCCACTGGGAGCTCAGCAAACAGAGTGGGGCCTGAGAGCTACACAGCATCCCCATGAGCCAGAGACCACTGTGCTGCTGCAGTGACACAACAAGTGGTGTGAGAGAGCAGACACGGAGCATTTCAGCAAAACATTCAGGAACGCAGCTAAATTGTGCCTGTTTTCTACCCCACTTGAAAGCCAACTTTTGCCCCCTATTAGATCAAAATATCAGATTCACTGGAAATGTACTCCCACCGGGTACTCTACAAACACTTACTCTCGTGGCACATTTATTTAACACACAGAGAACTGATCCACTGTTCTGCCTTGCAATGGTTACTTTCAAGGACTCCCATTCTGCCTGAGAGAGAACAGATATAAATAATTATAGAATAAAATGTTGTCAGAGAATAATGTTCTCTGGCTGCTTTGGTCCAATGAAAGCCAAAGCCACCATAAAACTTTCAGGGAAAAGGGCAATAATTAATTCTACGAGGATAACACTCTATCACACTGCTGCTATTATGCCACAATAAATTAAAATACCTGAGTCTCTCTGTATACAGTTTAACTTATATACCTAATTTTCGCCCTTTAAAAATTACCTTGGAAAATTAAATGTATCTCCTCAAAGGTATGAATTTTATAGATCACATTTTGGAGTATAATATCTCAATATGTTATTCTCATTTCTTTTAAGGACATCAATGGCACATTTTTTTAAAAAGTGAGAATTTAGAGAACGTCCAAGTTCCTGATTACTCACTGGATAGTGTGGATATGAAGAAAAGCTAGACAGATTTCTAAGGAATTAATTAGTCATCTTAAGGACCACACAGCATGAAAAATAACAGTGAGAATATTAAACACTTCTGTAGAAACACACCATTCTTTTGCAATTATTATTTACATGCAATTCTCCAAGTTCATTTCTGTGTCCTCCCCAGTATATTCATTCCAGAAGTAACTCTAAGAGCTGCCTGACTTGTTTCTGTGTTTTGTTAATGGCAGCGATATTCTGCTTTACATCTTTTAGTATGAAATTTGCTGGGGTTTGGCAGCATGTACCTGCAGTTAGCTGCCTTTTGAAAAGGTCAGGGGTTGCTGGAGTGCTGGACAGCTGTATTTCATTCAGACTTCTGTGTGCACTGATTTTAGGAATGCTCAGTTTTTTAGCCATAATCCATTTATATAAATGTAATTTCTGAGTTAAGTGACACACTGCTGAAAAGCAGGCTTATCTGAAATTTTACCAAAACACGATGTAGCCATTCAACAAATGAATCATCAATTTTACTTAACGTAATTCATCTTGAAGCTTCTATGTGTGTGTGCATTTTATCAATTACCACAGATCACCACAAACGTGCAGCCAGTCTGTGCATCCATCATCCATGCAGACACCTTGGAAAAGGGCAAACTTTGAAGCATGTCTCAAATGATATATGTATTGCGAGAAGAAATTCTGTTTCAGAAGCAAAATGTCATAAAACATCCCTGCACCAAAAATAATAGTAATGAAACAGTTTACTTGAGTTTGTTTAAAACAAACTAGGCCAAAATTGCTATTTGGATGCAAAAAAAGAGGCAGACCGCTTTTATGAATGCCATAAAAATAAACTATTTTAATAGGTACATAAATAAAAGGTTTAAAGTAGAATTTTTCCCCCAAACATCAAGATGGCCTAGCTTCTGTACAGAAACTGAACAATATTCATGGGACTCCTAAATTAAATAAACCCTTTGTTACATTCAAAACCACTGAAGGCAAATACATAAAGCAGTGACGCACCTGAACTGTTCTCCTTCCTCATCCTAGCAGTGTATACAGTATTTCCTTGGTTTACAGTACTCTGAGGATATGAATCTGTTAAATAAACTCTGAATGACAGGGTGGAAATAAAATTTTAAAAGTCAACATTAAAAGAACCCAAACAACCCTGGCACCCACAGGGGTACCTTGCATCAGCCAGGAAATTTTAATGGAAGAGAAATAAGGATTGTGCTGTAAAATAAATTATCTATTTTCCATATTGTTGTATAGTTATCTTAAAGTGTTTAAATATTACATTCACTTTGGTGATGTGTTTTTGTCTATGCCTGTAATAAATTACAGGAGGCGTGTGCTCACTAGTCATGTGTTTTTTACTGCAAATGGGGGGAGCTCAGCACATCTAGGAAATGTTAAAAATATTTCAGATTTAGTTAAGATGGACAAAATCTAATTTAAAGCAGCTTTCCTCCTATCATGCCCCCTCCCCAGCACCTCTACGAAGTTACCTGATGGCTTCAGTTTTTCTGTGTTGTATCAAAACATATCATAGGCTGATGACTAATGCTTACTGACACACAGAGGTTCTTGGGTTTTGTTTCTCCTTCCTCCCTCTGAGCTATCTGTCAGTTTGAGAACATCTGCCATTAATACCTCCATGCTCTCCAAAGATTCCAGCTAATTAAGGCAAGGAACCATCATTTGTCCATCAAAGCTACGTTTCCTGAAACAAGATGCTATCACTGTTGTTATCTGGAATGTGTCTGGTGATGGGTGAGGACCACTCATCCTGTGGAGGAGAAAGTCTGTCACATGGTCACTCAGAGTGCTAAGGTATCTTGTGCTGGTGAAATCAGACACAAAATTAAAAGATGACAACTTTCATTCATAGTGCAGAACTGGCATTTCTAGTCCATTCCATCAGAAGTTCAAGAAGTAGGGCCAGGCTGACTCAAGCCTGGCCAAGGAGCCTGCTTAGAGTTTACCCACCAGCAAGACGTGACCGGCAGTGAAACGACTGCCCCTTTTTCCGATTTGCTTTCTTCTTCTTCTTGATCTTCTTCTGCTTATTTGCACCTTTGCTTTTGTCTGATTTCTTTTTCTTTTCGTCCTCCTTAAACCACGGCCCCCAGACTCCTCCGTTGAGCTTGGGGTTACTGCGAGGGTCCTTGGGCGGGTAGCGGACGGGGACCGCGGTCTTGTTGAACTGCGAGAGCCTCCGCAGCAGCTGCTTCACCACCTCCGGGTGCCTGGCAGACAGGTCCACGCGCTCGTAGGGGTCGGCCGTGATGTTGAAGAGCCACACGGTTTTCCCGGCCGACCAGGAGACGCGCTCGTTGTGCCAGCGGTTGGGACCCGCGTTGCTGAAGGCCTGCGGAGGCACCCAGTCGCTGTAGCCCGGGTTTCCCGTCAGCAGTTTCCAGTGATTCACTCTGATGGCAGACTGGATGGCAGTGTTCCAGATCCCGTAGCCAGCGGCCCAGGAGCCGTTCTTGGCTTTGGTGTAGATCGGGTCGATGTTGTGCAGGATGTCCACCCGCGGGGAACGCCTGCCCTCGCTGATGGTCTCCCACACGTCGTAGCCATCCAGCTGGATGTCTTCATCGATCTGCCCCTCCGCCAGCGTGATCAGCGTGGGGAACCAGTCTGTGATGTGCACCAGCTCCTTGCATACAGACCCTTTGTTTTTCAGAAGGGGGCTGTGCACGAACCCGACAGCGCGGATGCCTCCTTCCCAATAGGTGCCTTTGCTTCCTCGAAGCGGCCAGTTACTGCCTCCGGCCATTGGTTGCCCACCGTTATCAGAAGAATAAATGATAATGCTGTTCTCGTAGTAGCCATACTTCCTCAGAGCGAGGGTCACGTTGTTTATGGCCTCATCCAAGCAGGCCAGCATGGCCGCGTACCGCCGCCTGTTGATGTTGTTTATCGAGCGATAATGCTCAAAATACCTTCCTGGTGCCTGAAGAGGCGAATGGACAGCTTGGTAGGCAATATACAGGAATATGGGTTTCCTGGGGTTATGAGAAGCCAGGATCTGCTGCACTTTCTGCGTGTACATCTGCGTGGAGTAGATGCCGTTGTCGTGGTCCCAGGCGGCGTTGTTGTTCTCGTACAGGTCGTAGCCGCATATCCCGGGGCTGTCGCACTTGAAGTGGGTGTAGTAGTCGCCGCTGCCCAGGAGCGAGCCGAAGAAGGAGTCGAACCCCCTCTGCGTGGGCATGCACTCCCTGCGGTAGAACCCCAGGTGCCACTTGCCCACCATGTGCGTGGAGTACCCAGCCTCCTTGAGCTTCTGAGGTAGCGTGACGTTATCCAGAGGTAAGCAGTTGGGCTGCGTCGGCCGGATGATGGAGTGCTGCAGTCCCGTGTGGATCTGGTACCTGGAGGTGGGAGGAGACAGGCATCAGCTGGTGGAGGAAATGCTCAGGTGTACGGACACCTTAACCCTAGCAGAAAATATCCCTATGCATGCCAAAGCCTTCTCTGGAAATATTGCAGAATGCCTGTGTGTGCTGCTTTCAAAAACCAGCTTGGTCACACCATCAAATCTGTCCTTGCCTCACTGAGGGATGAAACCTTTCCCTCCAAGATCCGAGCTACTCAAAATACCTACATATACAGGAGAACAGATACTTTGAGGCACCCTTCTTTCCTCCACATGTCTCCATTTAACAATGGCTATAGAAAATTATGTGGATAAATACAATTTTTACAGTGCCTCGTAATTTGCTAGTGGTGAACGTATCTACAGCATATAAAAATGCTGGGCTTTGAGCGTGTAAGAGCAGTATGTTTAAAGGATGGGATAATAAATTCTGCAGTGCACTACAGGCTATGTGTAAAGAATACATATGGCCTCCATATGATGAGAAAATGAATCCAGCACAGGCAGCAGTAAGTATCAAAAATGAAGGGCAAACGTATTTATACCAGTTTGACACTAAAAAAAGAGAATGTACTGGCAGATAGTAGACCAAAGACAACTTCTCCCTGAGTGTAAGAATAGGTTCAATTCTCAGCCATGCATAGAACAGCCAGGTCCACCAGTACTGCGTATCTCCCCCCAAACCGGTTCTTATTAATTTGTGGTAGCAGGAGCTGGGGCTTCTTGACACATTCTGCTGGTGTTGCCAATCTGATTGGCCTCCTGAGCAGTCTACAAAATTAAAACCATTAGGCTCTGCCTGTCCATAAATAACTGAAAGCCTGCTTTCATATGAGGGCTTCCTGGCCAAGATCTCCAAAGGCGCCATAGCTGTCTTTAATGGCTGGCAATGCGTATGGATTGTGCAACTCCCATTTAATTCTGGAGCTCATTTCCCTGGACCCAGAAGCTCCGGTCTCACTAACTGCCTGCAAAAGCTCTGGGTGTTGTGCTGCTCTGGACCCAGCGTGCTGCAGGGCTGCTGCTGCACTCTGCCCCCCCGGCCCCTCTGCACAGCATTGTCTCTGGGACCAGGCTGGGGACCTGGAGCCCTGCCACCCAATTGTCCCCAAACTCACAGGCTGGTGCTGACAACGCAGGAGATGCTGCAGGAGAGAGCTAAAACACACCCTGGAAAATATGGGTTTCTGGGATCTGCACTTCGCTTTTGTAGAAGAAATGACACACACACAAGTGCCACATCCTTCCCATGGTTCAGCTGCAATATTCTCCTCTTGAAACAGATAAACTACAACCAGGAAAGCCATGCAGTGCCCCATACTTCAGCTCATTCCATATTTGGGAATCCTCAGGGAACTGTGTCCACAAGGCATTTCATTTCCTTCCCCTTCTCTTTCCTCCGCCTTGTTAAATCCTTTCAGAAAATTCGCATTTTTTGATCCAACTGGTAAAGTTCTTGTCCCCTCTCGGCTATTTTAGTCAACAGTTTCTGCTTTCTTCACTCTGACAGCCTCCTTGATCATAACATCAGGTCCCAGTCCCAGCTGGGCCGTTCCTCCAAAATAAGCTGACTTTGCTGGAAGTCAGGATTTTCTTTGAAGGGACCTAGCTGGATCCTTCCACCACCCTTCTGCTCTGAAAACTGAGAAGCTGGGCCTGAGGGGAACAGGCCACAGAATCTGTAAAACACTGCAAAGCAATCTTCCTCTTGTAGGCAAATGTCTACACAGAAAGCACGATAGTCACACAATGTTAATTCCCACCAAGAATTCCTAACGCACCAGTAATCTCCCCAACGAGGGCTTTCCAACTAGAGATCCAAGCATGAAATTCCTACACTGTTGATCTGACAAATACTGAACCAAAAGCCTCAGTCACAGAGGAATTCAGCAGTGCACCTTGTTTCAGCAGTGCCCTCAGGAAGTGATTCAATATGCTGGTAACACTGCACATATAACATACATCCATCTGCATGCACATCTATTGCCTGCTGCTGCCTCTTTGCAGGAGATTTTGGTGTGTTTCCCAGATGTGTGTGCATCTGTGTGCTATTTTTGGCATGGCTGTGCTTTGGAATATACCTATAGGCACACAGACAAAGAGACACATTTTTATACTTGTATGTGTAAAGAAGAAGTCTGCAACCAATACATTTTAAAGCAAAATATTTCAAGTGTAGAAATGCTTCAAAGAAATATCAACCTCTGATTATCAGAAGACTGTTCACTATGACAAAAAAGGTCAAGATTTGTACACTTTCCTGCACCATACGCCTTTCTAATTGATCCATTATGTGCCAACATTACTTTTTCAGAAAAAGCATTTCATTTTCAAAGGACTTGCAGGGCATTCATAGAAAAGCAAAGCAATCTGAGCAAACGACAGTGATGAGATGGAAGCAAATGGCACTAACAGCAAAGTGTCTCAAAACAAGTGCTTTGAAACGGTTTCTAGACTGTACAAGAGGGGGAAAAAACCCAACAAAAACAACAGAACCAGGCAAAACACAAAGGGATTAGGAGGCAGATGTTGATTTTGAGGGTGCTCTCTAGCAGATACAATCATGAGCTCACCAACTGCCACAAAATGTGAGATACATCCCACATATTTCATGGCTTCCACTTTTTAGAATAAATTGGCTGAATGTAATCCCAAATGCAGAAAGCAAGTTAGGACTGTGAATAGTCTGGAATTCATTATTAGAATTTCAGCACTAGTAAGCAGTCAAATCTAAGCAAATGCTGACAGGCCACAGAATCTAATTTCATCGTTTTTTAGACTTTGACCTTCGTGGGCATTATTTACATATAGGCCATTAACTGCTAAGAGTCTGTATAAAGAGCAGGGGTTCAAGACTTGGGAACACTTTAGATGCATGTGCTATGCTCTCCTTCTCCCTGCTCCTCCAAGATTCTGGACCATAGATGTCTCCTTTAGAATACCTGAAATTTGCAATTTGCAGAACAAGGAACCAAGTAAAATCTGTGCGAAATGCTCAGCTAATAAGAAGCATATTGAAAATTAATTTCTCCTTACTATACAGGGATGGCTCTTTGTGCATTTTCTCCTCTTGTTTTTGTTTTCCTGGTGTGTTGTTCAGATGTTCACAGTAAACCCACTGTGCTAAGTGCTGCAGCCAAGGCAGATGCTCGGTGCTGGCTCACTGACACACTGAGCTGTTTTCTTGTTTGTAGGGGAAACTTTAAAGCAATGGCCTCCCTCTGGGAGCATCCCGATGACTTCATTGCCCTTTGCTTCTTGGATGCTCACAGAAATATTTCAGAGGGTTCTTAAAATAAATAAATAAGCAAATAAAACTCTCCTCCTGAGTGTGAGCTCATGACACCCCTTTCCAACACGAGCTCCCTTCCTGTTTTAATTTAGCCACAAAGCTCAGGCAGTGGCTTCACACCACTCCAGTCTCAAGGTGCAGAGGCCACTAAGCTGCTGAAGGTGAACTGCACACTGAGGTGCAGGAGTGTTATGGATGTAAACCACCACAGGCACGCTGAAGTCAGCGAGACCTGAGCTTGAGGAATGTGGTAACACTGGGAGGCTTCGTTTCCCCCTTCTGATGCCCTCAGTAGTGCTGCATTGGTTTCCAGCTCTCACTGCAGAGCAGCAGGTCAGTGACAGAATCTTTGCACACTTTTGCTGCTGTTCCCCCGCAGCACAGAGCAGGGCTGGGGGCCTGTGGAGGGAAAGGGATTCTCCTGGCACGCCCCACATTCCCTGCTCAGCCTCACAGAAATGAGGGCCAAACCAGCTTTCCTGAACAAACCTTTCCCTGAGGAGTTTTCTATTGAGTGTTTTCCCCCTTCAGTTCAGGGTGGGTTCTGCACCATGCTGAGGAAGAAGCCGGGATGTTTCTAATTTTGCAATGCGCATGTAGAACACTATTGATTTCAAGCTCTCACAATTTTCAAATACTCCATTAATTGTCTTCAAACTGAGATTCTTTTAAGGCTCACTGTAGATTAACAAAGAAGCTCAGTTGGAAGTTTCTAATTTCAGGAACTTTTGCTAGCATAGCTCTAGTTAGTACATGTGGAAAATGTATTTTTATTATGCTTGCATAGCTCAGATGTTGAAAAAAAATCTCAATTTAAAAATAATAAACTCTAGCCTAGGATTTAGAAAAAAATACTTTAAATTAAAAAACCCACGTTTGACAGCAGTTGTACAGAGAGTGACAGCACTGAGGTCTGCATGCTACATAAATTAAAGGGATCATTATTGATGATTGTGCATTTCCCTGTTAAAAATAATGAATTACAACAAGTAGATACCAGTCAAGAACATCAATTTAGGGGTTACTAAAGAACAGTCTTTGACATCTTATCTGAAACTATCTGTATAACACAGCAGCTAAAACAGAGGAATTCCAGGTGAGTAAAAAACAGAGAAATATGTGATTTTGGGGGCGCTCAGTCCTCAGAGGTACCAGTTGCTGGGGGGGGAAAAACCCCAAGATCCCACTTGTCACCAGCAAATCATCAGAGGCAGGACACAATCACCAGTGAGAGAAGCCAGATACAACAAAGACATTTTTATGGTGGACTGAGGCTTTAGCATGGAGGCCACAAGCCCCACATGTTTGAAAAAGCTGTCACTTTGGGCAGGGATGTTCACTCTGAGTCATCTCAAAGCTGTTTTCAGCTCTGTAGGGAGCAGTTCAGGAGCTCTTCCGAGTGCCAAGCTCCCCTGAGAGCCAAAGCAGCAGAGGCACCTCGGCACCCCTCAGGGCAGTTTGGTACCTGCTCTGGACAAGAGCAGGTTAAGCTAAATCCCATCCACCGCATTTCTTCAGTGTTTACAGTCTATGGCAACTGTGTGTAATCCCATGGGATACACTTCTAAATAGAAGTTTTCATGCAACACAGGGTCTATCCCAAGGAGCCCTGAGCCTACACTAGGTAAGTGTGTACATTACAGTTTTCAAAAACAGCAGAAAAATACAATTTCTATATTGAATCTATCATTCATTATCTATCATTTAACCATTTTTATCTTCTAGCTTACGACTTTGGGAATTTGAGAAAGGTGGATTATGAGTGGAAATAGATCAGAGAAGAAAATGCAACATTAAAAACGAAATACAAACTCCAAACCTTCACAGATTTTCACTGTGTCAGCCCACACAAATCAAACCTGAAGTGTTCACTCAGACATACACACATTTATTTCATCCTCAGCTCTATTCCTTGAATTTTTATGTGCTTATAAATCAGACTGAAAAAAGCATCTACTTCTAAACTAAGTGTTTGCATTAAAAAATCTAACTCACGTTATTTACTGTTTTATCACTCTGGCAATGTCAATGCATATATGTCATTTGGAAGATTCTGTATCTTGCCCTACTTTCAAGTTTTTCATTGTTGTTTTTAAATCAGTTAAGAATCTTCCATCAAATTCAGGAAAAGAAAAATAAAGTAGCAATTTCCTTGCAGACTAATAACGTTATCAGTGTTTCTCCCATGACCCTTCTCCAAGGACTCAGAGGAGCTGAGACATCCTTGTTTCACCAAATGCCATTTGGATTTTGATGCATGAACTCAACCTCAGAATCATTTTGAAATTCTGATCTCACACCAGCCTTGCCCTCTGGCCATTTAAATAACGTCCTTACACCCGATATTGTTTATATTGCGAAAGGGATTTTTATCACCTGGCACCTGTAATTGCTTGAAAACTGGGGAACCACGCCACAAAAAGCTGCTCTCCATAGCTCTCTATTCCAACAGTTTTACATCTCCAGGATATGCACCAGATCCTCTCTCTTTCATCTTCCCAACTCCTGCAGATGAAACTGGCACCCCAGGAGCGAGGCAGAGCTCAGTGAACAGCAGGAAAGCAACTGTTGTCTCCAGAGTTGTGAGCTCTAAAGGAAAACTATCTGACCGTGGGACCAAGCTGGGAGGGAAAAGGAACAGAAAGCTTCATCTGCGTTTCCTCAGGGCTACTCTCCCTGGTTCCAGAAGCTTGAACTTTAAATCACCCTCCAAATTAAGCTGCAATTAGTATTTTCATACACTAATTCCAAATTTTCCACCAAACATTATCAAACGGGCAGCCTATCTGCTACCAACCTTTCCTGTCACTGAGGCAATTTATCTGCTCCGATGGGAGGACAGCAAGGAGAAGGGAGAATGTGGGAGTTGGCAGCAGCTGCAATGCACGTGTGTTCATGCAGCTATTGTTTTCTTTGCTCCCAGTTTGCTGCAGCTGTGGAAACAGCACAACGTTTCCAGCTTTATCACTGTAATTCATTTAGGAAAAAGGGGAAAATGTGTGATTGCATAATCGGCGCTTGCGGTTTCATGTCTACATGGGAGTGACATGGAAAGAAAACAATCTGACCAAATGCTTTGCATGCCAACCACAAATGCAGACCTCGCCACCAAATTCTGGGCTCTCAGCAACAACAGATCCCAGCGGATGTGACACCTAATCACCATGTTACAAGGGAAAGAAACCTGAAGTGACTCTGTGATTAGTTAGAGATGAATTTCTAGTCCTGCTTTGGTCATTTTTGCAGGAGAAAAGGAGATAAATGGAGTCTAAAAATGTGCAGAAGAATCCCCCCTCAGGTACTCCCGAAGCGAGGCTGGAGTGGAACCAGCATGCCAGGACAGGGACACAGCACGTACCGGTTTGTAAAGGAGAGGTGCCTTCATTCCAGCCCCTGTTCTCTGCTGTGTTGGGGAGAACAGCACCCCAGAGGCTCCTAACATCCCAGAATAGTCACTGTTACAGACAGGGCAAACTTCGAGGTGTCTCATATTCTGTTTAAAAGAGTACTTTAATTGCTAATAACACGGGAGTTTTTACATGACCAAAAATATAAACCTGCCATGCACATGTGTGAAATATTTTCCACCTAATTCTGTGACAGTTTAGGAAAGTTGGTTCATCTTTGAATAGGAAGAATTTATTCAATGACTGCACGTAAGGGACGTCAAAGATATTCATTATATGGCTGCCTTTCATAAGAAGACATCTCTCATAAAAATGACATAGCTGATGGCAGCCCTTAAGGTAGCAGCCAAACAGTTATTGTCTTACATTACTCTCTAATTAAAGTACACGTTTTGAGCATTTAGTACCATTTCTGAATTAAAACTGTCCTTATCTATTATTCATACATCTGGCACTTAGAGCCTATATCAACTTAAATGCTATAAAATGACCTTGAATTGACAGCAAGGAAGACTGAGGGCAAAAAGACAAGATGTAAAATATAGGTTAACATCACAGGCTTATATGGTATCATACTATATGGTTAATTAAAGAACATTATGACATTGAAATGTGGTACTTCAGAGACATCTCAAGTGTTTTAGATACCTTCACAACATCTGAGCTTTGTGACAGCTGTAATTTTTTATTAACCACTGAACAACTACATAAACACACCATTTCTAAGAGTGACACTGGAGAACATCATAGTTCCACTGCTTTAGTGAGCATAAGTGTACCATAGGCCATTAAGTTTCATTTGAGTCCTTGGATAAATATTACAGACAGTAATTTAACACTGGAGATAAATTATTATTGTGAGAGTATGCTGATCAAGTGGTAACAGTCACAAGCTCTCTTTAGTATTTATAATATTCCCATTATCCTGCTCTGTGAGATGTCTCAAGCTCAACTGTCTCCAAGATTCTATCACAGGAGAGAGAATTCTGAGAGATTCTAGTGAATTCTGAGAATTCTAGAGATTCTGCCTGCCTTAATCAATAGGTATCTATTTAAATAAAAGTATAATTCCATCAATTTTAATTGAATAGGCTTCTAGGCAAATTTTTGCTTGAGTCCTCAAAGTATCAAAATAAGTCTATGAATTAATGCACCAAACTCCTTTTTTTCATGTGGAGGTTCATTGGAAATGCTGATTAATTAAGAAACATTGTTGGATGATTATTCCTGTTTCATCTCAACTTCATTATTCAATTTGTTCTACTTAATACATTCTATCACACATCGTCATTGTAGAACATGTACACAGGCATCAAAAGGAAATGATTATCTTCTCCTTCATCCCTGGTGTATGGCACAGCAGTCTGAGGCAGCAGGATTCCCGCTGTAGCTCTTTGGAGTTTAATCAGCCAGTGCATTGGACGCTGCTGCACACGCAATGAGGAGGTGCTGTTCAGAACTGAGTGACTCTCTCAGTCCAAAAGCCAAGTTTAGGTTTTACAGAGGCTGCGGTGCCCACCCAGACCCCTCATTTAGGGTCTCGTTCTTGGCAGCGAGAGAGCGATGCCCTCTGCTGCTGTCCCTGCAGCCATCCTGGGACAGACACCACCCACAACTGCTCCATGCCACTCCAGAGTACTTTTCCCTGAAAACCGACAGCCCTGATAATATGAAGAACAGCTTTATCTGGGAAAAAAAAACCCCAAACTCTAATTTGACTTTTCAACAATATTGCTGGTTTTCTGGGCTGACACTTACTGGCAACAGCAGCAGCACTGAATCATTAGTGAGAGGAATAACCTTGCCTTGAAAGGGAGGGAGGGCTGGCAGCCAAGAGATGCTGTCTTCTGGGTTCTGCATAGCTCTCAGCCTGAACAACCCCAGTGACCTCCAGCCCTTCTGTCACTCTGATATCAGTTTTGAGTCTGTTGTGTTGCTCATCCTTTGAGCAGGGATGGAACTATGCCTCTTGCACAACACAGCTAAAGCTCACAATGGGCTTCTTAGTCCTGATAAAAGAGGTGGCAGGATGCAAACCAGCCTCACCCCGGTGCTAAACCACTTAGTAACTGGACTTGTTAAAATACAGTGCTTACAAGCACCTGCTTATTTACAATGATTGCCAGCAGTCATGCATGAGCTCTGTCACATAGTGCTGGTTGCTGGATTTTCTTTCTATTTCCTGACTAACCTGAGAAATATAATATTAAAATCCCTTTTTCAGAACTCACCACAATATTCACATTCAGTTTTGATCAAGACAAAGGCACGGTGTGTGGTTCCCAAAAAAATAATGAAGATAATGAGGTACTGGGGCCCACACAACAGGTTCCTGACTGACACCACGGGGAAATGGAACATCTTTGTTTACTCACAGGGGAGATTCCACATGGAAAGGAGCTGCTTTCACTGCCAGTGTCTGAGTGGATGTAGGTGTGCTGTTGTAGCACAGGGAGAAGAGTGGGGAGCGGTGTTACAGGGCTGTCAGTCAGTCTGTGACAATTTTTAACTACCACATCAGAGGTAACACACACTACATAGTACAGCATTAAAAAAGGAAGCAAAACGTCTGTATTCAAAGCACCACATGTTGGAACTCAAAAGGAACAAAGCAACTTCAGCAGGTACGTGACCAGCTCACTGTGACCCACGGCTGGAAAAGACCTTTAGGATCGAGTCCAGCCAGTGACCTGACAATGCCAATTCCAGTGCTAAACCATGTCCCTAAGTGCCACACCTACACGTCTTTTAAATCTCTCAGGGGTGGTGACTTCAGCTTCAGGTGGTTCCAGAACTTGACAGTCCTTTGGGTGAAGACATTTTTCCTACTATCCAACCTAAGCCTTTCCTCGGCACAACTTGAGGCCTCTCCCTCTTGTCTGTCACTAATGGTACCTGATGAAGCTCTGTGGTACTTCACAGGTGTTTCTCTGCTCCTCTACCAATAGATTTGAGTTGCTGCCTTTGCTCCCTGCCCAAATTAGGCAAGGGCTAGGAGAAATGTAAGGCTTCTCTGTGGAGCAGGAATGTGATGGAATTGGAGAACTCTCCGTGTCCCATTTGATGGCTGCGAGATGCCACGGCACGGACACTGCAAGCCCCCTCACACCACCCTGCTGCACTTCTCCCCCTCCCTCAGCCTCCCCCACCAGAGAAAGGAACAAACTGGAGTTAATACACGACAGAGGTTAACAGCACATCTGTTTCTAGGCCACTGTGCAATGAATAATGAAGAGATTTGGAAAAACGCTTCTTTATTTCCCTCCTAAATCCGGCTTAGCAAAACAAGCAGTGCTCTCTTGGATGTCAGTGCCACACTCCCTAATCCCTCCTAACTCTAATTCACACTGCTCCTCGCTCACATCTTGCTTTGCTGCTCTCCAAAGGCCTAACAGGAACTGGGGCTGTGGTGCAACATCCCTGGAAATAAAATGGAGCATAAAATAGATGGCAGAATGGAAACAGGTGCCTTATTGCTGTTGGTCCTACAAAAACAGAGTCTCTTCCATGTCTAGCAATTATGTATAAAAGCCGACAAAGCATACAAAAAGTACTTGCTATAAAATGTTAAAGTACTAATGAAGCTGCGCCTTGTTTAAGATGCTAGTAGGTGATTTTGATCCCAGACAAAATACCACAAAAATGACTCATGTAACAGTGAGCTGGATCACAGTAAGTGAGGTGTAAATGGGACACACACAAAGTTTTCGAAGTGTGCATTCAACATATCCAGCAACTCCTAATACACTAATGGAACCTATGCAGAGATACCATCAGCACTGTATGCTGCCTTCTGTGGGGCTTTCTCCCCCTGTCTGAAAACCTTTATTTACGTAGAGTGATATTAGCATCACATACCCTGTGAGAAGGGATTTACGGGCAAACTCCCTCCAGAAAATGAAGAGCACTCATTAAAAATTGAAAAGAAAAGGTATAAGCAGTGATTCTTTGAGAAACACTAGTTGTTCAGGAGAAAGGGAAACACATTCAGCATTTATCAGTGTGTGATTCACTAAATAGCTATGGAGCTCTGACTTGAGAAGGTACCTTTTTATGGGTAGAGCTTCTACACCTGCTTAAATTCCTTGGTGACAGAAGAGCTTTCTTGAATGGATGGATCTGAACAACTGGCTGCTCTTGAACTGATGTTTAAGTGCACTTCCAAAGGAATTTCACAAACTAGTCTGTATTTTTTACAGCTAAAGACACAAATAGCAATTCTCAAAAAGGTCCCTAAACCTCCATGAAATCAACAGAAGTTACAGGAACTAACAAAAGACCACTGATTCCCAATCTGCATTATTAAGCTTCCTTTAAAAAAATATCTGGTCCCTCAAGATGAAAAGGACATGCTCTGTTTTCTCAGAGATGCATTATCTGAAATTATCACCATCACAGAAAAGCAGCTCCTACACATTTGGTCTCCAACCCCAAGGTTTCCGGTGGGAAACTGAGTTGGAAAAATATGACAGCAAGATCATAACCCATCCATTCTTCTGAAACACAGTTAACTCTGTGGAAAGTTACTCAAACTTGTGGCTTCCAAATCACTTACATCCTGCCCAGGTTGTGAAATTATGTATTTCAGTGGTTAATAATCCTGGCAGTAACATCAAAATTTACAAAATGGTGTAATGCTGAACAAAGCATCATCATTTAGAATCTGTTCTTGTTATTTTCAACATTCTTGTCTAGGTGGGAACAGAAATTTGGAAACTGTGGGGATTGTAAAGGGAAAAGAGGGAAGGAGAAGAGGGAAGACTCAGGCATGCTTTGCATCTGTCTTGAGTGAAAAAGGTAAATATTTCTTTGCTCTTCAGAAGCCAGGAAAATTAAAGGAGGAGCAAATCAGCCCCACAGCAATTCACAGACATTGTGTACAGCACCTGTGCTAAGACTGTACCACTATAACACAGAGAGGTGACGAGTGGTGACACCACCACAGAGCAGTGGCTGTGTTCAGGGGATGGGAACATGGCAGGAACATTGCTGGAACCACAGCATCTGCTCGGCCTTGTCTGCAGGAGGCTCTGCCACTCCCTAAACAAATCTGTGGGGTGCAGCTCCAATGGGTCACACAGGAGACAGGAGCCAGAGGAAGCTGTGACCCTGCAGGGAGCCTGTCAGCTCACCCGGTGACAACATTCTTATCTCTACTGTCCCATTAGTGACAGCAATTAGTACAGCATTAGTAACTTGTCCCACCAAACAGATAAATCAACACTCCTGGGTACAGCTGTACTAAGTCAGTGCACTAAGTCACTGCCAACTCTGTATATATTGTCAGAGCACTGGGTTTGTCTGGGATCACCTCACCAGGTTTCTCACAGGAGTGGGTGCACACTGTAAAACACATTTTCAACTTGCTCTACAAATGTGCCCCTGCAACTTAACCACACTGCTTTGGTTTTTCATGAACTCTCCCAGCTGGCTTATTCAATATTCAGCATTTAATGTATTTTGAATTCTGGTAACCTGGCTGCATGACTATAAAATTCCTCAACAATCCATTTCATGCCCAGCTTTTCACAAGCAGTGCTGGACAAACTGCAGGACCAACTTCTTTGCTATTATTTGTGTTAAAGTCAAGCATCTGCTTCTCAAACCCAGGCTTAAGTCTGTGTTCAAAAGCAAAATGCAGGGGAGGTGACTAAAGAGTCAGCAGCAGCAGAATGGGAGAGCAGCACAAGGTCTGTAAAGCCTCTGCCTGCATTCCTTGGAAGCCAAGAGTCTGGGATAAATATGCATTCTGGCTCTGACTTGGAAGTTTCTCCCATATAACCTACTCATACAATCTACTCCTATAATCTCTCTTCTATAACTTCTCATATAATGTACTTCCTCAAGATGGAAGCAGGGCTGAAAGTCACCTGGGGAAGCTGCAGCCACATCTCCTGGTACAGATGGTGACTGCTACATCACACTACAGAGAAATGGGGCAAAAGAAACAAGGGAAAGATGAAAAATCCATAAAAAACCACATCAGAATCAGAGTGGAACTTAGTGATTCCAACAGGGTTTCCTCTAACTAGTAACATAAACCAAAAGTTTAAATTAAGCCTTTCATTATTTTTTTGCATTTTCCTTTAAAACTTTCAAGCATAGTATTTTAGACACAGAGCCAATACAAGATCAGTATTTTAAAACCAAAAATACACTTAGCTAAAAATCCAGATAAATTCAAAAATCTGAATTACAATAGGCAACAACAGTGTTTTAAAGGACACCATGAGCCAGCTAACAGGCAACAAAATTTCCTCTCAAGTTTTTATTGCCTGGAAGTTCAGATTTGTTTTTCTGCTTAGAGGGGTTGTGGTGGTTTGGGGTGATTTTCTTTGAAACATCATTAGAATTTAAACCACCCAGTTTATTTTCTGATGTCGCTCTCCTCCTTCCCCTTTCCCCTTGCCATTACATTATTATACCAAAAACAAACCAACAAAAAAAAATCTTGTGGCAAACTGGTTTTCTGCAGTTGGTCACAGTGAGCATAGCTTGGACATGATGCATCCATCTAGGAACAATAGAATAGTAAAGAACTGAATTATTGGATTTGAAACAGCAGACATCCTAGGACAGCAGTGGAAAAGCTGGACACACTTTCTCTGGAAATATGTGAGTTCAGTTCAGTTGTGGGATGGGAGAGGAAGTTTTCTGCTGGCTCTTCATTTTTTTGGTATGTCACATAAGCTCCCTTTCCTCTTTACTTTTATAACAGCACATAAATATTTTATGAACTATGTGCCTTTGAACTGTGTTGCTCTGACCCATTGACTGATTCTCATTTGCCTCTCTGAAATTGCATCTCGAGTGCTTTGAGAAATGCATCATCCTGGGCTGTCATATAAAACCCAACATAAACCCCACAACAGTAATTCTGTTTGTTGCCAATGCTACAAGTCAACTCCAAGGACAGTAAATTTCCACTTAATGCTAATAGCAAGGTTGCAGGAGACATTGGCATTCTGATATATTAAAGGCATAAAGTGCAAACAGCTTTTAATTCATTCTTTATACGCTTTTAGCTAGCCACCCCCAAACAAAAAACAAGAAAAGGAAAAAGGGAAGAACAGCTCCGCTTTTGGTGTGGAGTAATGTAAATCCTGATTTTCACCAGCAAAATAATGGTTAGGTATGTCTATGGATCTTACTGCCTATCTGGAGCTATCTGTAGGTGCCAGTGATACCCAGGCTGTTCCAAGGCAAGCCCAGGCTAACATCTGGTGCTTCACAGAGTGCACAAGACTTCCTAGTGTTATGGAAAAATAAATGCCTAACGTAAGGCATTTAACACAGCCCATGGAGCTATCCCAGTCCAACACTGGTAAATAGCTCTGCATTGACTGCATCTTCTAGAACCCTCCAAACTCTTGCACTTCAGGAAAAATGCCTTTTTTTTTTCCTGCCCCCTCCCTTCTTCCCATCTGTCTTCATTCTCATTCCTATGGGATAAAGGATGAAACCCCATGCTTGAAAATACAACCAATTGCAGTTCTAGGATCTAAGCTGGAAGGCTTGGTTTGACAAGGAAATAGCCCCTTTTCTTCTGAGATAACCTGTGTTCCCTGTACAGGGTCTGAAATGGCTGTTCCAGCTCTTTCCCAGTTGGACTCCAAATTAAGATGTTAGCTTCACCACGATTTAGAGCACTTGCTTGGGAACAAACCTCATTTTTACTTCATTTGCTCCGGACAAATCTCTCATCATATGCCTTCTGAGCCTATAAATATCCTTTGCATCAGCCACATTTAAGGACTTTATGTGCTGGAATAAAAGCCTCTCTGGGTCACTGGGGCTCCTTACTGGGGCCATGGAATCACAGAATGATTTGGCTTGGAGGGGCCTTAAAGCTTATCCAGTTCCAAGCCCTCTGCAGTGGGCAGGGAACCTTCCACTAGAGCAGGTTGCTCCAAGACCATCCAAGCCCCATTATCACCTTTATTATAGATAATAATATAGCTCATACAGCTGCACATACTCTGCTGGTAAGAAACACAATACTGGAGCCAACAAAATAAAAAGCTTTGTATGCTGCCCATCCATTTGTTTTTCTTTTGCTTTCCTAGATGAAAACAACCATTTTTCTTTATTCCTGCCTTCCCTAGGGATGAAAAAAAAGAGAAGAAAATTCTCACTCTCTCCTTGAATCTGCAATTTCCGAGGTGTGTTACTGAGACAAGAAAATGCAACAACACAACAATCAACAAAGGTTAACATTTTCAAATGCCTGACTACTATGAAGCTCTTGATCAGCCTGTAGATACAAGAGATAGATTTGAATTAAGTGGTTAAACAAATAAGCACACTTTGCCTTCTAATAAACCCCCAAAATGCACACACATGCTCTCAGCAGACAGAATGATTTCTCCCACTCACTCCCTCAGGAATGTGCTTTAAAAATTCCATTTTCTCCCGCCTTAATAACTCCTACGTCAAAATTCTTCTCAATTATGACCATGGCTTCAGCTGAGTTTTAAAAGGCATTTGATGGCCTTTCTCTACCTGCAGGTACTTTCTTTTCTTGCAGGGAAGTGACAAAAATTGAACACTATGCCTGCACATTGCAGTTTTCAATCCTAAAGCAAGCTGGCAGCTGAAGCAGCAGAAAAAGCTTTAAGACCCAAGAAGTGGCAGTGTCCGTGGCTCAGGGACCTCCTCCGTGTTCGTGGTGACAATCACAGGTTACAGAATCACCTTTTCCTGATTTCCTGAGAATCACCTTTTCCAGGTTATAGAATCACCTTGGCTGAAGCTCAGGCTGGCCTCTTGCTTGCCTGGCATTATCGTCCACCCGCCCCAATTAAGACATGGTTCCTTTCTTCCCTCATTTCCTTAGATAACGGATTGATGAGGTGTGAATTCAGAACAAGTGCTACCAGCAAAGCACACAGCCTGGGCACGCTTGGCTTTTTCTGTACTAACAGCCCTAAATAGGTTAAATCCTCTCTGTCAGTGAAGGGAAGCAATCTGTTCTCTCCCTGCCGTGTTCCTGGCGTGCCAATCTCCAGTTGTACCACACAGACACAATCCCAACAGGGGACAGAAAAAGGGAAGGAACGCACAGCTCAGCTGCATTCAGAATTTCCTGTGTTGCTGTGGGTACATTTCTGTTTTGCATGTACTTCCTGTCTTCAAGCACCTACTCCTTACCTAAGTGGACTGTCTGGGTTTGTTTAGATTTATTTAACTAAGCAAATTATTTAAGGAAATCCACACTTTTATTTCTGTGAGGTATATCAAATTATAGCTTCAAGGGAATGACATTTTGTGCTTAATTAATTATTTCTGGTTTAACCATGGCAAAACTGTGTGCATTAAATAAAATCTTGTCAATATAAGCTTCACTGGCTCCTAAATTTAGGTACATCTAGATAACAAACGGAAGATGTATCAATGTAAAAATATGCTAATGGAAAATCACAGAATTGGAATAACGGAATCACAGAATGGTTTAGGTTGGAAGGAACCTTAAAAATCAGCTGGTTCCAATGCCCCTGGTATGGCAGGGCCTCCACAGTCAGAGACATTGAGCATGCTACATTCCTAGTCCCTGCTGCTAAAGGAGTGTCACTGGCTTGACAGGATAGAAAGTCAGAGGAAAACATGGAGCACATCTTCCCACACAGGTTACATACATTCACCCAGCACAGGGTGGGAGATGGAGTACACTCACTGGCTGTCTTTGGCAAAAAGAATAAATCTTTTTTAAAAAAAATTTAAAAAATTAAAAACTAAAATTACATTTTCTGAACCACAAGAACACTGAAATAAGTCTGTATTTATGCTGAGTTTTGTGGGGAGACAAATTGACTGCAATTAAAGCATTGCTGTGAAAGCCCAAGTTGCTGAAAGATTTCTTTAAAAAATATTTATGCAAGAAAATACTTTCAGTTTGGATCAGGGTACTACAGACAGACCAAGCTTCTCTATGGCATCAGCAGCTGATAAGCCTCGAGCAGACGGCAGAGAGGAAATATTTTAATTCCATTCCTGCCTGGCCAGTGTTGCACCAGCACCAACTGTTTCAGACACTTCAGCAGAACAGCAATATTTGCAAGTGCTTCTTCAGAAATGTGCAGGATTTAATTCCAAGTACGCAGGACTGTTTTGACACAATTTATCAACTGCTCCCAAACAGATCAGGCTGGAAGCACACTAGTTCCATTTGCTAAATTCAAAATTTCCCTTGTGCAAGCCAAGGGAATTAGGCTAGACAAGGGTGGGGGTTTACTTTGTACACTTTTGCTGTGTTTTTGCAAAGCCAAATACCCTGGCCATGCACACTGATTGCCAGAAGACTGAGTTCAAGTGAGACAGCACATTTACTTTACATAGAAGAATGGCTGAGCAACAGACCTTGCCCTCTCCAGTAGTGCCAGTTCATAAAAAGAAACTGGCAATTTATACATACATGTGCACACACACACACATATATATACATATACACATATATCTTTTATGTTTTCATCAGGCAAAGAATTATTTTTCCTTCCTTCATCATAATCCATGGATTTTGGCCAGGAAGAAACTCTTATGCACAAATAAGAGCATGCATGGTTTATTCCCAAGACCAAAATCCAATTCACTGATAACGAGTGACGATTCCATTTTGCTGGACATGAGTCAAAAGCAAATAAAGGTCATAATTCTAATAAAGATCAGTATTAGCTAGAGCACCTGGAGCATGCCTAATTGGTCATCTCCAATCTTTAAAACCTAATGAAGGCCCAGCAGTAATTTTGTAGGAAATGTCCTTGCTGTTCAACACCATATATCTACCCCTAAAGACCCAAAAGCTCCAAATGGTCTTTTAAGAAAATGCCTTTATATGTCAATGTCCATTAAATCATGAAGCTGGTCTTTGCTCAGCAGAGAAGTAAGAATTTTAAAGAGCACAAATGTATTTGTATTTCTGAATACCAGAGCTGCAGCTGCCTGTTAGTTTTCTGGCCCTGCATATGACTTACCAGCACCTTGATCTGCAATACAGATAACTTTTTGTTGTAACACAATCCAGCAACTTCATCTGTTACAACTTGTGGAAGACAAATCCTTCCTTGCACACTGTCACAACCAAGATTCAGATGAGGACTGCCCGGACTCCCAGCTTGCTCCAGCCTTGTCCTGCTGGCCTCAGCACAACACCACAGCTACAGAGGAGGCTCTGTCTGCTCACGTGGGAAACTGCCTGCCTCGTTTCTTCAGAGAAATAGCAAACCAAATGAAGATGGAACAATCAGCCTATTCTTATCTTTATGTAATAGCTGCAGGTGACATCCAGTGACCCTCCAGCAGAGCAGGATGCATGGACAGTGGCACGGGTCATTTGACATCGGAACGCCAAAACTCAGGATCATTATTTTGTTTGATGAACCAGAAACACGGAGAAGGGAGGGCAGAAACACCTCAAAACTAAACCAAACTCACAACACAAACACCCAAGACTCCAAAAGCCCATGGCTGAAAATGACATCATGAAAAAAACATTTTACTGTGAGGAGGTGAGGGAGTGAGCCTGGCACAGGTTGCCCAGAGAAGCTGTTGGCTGCCCCATCCCTGGAAGTGTCCAAGGCCAGGTTGGACAGGGCTTGGAGCAACCTGGGATAATGAAGGTGTCCCTGCCTGTGGCAGGGGGTGGACCAAGATGAGCTTAAAGGTCCCTTTCAACCCAAACCATTTTATGATTTATTTAACTAACCCTGAAAACTGATTTGGCAAATTCAAGTTGTAAAATGAAAAATTTGGAATAAATATATTTAAGCTTCAGGCTTTTTCATTCTTAAAGTACATCTGTGAGGAATTAGAAAAGGCACTTGGGTTAATTACATTCTGAGTGATTATTTTCATAGGGGTTATGAATATATATTTAAGGTGAAATTTATACAGATTAAATTCCACAACCTGTTCAGACTGTAAATTTGCACTCAGCAAGCTGCTGCACTGCCTATTGAGGAGTTGAAATTCAAAAGGAAATTGAATTAGAGGAATAACCTGAAATGAACAGGAGGCAATTCACTTACAATAACCACGAAGCAGTGCTTTTGGGGTCGAATAATCAATGGCAGTAACTGAAGTTTCTTGCAGAAAAGAAGATCTGGAGCTCGCTGGTAGCCCAGCCTGAGGGCGAGTCAGTGACAACTTGGAGCTGTGGAACAAAGCTTTGTCTTACGGGGACCGACACGAGGGGATAGGGAAAACACGACATCCTGCCTTAAGTAAGGCAATAAAACACAGGATTCCCAGGTCTGTTAGAGGAAAAGAAAATGCATTTGCTTCGTGTCCCAGCATTGAGAAAGGGGACAGAGCTCCCCCGTGGCCGTTACCCTGTCACGGGATGGTGTGGCTTGAGCGCACTTCGCCCTGTGCTGCACAGAATGTGGCAGTTCTCAAAGGAACGAGCCCGTAAGGATGATCAGCCTGGTTTAACTGGCAGATCACAGCCGAACTGGTAAAAATAGTACAAGATCTGTTGTTCTTGTGACATTCCCTGCCCATCAGCAGCAGAAAAGCCTCAGACACTCTCTGATAAACAGACGCTTTGCCCAGATTTTCTGCTGAGGTAAATTCATGCCAGTAAAGGAGTTGATGTGCTGCCTTCTAATTACTCAACTGTGAAAATATTTTAGTAACTTTGGATTGAGAACAAGATAGCAAGGCTGGACTGGTCAAACTTTTACTGGAACATTGTGTCCTGGTCCGGATGACACTTTTCAGTAAAAAAATAGGCCCAGATATAAAAAGTCCAGAGGAGTACATTAAGAGCCACCAAAGGTATACAAACCAAGATCTGTGTAGAAAGATGGGAAGAACTGAATTTACTCCGGCTGGAGAAGGAAAGAGCAGAGATGTGATAATAGGCTCAGATGTACAGATTTATCACCCTTTGTAGCAAAGTAAGTTGTTCACCTGAAAATTGCCAAGAGATCAGAAGATTAAACTGCAGGAGGAAAGCTGGAAGTTAGACAGTTTGAAAGCTATATAATCAAAATTACAGCTAAGACTACCTGGAGAAAGTTTGGAAATTGCTGTTGAAAGTTTTTTAGGAACAAGTTATTCCCACATATTTAAACAGTATTTTTTAATGATTTTGTGAAGAAGGACAGACGTGGTAATTTACCAGGATTTTTTAAGACTGTTTTCTTGAATTTTCTGTGGACGCAAAGCCAGTCTGTTCCCTCCCTTCTGAACTGTCCAGCAGCAAGGCAGTCAGCTGAGGAGCCATAGAGGGAACCACCCAGAGGGCACCATCCAGTGAGCCCAGCTGGGATTCTCTCGGCCGTGCAGGGAGAGAGGCGGATGCACGGAGCTCAGCTGAGAAACAGCAGCTCTCCAGCAGCACGGGCTGGACCTGCACCCAAAGCCCAGCTCCTCCCGCAGGAGCCGGGAGCAGCCACCGCGGAGCCAAGGACGCTGTGGGCGGACAGGGAATATCTGCTTTCCTGGAAACACCTTGTTCCCAGAGCAGCCTGCACACACCTTTCCCTGCGCTGCTCCGGCAGTAGCGGAGAGCTAAATTCCAGGGCTTGGAGTAAATCAGGGAAGCGTGGTTTGGTTTGAATACAGAAGGGTGAACGTAAAAGGTGAATCATCTTGCCCATATATCACATCACTTATCACATCATGTCATGTCATATCTAATTAGAAATCCATGAACTCCTTCCAAGTGCCTTAGGTTTGTTTTCTTTTCCAAACACTCCTGCCTGGGAGTAGCACAACCTTTGTAGAGTTCCTTCTCCTCCCTGATAGTATCACGCTTTCTCTTCCAGTTTTAAAACACAATGCTGATGGAAAGCTACATGGTACAAAATCAACCATTTATTAGAAAATCTCCTTTGACAAGAGGCTTTTTAACTGTTTCAAAATAATTTCAGAACTGTGCAAGGAGTTTTACCTTTTACACCCCTTGAAGTGTACTTACAACTGTAATCAGCTATAATTAATCCAGCTTTAAAATACTGGTAAGGAAAGTATAAATATCATTTCTTTATGCATAGAAACCTTTTTGCATGCCAGTAAGTGGTTAATGGGAATATAAATTCTGATTGTATCTGAAAGACATCAATCTGCTCTTCATCCAAAAAATACCTGAAGAATTAGAGAACTAAAGGACAGGGTGAGACAATTCATTCTTGTAGAGAAGACTTGGTTTGGCTCTTCCTGTGCTTGGTGCCAGAGACAGGATAATGGGGAAAATGAAGAGAATGGATTTAAATCTGACAGCCAAACTGATTTGCCTTGGAAGCAGAGAGGACTCCAAAACGACATCCTGGTGGGCTGGTGTCCAGGAAAGCCTGGAAGTGGTTTGGGAGGTTGCAAATGTTTAAAACTAATTCTGGAATGACCTGAAAGGCTTGAGTGTTTTCTGGGGATAGTGTGCAAAAAGGTCAGGGAGGCATCCTGAAGGACAGGAGGGGAGGGTTGCACAGAGCACCAGTGTTACTGCAGACACAATGATTTCCTGTGGTTTTCCCCTAGAAGGATGGGAGGCTGCAGAAGGAACTGGCAACTGGGTCAAACTAATAAATAGTCTCATGTTCTAAAACACACACCTGCATTACCAGAGAAACACAAAGCAGGCAACAGCTTTCTGCAGGCTATGGACGATGGGTGATGGGCACCCTCACCCCACAGGAAGGGTTTCCAAACACACGAACCTGGGCGAACGAACGCAAGGGCAGGAAGCAAAATCTTGCTTGTCTGACTCACTGCTTCAGCTGTTCCTCCTGCTTCTGACCCCAAATACATTTATTATGCAAATCAACAATTTATTAAGGAGCAGAAATGTCCCCCAAGTACTCCCAAAACCCAACTATGACATGAAATCATTCAATACAGAAATGGTCCACTCTTTCTTTTTTTTTCTTTTATGATATCTCAGGCTGCATCTTGTTTATAAAGAAAAGCAAAGCAGAGTAGCCCACAAATTTCATTTTGCATTACCATGACTCATCATGGTTAATGGTAACAAAATAAATGTTTTTGTTACCAAAGTGAGGGAGTATGACTCAGATATATGGAGGATGGACTTTGAACAGTAAGAATCATCTTGATGTTACAGTTTTTCAGATTCAAAAGCACTTTAAGGATTTGCCAGGAAAAGCTACATCTATATATATACATATATAAAAAATCCCATTAGATCAGTTTACTGATAAAGACAAGGCACTGTAGGAGATAACAGCTGAAATTCAGGCTATTAAGCCCAGTGCACTTCCAGACCACATTTAGTAGGAAATATCAAAACAGAGGCTGGTAAGAATGGAGAGGGCCATAAACCAAGCAGCAAGTACTTCATTTTTTGCTTAGAGTACTTCTACCGGGGGAGAAACAACACAGAAGTAAGTTCCTTCCTCCCCTCCACCAAGAATTTTGACAAGTCAGAACCATAAAATAATTTAAGAATTAAGAATGAAACAGACTGCAAATCAGAATTAATGTGGAATTATGGTAGTCAAGTATGTACAATAGTAAAAAAAAAAAATCTGCTCTTAAGAAAAACCAGCAAACAGGCTGAAATAGCTTCCTCTGAAGGCTCTCAAAAATGGGACCACGGAAAAATTAAGGAAGGAGCTGCCATTATGCTGTGGTCATTAACAAAGTCCCTGATTACATCAGTTGGACCTTTAAAAGAAAAAAAAATAAAATATTAAATATAAAAAAGTTCACGGAACAGTTTTCTTTACTAAAATTGACAACATGGTAAAGTTAGGGAACTCCCTAACAGTCAAGATACCAATTTCTTGAATACTCGGCAATATTTTTTTATTTCCAGGAGCAAATAAACAATAAAGAAGAGTTGATAAAGTCAGCGTGTCCCTGCTGTGTGATGTAAGCTGGCAGGAGACCTAATTCAGCAACCTCCAGAGGCCCCCTCAAACCCAGTTTTCTATGACTTTATCAACTCTGATCCATGGCAACTAAAACGGAGTATATAAAATGTGATGGCAAATGTTGTTTTGACAAAGTTTATTACATTCAGAGAGGTACAATTTGTGAGGCAACACTGGGTCTATTAGAGTATACTTAGTCTAAAGATACTACACTGCTTCCCCCTATCCTGAGACTAATTTTCTCCTCTCCCATTTTCCTCAAATTACAGTGTTTCTTCAAATTTGTAATTTTCTGCCTCTTTAAAACAGAAGGGAACTCATCTCTCATGAGAACTTATTATCACAGAGATCACCTCTAAAGCAGTACCTTGGTACCCACTTGTGTTCTATAAATGCTAAGAAAAATTACATAATGTTATCTCATAACAGGAGAAAATTCTCTTTCAGGGATGGAATGCTTTAAAACACATAAATGGAGATAAAAGTAGACTGAATCAGAAAATGGACACAAGGGATTTGGCTAGAAAACAACTAATATTCTGATACGAGGATGCACTGGAATTAAAATGTACTCCAAAAAGCTGAATTAATATTGCAATTAAAGAAGGAAAAAAATTAAATTAAAAGCCAAAGTAATTTAGTTTGAATCCTGCATTTACAATCAGGGTGCCATGACAGTGAGAAAGCTGCCATGGCACAAACATCCCCATGAACCACAATAAAGACTAGGTCTGGTTTCTATATGTGAGATTTCTGCCCCAAGGTTGAAAATAAAGGCTCTGGGGCCATAACATACTTGTGATATTAATAATGCCTACTTCAATGTTTATTATCTGCAGAGATGCATTTGAGAAGATAATTTTGTGTTTGAAGCAGATTAAAATGTATTTAATTATCCCAGATTTGTTTTCCAACTCCAGCAACATTCTGTCCCTCAATCTCAAGCTTGATAATATGTTGATAACAGCCTGCATTAATAAGTAGGTGATAGCTGACACCACTAATTAACGTTTTACAACTGCAATTGAACTAGGATGATGAAACATATTTAACTGCTTTCTTATTTATAAGCCAGCACGTACCATAAAATTCCCCATTTAAAATTCTGCAGTTTCATCACAGGCCACAGAGCTATTTTAGTCAATGCTTAAAACACCTCTTGTATCAATCCTTTACATTTGTTACCCATTAGGATTGTCTTGGGCTTTCTCTGAACTCTTGCTATTGCATTCCAGCCTCCCAATATACACATACAGAGAGAAGCTGAGGTCAGCAGCCAGGTCTACTGGCTTTTAAGTGAGAAAACCAATACACGGGGCAGCTTTGACAAAACGCTTACTGGTACAGAGAAAGCCAACACATCCTACACAAGATCACTCACACAGGCCCAATCTCCTTTGCCTTGTGCTATTTATATTAATTGAAAAACACCTGGTCAATTACCTCCTTCATTCTGGAACAGACATTCTAGAATGGAGCAAACTCAGCACAGAAAATCTGACTATGAATCAATACAAAGCCAAGCAAAAAATATACAAAATCTCAAAGATCGACTTTAAACACAAAGTGCAATAAAAATTCAAACCCTGAACTAAGATACACACAACTGTGAAGACAAAGCTCTGGGTGTGGTATTATCAGCCACACAAGTGTCACAGACACAGAAAGAATGTAGACAGATTTTTCCCTTCTTCTGACCTTCAGCTCACTAATCTGGAAAATCTTTCTATGAAATGTGAAGTGTCTTAATGAAAACATTAATTTGATTTGTCCCATTTCATTTGGTCTAAATCCTTTGACAGGAAAGCTGACCCCATCTGTTAATTTCCAGTTTTATTTTCAGACACCCATCTCAGGTTCCCATTGTGATTCACTTAAAGGGTCTCATGAAGGAAGAGTAACAGTGCGAAGGGAGAACTGCACAGGAGGCCACTGCCACCACTCATTCAGCTTCTCGTCACAGGCAGCACTGTGTGTCATCCATTACAAAGCATGTATCAGGAACAATGCTAAAAAGGCTAAATTCCTTAATTACTTTAAATTTAACTTTTCCATGGAAGATAATTTCTCTTTTACAGTTGAAACACCCAAACCAAACCACAGGAAAAAAGCCTATGACAAACTCTTTGGAGTACTGATAATTTACAATCACAGATTTTCTAAATTTATTTCCAACTATATTTCTTTAGCCTACTGTACCTTGCATAAACTGGAAAATTCAAAACAAAAATCAATTTCCACTACATAGTTATAGATGTCAGGCAATGCTGTTTGTCCAATGCAACAGACTTAGACTATCAAACAATATTCTTAGAGGCTGCCAGAAAGTGATGCAAGAAAAAGTTATCACAACCTGTCCTACACTTTGCTACTTCCTGTGCGTGCTACTTTTTATCTTGATTGCTGGCATGTAGTTTCCCTTCCAGCCCTGTTCTCCACATGCTCCTTGGTGCAGTCAGTTAATAATTACAGTGATATGGACAGACCTCTTGTAGCTTAATTCCCCAGAGCGGCTCAGTACCTGGATCTAATTTTCCATAGAACAGAGGAGAACAAACAGAGGCAGAAGAAAATAAAGAAAAATAAGTCCTTGCATTTAATTATTTACTTGTTCTCTGTGTGTGCTTCATATATATGTATGCATGGACAATATCATGCTAAGTGAAAGACATAAGAACATGGAAAAAGATACCTCAACATCTTTGGCAGCCGTCCCACAAACGGTCCTGAAAGAAGTCAGGAGAAATAAACAGTGACATACTCCAAGAGTTATGAAGCCTAGGGGGAAAAATCTTGAAAATTTCCAGAGAAAACGAGGATGAAGAAAACAGAAATTTCTAGGAGAAAACTGAAATTAAACTTTCACACAGTATTTTCACTCAGAGTGAACGCTGAAATGGTTTCTGGCATTTAGCAGTGTTTTGTTCACACCATGCCTCAGAAGGCCTTCTGCATTAATCTGTACTTCAAACGAGGCACAGATGAATCTGAGCTGGAAGAGACACCATCCAATTCAACCCTTTTCCCCAAGACAGACTCAACTACATTATGTCATTCCTGACATATTGTTCCTAATGAAAGGTGGAGAAACCCAGCGATTTCTCAAAGCCAGCTATTCCAGGGTTTCACAATCTCTACGTTGCAGGTTCTCCCTCTGATCTGACCTGAAGTTTTCCTGCTCCAGAAAGCCCCTTATTTCTTGCAGCACCCAGCATGACACTGAACACACACGATGCCCCTTCTCTGCACAGCTCTTAAAATACCCGAGGCCTACCACGTCCCTTCCCATTTTTCTCTTCTTCAGACTAAACAGCTCCATTTCTTCTGATCCTTCCCCCGAGTTATCTCCCTGAGGTATCAGATCACCCTTCTCTGGACACTCTCCAATGATACAGACGTTGCTCTTGGAGAATGATGCCCAAGTTTGGGCAAAAGTGCTCCAGCCGTGGAGAAGAAAGGCTCTTCACAGACCTACCAGGCCCCACAAACAAACTTATGTGATGTTCGCCTTTTTTGTAACAGCATGACATTGTTGACCTCACACCCAGTGCATGATGTACTGTAATTCCAGCCTCTTTGCTAAAGGAATACTGTCTAAGGAGTTGATCACCATTCCCAGCCTGTTAGATTTCTTCCTGCCTCAGGAATTCAGCAGAGTATCTTCTATTTATCACTGCTGGCTTTAATTCTGCTTTATTTTTCAGATTATGTCTCTAATTTGTCAAGATGATTTTCAGTATCACTACAGTCCCTTAATGCTGGCAGGCTCTCCTATCTCACCAGCACATTTAATCAGAACATTTTATTTCATCATCTCAGTTCTTAATGGAAACAGTGATCAGAATTAAACTCGGGACTGCTGACTGCCAAGTCGCTTTACTGCAGGGCAGATAAAGTATCAGGTCACCTCCTGGTACTTCAGGCTGATATTCTGCAGCGCTCATGCTTTGTTAACTACAGAACAGGGAATATATCTAATGGAGTGTTATATATGCTTCCCAGGATCCCGTCAAGGCTCCAGGACCCTTTGCTGCAGCTCAGAGCACAGCAGGTAACTTCCCAGTCACGCACCACTGTACTGGCTCCTTCCCAGAGCAACAGCCTGCTGGAACTGCAGCCTGGGCCAGGATGCGCCCAGGAGCAAGGGAAGAGGAGCCTGACCAAGAACTCGCACCCTGAGAGCAAAGGATTTCTGTTTGCCTGAAGTCAGCTACACTGTCTTCAACTCAAAGTACTTAGCCCACTCCTGTTTGCCAAAATAAGTCTTAGTTTGCTCCAGCATTGTCATCTTTAATGCTGAACTAGGTATCACTACACGGGGATGCCTAGAGCCATATGCCTAACACACAGAGCTATATACGTATGTTTATAAATGTGTGACATTTCTGAATTAGGTAAGAGATATAATTACTTACATTACAATAACACTCAGATTATGCTTACTGATTATACAATCTATTTCTGTCTGCTTTGGATGAGCAAATCCTCAATATTCCATTTTATCCCAGGGGAAAAAAAGGATTTGTTTCCCCAGACTTTCAGCATTTCCCAACATCTTCCATCTCTGCATTCCACCCACAGCGCAAAGCTCATTCCTGAGCTAAGTGCAGGGCTTCCATGACTCAGAAAAGGAGTTCAGATTCTCACTGATCTGTAACTCCAGCTGTGCATCAGATTCTACAGAGATCCCTACTCTGGAATAGATGAGAAACCTTCCTGTGGCCCAGATGGACTCCAGTGCACATCATGGTCCCCAGGCTGCAGGCCTGATGGTCAGCAGAAAACCAGGAGCCTAGAGAAGGAAGCAGGTATCTAAATAATGCCAAAAGCATTTACAGCATATGAAGTCTAGATTCCTTCTTATCAGTCTGTACTAACTGTCAGATTCCTTTGCTAAATTAGAAATTGTTCCAACAAACACCACTGCATTACATAATGCCTGCTACACAGAACTGGGGCAGCTACCCCAAGACATGTTCCTCTGAGCTTACAGGCTTTCAGCCAGGTATCCCATTCTGCTCAAATTATTTAGGTTTTGAGTCACGCCTGTTACTTTCAAGAAGAAAACAACCACAAAAAATACTGTATCACACAAAACAATTCATCTGGAGACAATTTATGCTCTTCACACCCAAGCCCAACGACCACCACAGGTTTAGTGCAGCTGTAGGACGTGGGAGAGGCCGGGCAGTGTCCCAGAGCTGCCCAGGGCAGAGCACACCCTGTCACCCGGGTCCCTGCTGCCATCCCAGCTGTGCAGCTGCTGCACAGAGCTGCTCCCTCACCTCCCTTCACAGCCCCAGCACATCACTGGCCCTCAGCCCACTGGCTCACGCCTTCTTTCTCCATCCCTGAGGCTCAGCTCAGCTGAACCCCCCCCACACACCCAGAAATAAAGCCCAAAATAAAAAGCTGTGGAAGCCAGCCCTACTAGTGGCCGAAAAGCAATAGTTTTGGATGGAGTGAATGGGGAAAGTGACAATAGTGTGGGAAAGCAAGGAATAAAAGTAGCCAAAGGCTCACACACAGGGTGTGAGAACGCAGACAGGGACTCAGAAGTGGTCAGGATGTCACAGTTCACCAGCTACCACACTGTGGTACAGCACAGGGGGAAAAAATAATTCTGCCTCTTCCTTCCAACATGTCACCTCCAGCCTCCTTCCCTGTACTAGTTCACACACAGGACAGCCACCAAAAGAAGGGTCTAACACAGGCCATGGAGGGGCTGCCTGGAGACCTGTGAAGAACTTGGGCTGTTCAAAGTCTTCTCCAAAATTTAACTCCCGCTTGGCAACCTGAGCCAGTGTTCCCTCATGACTCTCATTTACACAAGTCCCTCTGGATTTGACTGATCCAACAGGTAATGTTTAGAACATGTTCTAGTTCAAGGTGTTCATGCCCATGGCAGGGGGCTGGACTAGGTTTAAAGGTCCCTTCCAACCTAATCTATTCTTTGGTATTATGTTAAGCACTGGATGTGTATTGGGAGGCATGGAGCATCCAGGTGATCCTCCGGAAGATAGCAGGTCTTTAGCCTGGAACTAACCCATTTAAGAACTCAAGAAATAACAGCACTTGTCCTGGATTAGGAGTGTCCAAATCCTGGCATTTTAATCAAGACACATCTTCTAAGAAGGCATTAAAAGCAGTCATCGAAGCATTTATCTTCAGCAAGAGTGGAAAAGTATTCTCTGAACCTGCCTTGTGAGTACTCTACCCAGCCTATTAAGCCCTCACCAATCCCTCCCTGATTTCTCACTCATGAGAAATAGTTCTCTCTCTACAGCTCCTTTTTCCCTAAAGTAGAACAACATCAAAAAAAAAAAAAAACTCTAAGGGCTTAAGACCAGCAGACTAAGAAAATAAAGACGAAGTATAAGCAAATTTCTTTTTCCTATAAAAGTTTCCAAAACCAAAGCAGGCAGATTTGCAGAACCATTTCCGCCTGGCAAGCCAATGAAAAGAGCAGGGTTCCTCAGAACATGCCTACCTTTTACTGTACTTAAAGTAGGATCAAAGTAGTTAGACTGAGCTACAGTTATTCTTAACTTGTCTTTTTCTCATGTTCAGACAATCTGTGCAGCCTCCGGGAGCCAGAGCAGCACCCTGGTTCCACTGGAACCCGGTCATCCCGTTCCTGCAGCTGCTGCATGAGTCATTCCTGTGCAGCATGACATTGCCTTTGTAAAGCACTGCTTCCCAAACCATCATCCTCAGAAAGCTGGCTGGCTACGTGCTGCTGGCGGAGCTCCTGGCCTCCAACTGCTGCGTGCCTTTAAAGACAACCAAGATGCACTGAACTATCCTGGCACGCGTTTCCCTTGAAAGCTATTGCTTTAGTTGCCGCAGGGCAACTCTGTTCTTGTGAATGACTGAGGAGGTGTCTCGAAATAACTTCTGAGACACAGTCTGCACAAAGAAGTAAAAATAAAACCAAAACAAAGACCTGTGTGGAATTCTTGCTCTAGATAATGTGTCAGCTCTCCATGCAAATCTCCCTGGTCCAGCAAGTCTGGGAAATAGACCGAGACTGGGAATAATCTCCAGCTCTACCATATGGAGATGGGAGACACCAGGTCAGTTGCTTGTTTTATTTAACATGTGTTTCTTTTACCAGCAGTATTAACATGGCCTTGTTCCTGTTTATACTTCGGGAAAGGAGAAAATAAACTTTTTTCCTCTCATTTTGTTTTGTTCTTTCAGGAGTTCCCTGATCCTGTCAAAGGGAATTAAGCTAAACAGAGACAAGGCAGTTTTGTTTCAGAGTAAATGTGTCCACACTTGGAGATTTAGAAATTGTTCCTAAGTTCAAATGCATAAACTCCCCCCCACGCCTCAATCCTCATTAACCTTCTGATGTAAGAAGGCCCTGAGGTTGGGTAATTATTTTGTTAGCAGACCACAGTATAACACAACTTTAAGGCAAAGCACATGACACCCACCCAGTGCTTTCACCAGTTAAGAGAAGCACCATTTTAGTGGCTTAGCAGTAAGGTTTGTAACTGTCTGCAAAGTGACAAGAGCGATGCTGCAGCTATGAGGGTGCTGAGAGAGCCTGAACTCCCTGTGCCCATCCACATGGGAAAACCACCTCATAAATGCAGGACAACCCTTGGAAAGAACTCGCATCAAGACAATGTCAGTGAGACCCAGCAGAGAACACGAAAGGCTGGCACTTCCCTGAGACAACTCCTCCCGAGTCCCTCTGAAATCACCGAGCAAAGCGGAGCAGCTCGCTCCCCAGCAATAGCAACGTTACTTGACAACCAGCACGTCCGTCAGTGATGCTGTAAAGCACCAGCGTGCTCCGGCACTCCGCAGGGCAGCTCGCAGCGCTGAACCCTCCTGCCTCCCTGGGTGACAGCTTCGTTTCACTGTTTCAAACCTATCACAAGTCCGCTCCATTCAAGGGTTTTAAGGGAACCAGAGAGGCACCTTCTGCCCATAGGATAACCCAGACGTGAACCTGCCAGGTTCACCCGTGCTCTTTCCAACAGGGACAGCGCTCAGGCTGGAGAGGTGAATGACGAAGTAGTAGCAAACTTACTTTCCAGTGATCAACTGGCTTCTGGATGGTGTACACATGGGCTGGACATAGTAGTTCTCCAGCTTGACCCCTTCGGCAGCCAGCTTGTCCAGCGTGGGCGTCCGGATCTCAGAGCCGTGGTACCCCACGTCCCTGAACCCCTGATCGTCGGCCAGGATGAAGATGATGTGCGGCTGCGAGCGGGGGGCGCCGCCCGCGGGCTCCTCTCCCAGCAGGTTCCCCGGCGCCTCCCCGGCACCTCCCCGGCGGCTGCCCCAGGCCAGGTAGCCGCAGGTGAGGAGGCTGAGCAAGGACAGTCCGGCCAGCACCGCCGCCACCATCCTCCCCGGGCTGGGGCGGCGCGACCAGCGGCGCCCACCGCGGGCCATCCACCGCGGCGAGAGGGCAGAAAAACAGTAACGAAAAGGAAATAAATCAACAAAAACCCAACAAAGCCAGGCGGCCTCGGGACGGGCAGCGCCCGTCAGGGCTCCTGCCGGGCGAGGGACATCGCAGTCACCCCAACTTCGGCAACTTCAGCCGCTGGAGCCGGTGCCGGAGCCGGGCGGGTGGGCAGGGCCCCGCCGGGGGTCACAGCACCCTCGGCCCGCCCCCGGCCCCGCGCCGGGGCGCCGCTGCCAGCCCGTCCCGGGGCCGCTGCCCATGGCGGGGCGAGCCGGGGCGCCCCGGGACGGGACGGGACGGGGCCGGGACGTGCCGCCCCCGCCCGCCTCCGCCGGCGCTGCCGGGCCGCGCCGCTCCCTCCCCGCTCCCTCCGCCCAACCTCGCCACCGCCCCCGGTGGCTCCCGGCGCTCGGACCCGCCGGAGGACAGGGGCACCGCGGCCCCGGCAGCGCCCGCAGCCCCGCTCCTCCCCGCCCGGCCCCTTCCCCTGCCCGACCCGTCCGCAACTCTTTTCTTCCTTTCCCTCTCCTCCCCTCTCTCGCCCGCCCCCCGCGTCCCAGAGGAAAACCCCCCACCCCGCTCGGCCGCCAGCCCCAGACTCCCCCCACAGCGAGGTGGTCCTGCTCCTTCCGCCCCCTCGAAATATTGATTGTTTTAAGAGTTTCTGACTTGGCCACAAACATCTGGAAGGTATGAACGTACCGGATTTGTTTCCAGCCACAAACAGCCCCAAATCCCAAACCCTCCAATTCTGGCGAGGCTGTGGCAAACGCCAGGAATGCGCCTTTGCAGAATACAATCACTTTTAAGAACTTGGGTTAAAGTACGAATGCGCTGCAGTTGCAAAATACAACTTCACCCTGTCCTGGAAGACACCGAGTCAAGCAGAAACTGACATTCACACACGATTAGGCTGAAGTAAATCTGCAGGTCCGACCTGTCTAACATGAGTCAGCATGAACAATACTTTATAAAACCTGGTGGGACTAAAAGTTAACTCTTAAACAGGCACTTGGACCAAGCCCTCCAGTTCCTGCACCTCTGTGCTAAGCTCCAGTTGGTCCCTGCCAAGGGACTTTCTACATCCCTCTGGGATCCCTCCCGGATTAAAAATAAAGTAGTGCTGTCTTGAGTGAACTTTAATTTGGGTTGAATCTAACTGATTTGGTTCACATCAGGTTGTACAAAACTGTCCTCACTAAAATGTCCAATGAAAAAGATCTATTCAGAAATAACTAAGTGTTATGCAGAAATTCTCAATGCTACAGCAGGAAAACATGGAAGTAAAAGTGGATTTAGGCATTTCAGCGTGCTAAGTAACAGCTTGACCACGCTGAAAAGTGATACAATAAAAGTAACAACTGCACCCTAAAACCTGCAGAGTTTAACTTCTGAGGTAGAACATCATCTGAAATCACAGCATGTTAACACAAGCTCTTAAAAAAAATTCCAGAATCTTAAACTTAAGAAACTGTGACGTTTTCATCTACCATCCATTGGGTTGGAATTAGAGGATCCTTCCAACCCAAACCATTCTACGATTCCTTGAAGTTACACTTCCTTTAAAAGAATTTGCTATTCTAATTTTTATTCTTTTCCCCCACATTTCCAAGACCAAAAGAATGAATGTAGACACTTAAATGCATAAATGGTCAAATGTAAATTGGATTAGTTATGCCATCTTGCCTTTAACACAAAAAAATACGATGCCCCCTTTTAATACAAGCTGTAGTAGCACCATGGACCCAGGCAAACATCAGAGTATCATAATAGGTATCTGATCAAATGTATAGATACATATTTTCTAGCAGTAAAGTAGGAAAAAATGTATTATTAAGAAGATGCCATAGAACAGCCCTAAGAGAACAGGAGGATAACAGAGCCTATGACTTTGCACTGCCCCATTAACCATACCAAACCCTGTTAGTCCCCACCCAGCTGCAAATGAAAATATTTGAGGGCAATCTCTGCCAGACATCTATAAACTTGACCTTCTCTCTTTTTGGGTCTGACAAAGCTTCCTTTTTTTTTTTTTTCCACTTTTACAAAAACAAAAGTAGGCTTATGTCAGCAAAATACTCAGCTGACCTTCAAGCAGAGAGGCCTTAGAAGATAATGTGCTATTAATATTCTACTTAATAGTTGTAGATGCTCAGAAATTGTAGCCAAGGCTTATACAGCCCATTCAGAATGCTCAGTGAAAGGAACAGAAGAGTTGTGAAAGCTGGAGGAAGTATTTTTTCCCTGAGGGGAAAGAAATCCTGAACATCCATAGGTATTTAAACTTGTGTGCAGTGAATACATTAATTCAAACATACACCAGTTAAAACTGAATTTAGCACACCATTAGGAAGGGATATATTTTTAGTCCTTGCTATGCAGTCTCTGTGTGTATTGAGCCCATAACATTAAATTTGTGCAGAGGATGGCTGCAGTTGGAGGCTCATCTGCAGTTACCTGCAGCCCGGGTGGGGGCTCTTAGAGGTGCCCTTTGCTGGCTATTCCAGGTCAGGCTGTCACTAACCTGCTCTTCCCGAGCCAGACATGTCTGACACACACAGACACCCCAAAAAGAACACGTGCTGCGTTTCATTTCTGTGCCCTGACTGGCCCTTTGTGCCAGCTGCCTCGGAAAGGTGACAGTCCTGTGGGGCAGGAGACTGGAGAGAGCTCTAGCACAAAGGCTGAACATGCAAACTCTCATTCCTTGCGCCAGCACTCTTCCTGAGAGAGAGTTTCACTCCAAGTTCCAGAGAAACAGGAATAGTGATGGTAACTGAGGTCTTGGGAAGACAGTTTATAGAAAAAAATAGATTCAAGTGCTAAGGCTCCTACGGTAGCATTATAACTGTTTTTCTAACACTTAGGTCGGTCTTGAGAAGGTAATTCTTCCTAGCTGGAGAAAGGTAATTCTTCCTAGCTGGAGACTACATGTTTCCCTCACCTGTGACTCACAGCTCTCAGTAACAAGGAAGGATGCAATTTGGGATGTGCAATTCAGTGCTCTTCCTAATCATGCCTGAGGCCAGGAAACTTTGCCTGCCTGAAGAACAGCTTTGTGAACTACTATTTTTAGCTCAATTGCTGCAACTGGAGGAAGAATGAAGTAGGCTTTGGCCTACACACAGAGTCAATATTCTCCATATTTCCAAGAACAGTAACTGTGCATTTCCTTTCACCTCGCTCATTTCTGCACGCGCCTGTCCTCAGCGTACCTTCTTCACAGGGGAAGGAGAAGGCAGGACATCCCTGCACTCTGCTTTCCAGGTGGGTGCTGTGCTTTTGCCAGGCACTCATCACTGAAAACAGCAAACTACAACACGAATAGAAGTCTGGTGAGTCACAAGCTTGACATCATTCCCTTTGCCTCCTTTGGTGGACCCTGGTAATTAATTTACAGATGGGCTGCTTGGGAATGCTCAGATTCCACCCGTGGCTTATTCCCTGCTTGATGATGACATAAACAGAGCTTTGCTCTGAGCTTATTCTATATTTAACACAGACTTTCCTCAACTCCCCACCGTATTTCGTAGGCAAAGGTCCAGATTCTGATCTCAGCTGCCTGCACTGATGTAAACGTGCAGTCACTCAACTGATGCCAATAAAGTCACTCTGGAAATCTGGGATGTGACCTTAGATATCCCTCTCGTGTCAGTCTCTGCAATCACTGAAACAACACAACTTTGGAGCTGGTGATGGCCTCCCTGGAAGAGTCTCCCATTTCCCAGTTACATAAGGTTTATGGTCCCAAGTGAAACAGAACAAAGTCTTTAAATTCCCGTAGTCCTACTGAAACGGCTGCTTCTGGAAACAGCAACTGGTGTGCTTCTGTAGGAACTGGGGACATTTCAGTAGCAGATGCCAGGAGAAGTCACAGAATCACAGAAAGGCTTGGTTTGAAAGGGACCTTAAAGACCATCTAGTTCCATTTCTGTGCCATGGGCAGGACATCTTCCACTACACCAGGTCACTGAGCACAGGTCACAGTTCTCTGGCTGTCAGAGCAAGGGGTGTGGACACTTTACTGGCTTCACTGAGTCTCTGAAGAGCCAAAAAATTTGAAGAGGTTACAGCACACATTCAGAGGCTGCCACAGCCATCAGCGCGTCAGTGCTTTGAAGCTTTGGCATATTGGCTAACCCTCTCTCTCAGCTACAATCTCCAGCACGGTTTCCTTGCCACTAACAGTATGGAGGGAATGGTCTCATCGGCTCCTAAAGTCTGGGGTTCCACACAAAGGTCACCTGTCCTGTTTAAAACTGCACTCCTGTTTAAAACTGCACTCTAGCGCACTTAAAAAGGCCAGAGCAAGAGAAGTGGGGCAAGGCATGAGCTTATAATGAATGCAATTGCAACATAAATCTAAGAAGTTTAAACAGAATGGAAGATTTATTCTCTTTGCAAAATTACTGAAGTTTTACAATGTTAGAAAAACTTTTTTCTCTGTCCAGAACAAAACTTTCTTAGTTTAGGAGGGATACACCACAGACTGCTGCCTGGCATTCACACAACAGGACATTTTTATCCCCTGCAACAATAAAGCTGAAAATATAGACTGGTCAAAAGGGTACAACTGTAGCAAAAATATAATTCTATGTATTTCTTTTGGCCTTATGAAGGATTTGATTTCAAGGTTACGGGTGCACAGCTGACAAAACGCTGTGCCTTTCCAATGCAAGCTTTTAGGGAGAGGGATGATTTAAACCAGGAATGGTGCTTGTCCTTAGAAGGAAGAATGCTAATGAAGTGTTTGTAAGGCTCAGGATGTTTTAAATAGCTGCTAAATACTAGAAATGGCATTTAGATGATTCACTGCTACACACCAAATAAAAGCTTCATGCATACAGAACTCTACAGATTGCAATATCAGAGATTACTCTGGTAATAAATTCTAATTTCACCTTACCATTATTCAGGTAAAAAAAAAAACAAAACAAAACAAAACACAAAAAAATCCCCAGAAAACCCAACAATCACAACCCCCAAACACCCAGTCTTTACATCCACAAAAAAAAAAAAAACCCAAACAAACAAGCAAAAAACCCCAAAAACAAAAATAAAACAAAACAAAACAAAACAAAAAACAAAACAAAAAAAAAAAAAAAAAAAAAAAAAAAAAAAAAAAAAACAAACCAAAAACAAACCCATCCCCGTCACCTTGCTCCTTCACCTTTGCCTGGGACACTTCGTTCAGCTTGTTGTTCCTAGTTCAGAATTATTAACTGCTAGAATGTCATTACTGCAGAGAAGTGTTAGGCAATGGATCATAAATGTCATCTACGTGGCTTAGTAATCCCAGCTCCTCACAAACCAAACAGCAGGACTAAACTCAGAAGCAGAAATAACCAGTCAAATCAGAGAAGCACCAACTTGTATTCCTCCTGCACACACTAGAAAAAGCAACAAAGCTTGATCTGGCATATTCCTTATCTGCCTGGAGCTGGAACAAATGCCTCTTGTCTGGGAAATGGGTCCCCTCCAGCACCCAGCAGGCTGGGGGGTTCCTGAGTTTACTGTGTCACAACCAATAACTGGGAGGGGAATGATATGGTTTTCTATTGAACCTGTTCCTGTTTTGGATCTCATAGCCAGTTTGGCTCATGCACTGTGAGAATACTGCCTTTGGTTTGCTTTAAACCCACTAGTACATTTCATATTTGCAACTGCATACTGCAAGAACTTTCATTTGCTTTCTTTACTGCTTAACAGTATTAACAGTTAACTAACAATTAGAGTTTAACAGTGAGATTTTCAAAGCAGTCACAGCACCTCTTAGTGAAGACAGTAAGAATTATATTTAGTTACAGATTTTAAAGCTGGAAGAGCCCACCATTACCATCCGTGTAGCAGCTCATGTCACAGAGACTACAGAACTTCCCTGAAATAATGCTCTTACAAACATGTGGGCAAATGTTTTAGAAACTAACCAAGGCTTCACTTAAAAGTTATTATTATAGACCCTGATTCACTATTCCAGTTGTTAACCACAATCATTGAAACTTCTGTATTTTATTTCTAGTCTGAATTTGATACTGTCCAGTCCAAGAGGCAACTACGTGCATTCCTCACCCAGTCCTAAACTCTCTGCTTACTCACATAACCCAAACATGCATTGAGCGATAGAATATAATGAAAAGATTAAAAAAAAAAAAAAGACACAAAGCTTTTAATGAGAAATGTGCTATAAATCTCTTTTTTTGATATTTAAATCAACCAATAGTTCATGCAAGTTTGGTAAATTATCTAAGTATGTGTGAACACAATGCATTTCTAAAGAGATGCTATTTATTATGAATATGAGAATGTATATTGTCAGGGGGGTAAATTTCCTCAGTTTATTATTCCCATTTTTATGAATGAGGCCCTACCTATGGCTCCTTAGAAAGGTCTTTGGTAGAAATGACCTCTCCATCTAGAGATAAGATAAATTGTATTAAAGCTGCTGTGCAGATACAGCCTTGTGAGCCCAATTTACAGCCTGCTGGAGTCTAATAAAGCTCTTCTCTTGCACTGTGCTGCCAAGACTATTCCTGTTGTGGATAATGGCTGCATGTGCCTTTTTCTGCTGCAGGCACTTTTTTCTAGGATCTAGGATGACATCATCAATTCTTCCAAAATTAATAGAGCAGCTACACATGTAAGTGACAATTAACCAATTTTACATTCTTTAAAAAACCCCTTGCTACACTGAAATCCCTTGCTGTGTTCAGGAAAACTACTGTCTACTTTGTGTCATAAAGCAGCAGGTAAAGGGATAACTAACCTGGCAGAAAATAAGTGTTGCTTAGGAACCAAGTAAGGAGGAATAAGAATGCATTTATCAAATTCTACTGCAAAAGCTGGCCAGAATGGAATTCAGTGGCACACTGAATCACAGAAATGTAAAATGTAGGCAGCAGCATGTTCTGAACACCAGAGCAACCAAAAACTGCTGATTAAGGTCAGTTAGTAATTAAAAACCATAAAACCGCTCTGATTCTACAGAGGGTAATAAATCCCAGCCGAAACATTGTATAGGAGTGTGTTATGCAAATGAGAGCCTCGGGGCACTATTGCAGTGTAAGTAGTAACAAGGAGCCGAAATTCTGCAGGTAGAGTGTTTCTCTCACTTCCTCTGGGAATGTGTGAGCATTCTCAAAGTCAGCAGCTCCATAGGTTAGATGGGATTTCAGCTGGGCCTGGATGAGTGCCAGGATTTATGAAAACATACCATCCCCTGCCTGCCCAAACTGCACACGTAATGAATTAAGAATTTTCTGAGAACCCTTTCCAGCGTTCTGCTCTGGTAACATCACACAAATGGCTGCTTGGATTAACAGCCCCAGCACCGTCCTGGGCTTGTGGATGAAGCCCCAGCGATTCCCTCTTCCGAATTCCTATCAGGCATGTTCAATGGCTTGGATCAGGCTGTCTTTTCAATTACACACAAACCTTGTGAAACATCTCCACCGGTAACCCAACACTCTGTGGGCAATGAGGAAACTCAATCCTCTTTCACCAAAGTAAAGCTTTGCTCTCCTGTAACAACGAAGCTGGGATTAATGAACACTTTCTGTTATCCTGCCTCAGCACCCATCGGTTCTTATCTGTTCTCAGAACTCCGCATTCCTCCATCCCTTTTCCAAGCACAGGCTCAGCTCCTGCGGGAGGACTTTAGACAGACAGAGCTGTGCAATAAAACCAAGCTGCTCTCCCAGGTGGGTTTGTGTTTCCTTCCCCACGCTGAAATGAAAACCTCCTGTCTCCTCGCCTTCCCGTTCGAGATGAATTACCAGTGCAGGTCCTGCGCTGCCAGCTCTGGACTACTGACAGTATCATTAAGCTCAGCTCCACCAGGGACAGATCTCTTCAGACACTGAACAGTAATACTTTTATGCTGCCTTAGGAGTTTTGCATACTGCACGTTGCATCGGGAAGCAAATCCCTCTCCCAGTGCAGGAAAAGGCACGGGCAGAGCGTTCAAAGAACGCGTTGTTAGAGGTCCCTCTGTGTTTCTAGAGGGCAAACGCTGCCTTTTCTTCTGGAAGTGCTCAAGACAGAACAGGCCGCTCCTCTTTCTTTGCTGTTTGCTAGGAGTTCACAATAAATCTCTGAGTTGTGCCATAGGCTGCAGGCACGGAACGTTGTGTGAATACCCTGTGTGAGCAGGTGTGGGGGTACTGACAGCCCCAGGTACCTTTCCAAACCCTATGCTGGAAAAAAGAACTTCCTGTGAAGTGTGCACACCATTGCACGGTGCCTACAGGTAGGAGGAACATGTTTTAACTAAGGAGTGGTTGAAGTAAGACCCATTCATGTCCGTGGAACATCATGGACATGCAGCTATGGAGCAATAATGACCTATGGAATGCTTTTGGAATGACACCAGCTGCTGTAGCATCATGATTCTGCAGTTGCTAAAATAATTGCCTCAGCATAGAGGAAGTTTTACTGCTTTAGTTTCCTCTGTTCCCCAGTGCTAGGCCTTGTAAATGCTGTGAAATAGAAACTATCACAACATTCAGCAATGAAAAAAAAAAAAACAAAAAAAAAAAACAAAAACAAAAAAACAAAAAAAAAAACCAAAAAACAAAAACAAAAACAAAAAACAAAAAACAAAAAACAGAGGAAAAAGCCCTGAGAAACTAATTTCCTCAACTGGGTGTCAGCAGTTTCTGTATCAGCCTGCAAAAGCCTTGAGTTATTTGATCTTCAGGTTACATTTCTTCCCTGAAAATGGACTTTAAGTGTATATATTTGGCAAAATCTACTCTTAAAGCTGTAATAATCCGCCCCTGCCGGTAGGTCAATACTTTTATATATACATATACGATGGATAAAACAATAGTGGTTCCTGTTAATTTTCAGTGCTCTTTATTGCACAGGTTCTTTCACCCACAGAACTCCTGCTACCATAAACCCTCAGAATTCTGGACACAGTAAGAACATGTATGGTCTAAACTTCCACTACTTCAACTGTCATAAAATAAAAACCGATATCGCTGGTGTTTGTGTTCAGGGGCCTGTGCCCTGAGTGGGCGGCCGCCTCCAAAAAATCCAAACAACAGAGGATGTGTCCCAGACCCAAGCTGCCCCCACCTCAAACCTGTGCTGCCCTGACAGTCCCCAGCGTGTGAAATCCAGGAATCAAGAAGAAATGTGTTGCCCTTTTTCCTGACATGTAGCAATGACCATTTATAAGTAAGCCGTATCCATCTTTTGGTTTGGGTAAAGAGATTTAAAAAACAAGCTCCTTTTTTACTGTTATAGGAAATTCCTTCTCATGTTGTCTCTAAAGTAAACAATTGTAAATGTATTCATGGGCATTTATAATATTGCCGAAGATCTATGTCTTCAGATCGTGGATGAGGCACCTAATTCTCATGGGATTTTTAAAAACATTCTTGTTTAATACATTTTGGATCCTATATCTCTTCTGAACTTTGTAGTTTTAATGCATTTTCTCTTCATTTTTAAAGGGAAAAGAGCAAGAACACTCCCACATTTTTACCACAAATAATCTCAAGGGATGTTTCATTTGCCTCTCACACTCATGTTTGAGCCCACAAGTAAATTTCAGATGCTGATAAAATTGTTAAAGCCAGCAGCCCAGCAGCTGTATTATATGTCTTTAGCTGTATTTCACCCTTATCAGAGGCAACATCCAAATGTTAGCCGACATTAACGATAAAAACGGACACACCTATTTTACACAGAAGAAAATATCAGGTTTAGAATAATCATGGAAGAAGTAGAAACGCTGTGTAGTTCACTAAGTGGTCTGTGACTGACTCTGCGTAGAGGCAAACCACACAAGTTGCTTTCTGAAAATCAAAGAGGCCTATGTTTGCTTGATGCCGAGGCTGTCACTGATTAAAGATGGGCTTGGCAACTGTATCAATGGGGCTTGAGCAGGCACTTCCCTGCCATGGCAGAAACCTGGAGCCAAAAACCTAGGAGGTCCCCTCCAGAATGGCCTTGCTTGCAACTGACTCCAGTCTCTCTCTTGTCTGATTTCAACCGTCCTGATGAAGACATTAATCTCCCTTTTTCTGGTTTACAGCAAATCATGACATCTCTGGTTACAGCAGAGCTCTCACAGTTACTAGCAATACAGATTAAATCCACAGTACTGTTCCTAGATGGCTCATTTCAAACTCACCAAACAAATATCCCACAGTCCTCATTCCAAGGATACAGTAACTTGGATATGCCTGGAGACATGGAACAGGAAACTTGGTTCCTTTCCATATTTTATGACTAACAGTGTGGGTGTATTAACTCTCAAGTGGAAGGTATTGTGCTGATCAGACTTTGATCCCAGTCTACTGTTTCCAATACACAGCATACAGTCAGAGAAAGAGTCCCTTGGGTGAAATTCTGGGGTTAAAAAGATTTAAGTGTGCGAGGTTGGAACCAACTCACAGAAATAAGGAATATACGGTCAGTGGAGACTCATATCACTGAATACACATCACTCAAGGTTTGCATATGGAACTCCAATGATTCCCAAACTACAGGATTTTCTCTTCACCTGTTGTTTGCCACAGACCACTGAACCACAAAATTCCAACACATCACACACAGAGAGCTGTAGGGATGCACAAGCAAATGCCTTCTGAGGAATGTTAAAATGGTCTAAGCTCCCCGTGAGGTCACCTTTTAACCTGAGGTGCCAGGACCCCAAATATTGGCTGCCACAAATTCTCTTGGAATCACTTCTGTACCTTGCAAAGAGACGTTGAGTCACCAGTAAGGCTCTGGGAACTCTGCAATTCTGCCCAACACAACAAAGTGTCAATCCCAAAACACCCTGGTACAGAAAGCAGTGTGCTAGGGACAGGGAGTGCTTGGCTTTGCCTTGGAGGGACCTTTAAAGCTCTGGTCTGGCAACAGCACAAAACTGAGATCCCAAAACGTTTTCTGGGCTGCAGCCACTTACACCTTCGGAATAGCTCTGTCCTGATGCACAGCAAAAGAAGTGGGGAGATTTAATATGGGGGGATCTCCCTGCAATCCAATTTATCACTGATTGGTTCTAGAACAGGATCAACTAGAAAAAAGGCTTTCCCAGTGGGATTTCACCAACCCCATGCTTATTTCACTGACTTTCATATCACTCAGGGGAGCCTCAGAGATCCAGATTACTTTGCATTTTGGAAAGCCCAGTGACGTTATTACCAGAGATGTAAGAAAACCAATATTTTGGTTTTATATTTGTGATCTTTTTTCCACTTTTTGCATTTCAAGTGTTGGTATTTCACAGTTTTTCTTTTTGCCAGCTGATCCCCTATAAGAAGGGTGAGCTATAAAACCAGTTCCAAACTGTAGATGGTTTTGTAATCAGATGATGTTAAGGGCAGCAGCTAGGGACAGTAGCACTCAATAAAACTTTACTAGTTAAAGTAAAACTGGCACCAGTATTTTCTCTGTTAATATGATTAGCCCACTGGAAATTACTGCATGACACAGTGTGCTTTGAGCAATCTGTCTCCTTCCTTTGTTGTTGCACTGATCACAGATCTCCTTAAGGACATATTTATATGTTTTAGAAATTCTTCAGGAAGAAAATGTAATATAGCATTGATGCAAATTGCTGTAATACCATGTACTGAACTGATTTTAGGATATTATGAATATTGCTGTTTCTATGAAAATTGAGCACCGGTTACAAAATCCAAATTCACACAGGCAAAACCCAAGCACAAACAGACACACACACATACACACTTGGTGAATGCTTTTGGAATCAGTCCAGGATGATTTATTTTCCAACAGTAAATTTCCTCCGTGTATAGCATTCACTAAACACCACGAGCACTATGTACAACACTTTACCAGGATGTATTACACCCTGGGCAGTTTTTAATGCCAAGATAGAAGAACGTCAGCCAAAAGGTAAAACTGGGAGGAAAACCCCACCCATATTCCTGCTTTTAAGCCAGCCAATATCAGTATCAATGTCAATTGATACTCCTCTTTGTAAGGAGAGGGAAAATAAAACAAGTGTGCATGTATGTTAGAGCTTCTCAGTGACAAATAAGCAATTTGAAGTGAAAAACTAGGAAATCCACTTATGCAAGGTCTAAGAACAGAACTGGGGTTTCCCAACTCTAGAAGTGGAAGAAAAGGCTCCACAGGAGGATTTGAGAACAGGCAAGTGTGAAGCTGGCTCCTTACTGAGCTTGAGCAACGTGATTTCTGGTTTTGCGTTTCCCAAGCAGACACCATGTTTTATGTCCATAGCCTGCATTATGCACTTTATGACTGGGACACATCACACATCTATTACCTAGGATGACTAATTATTTGGGAATTACTGCAGTGAGTAATGCCAGCAGAATTTGCTTTATTGCTTCAGCATAGCTGAGCTGGAAAATGCTTTATGGATATATCTAATTCCATGAAGACAAACAACTTTATAGCCATCGTTAACACAAACTGTAAACGCTAAACATGCAATTCTGTATAATTCTTAGAGGCATGGAAGAAACCCCTGACAGCCGACCTGGAATATAACCCACCCATGCAACGTCAGAGGGAAGCAGAAACACGGCAGCAATCAGAACACACGGCTGTGATTTGCCAGAACACAGGGAGCTCCTGTAATTCAGTTCAGATGTAAGCCCGGGGTAAGTCTGTCAGCATAATCAGGATTTTCACAGTATGTGAGTCCTGCCTCCAGGCATTTGGAAACACCTTCTCCCTGCTGGCCCCTCACAGTACCTGGCAGTGTAATGAAACCAGACCTGCGTTCTGCACCATCTGCTTTACCCCACACTGACTGTGGCCCTGATCCTGCACACGCTGCCATTCACAATCAAAATTCCTATCATAAACAGCCCTGCTGCTCATGTGAGGCAAGTACAACACATGCATGGTTTTTGGCAGAAGTGGAAATTGTGCCTCTTTAGGGGCACCATGGAATTGCTGACTGGATAGGAATGGGTCCACAAGTGTCATTTCACTGTACAGAAAAAAAAACCATGAGCTAAAAACAAACTGCAGAATCTGAGTTTCAATCACCAAAATTAATGCCAGCCACAATGTACTCGCTAAGCAATAAAGGTGTCCCAGAAAATGGTTTGATAAAAAGCAAAGCAAGTAAAATGCAAAAAGATCCAACTAGTAGGGATCCAACAGTGCTGCTGAATTAAAACAGGCCAGGTCACTCTTTCCTCCACTTCTTTTTGGGTACAAAGCTGTATAACACAATCAGAAGTAAATACTGGGTATCACCAGCTTTATCCTGATAATTCTCTTTTCTAGCAGACCCAAAGCCTTTCAGAGCACGATCCCTTTCCCAAACACAGTCATGGGCTGGGAGACCATATTTGGCAAAGGTGAGAAAGCAAGGAATGTAAAAAAAAAAAGTGCAAAGGGAGTAGTTTACTTTATGAAGCAGACGTGTTTCTCCCCTTTTCCTCTATCCCTTTACAGTTTCTCCAGCTCATGCTACTGAAGGAAAGGACATGATTGAAAAAAGCTGGTCTGGGGCTTACGGGGGCAGTTCTGAGCTCTGTACAGATGTCTCGTATGATGGAGAACTATTAGGTACTACAACAGCACAAGGTACTAAGTGCACCTTGTGAATAGTGTTGTTCACACAGATACTGCTTAAAAAAAACCCAAACGTGGAAGGTTTAATGGCTTCACAAGGATCAGTTATAAAGGTAAGGAAGTTTTGAGTTTATACAGTTCAATTTCTGGAAACAGTAAGAGCCTTTTAGTTTGCCAAATGAATTAGTAAATGAATATAGAATTGCAGAGTTTGCTGAGCCTCTAGGGAAAAAAAATGTGGTTGTGATTGGTACTGCCATTTGTTAAAAACTGTTTGGAAACCTCCGGAAACACAAGGAATTGCTTTCCATGTTCAAGGGCAAGCCAAAGAAAGTGGAACAGACCAAATTCATCAGTGCTGAGCATTGCCTCCTGTCTGTTTAGTACATTGTGTGAGACCCGTGGGTTTAGTGATCCTCAAATCCTCATGGATGAGCTGCAGCACAGGCACCCCTGATCTAGAGGAGATTTTCACCAGAGGAATCATCTCTTTTCTGACTGGAGTTGCCCTGGTACTCTGACACAACCATAGTGTCACGGAATCATTCTGAATCTACAAGGTACTTCTCAAGCAGTGTTTTCTGAACCCTCACTTCCATTTGGGAAAAGGGGTCTTGGCCACTTAGGACCCAACTGTCCTTTCCTTTTAACAAATCTTCTAGGGATCACATTGCTTTTTTGAAGGAAAAAAAAAGAGAATGGGCAGTTCAGCCAGTCCCATTTTGTATGAAACTACAACTGGGCTCAAATCAAAGTTTCAAAGCACATGTAAGCAAAGAGAATGCTGGAAAGGGAGTCTGGAACAGAGACACTACAGCAATCACTTCCTATCTGCAATTATTTTCCCCATGAGGAAGGCTGGGCCTCTACCTGTTGATTCATGATGAAAATTTGGGAGGAACAGAAACTACTAAATACATGATATAAAGTACATCCATAAACACCACATGAGCTCTGTTATGGAAAACCTTATTAGACTGAATATGTGAAGGCTCTTTGCAAAGCAGCCTTTGAGGAGTTCCTCCCTGGATTTCTTTCATTCCAGACCGCCTGAAATCTGGGTGTGAGAAGTGCAGGGGTGAGAACACACATCAAGGTACCATATGATTACACTGCTCCAACATGCTCTGGAATTGCTAGGGAAACACAATGATATTTTTCATTAGGAACGGAGAAGATAATTGACAGCAAGGAGAGAACCCAAAGGGCAGCTCTGGTTGCTTATGCAAATTGTCATAGTGCTTCAGACAAATCCCTCAGGCAACAAATGATAAGAACTTTGGATAGGTTGTTCTCTCTCAAGAGAAAATGAATGAATTAAAATAAATAATAAAAATAAATAATAATAAATAAATAAAAATAATTTAAAATAAATAAAAATAAAAAATAAATAAAAATAATCCAGATGCGATTGTTTTAAAAATGTACGAATTAGGTTTTCATTTCTTTCCTATCACAAAACAATTCCAAAACAAGAAAGACAAAACTCCACATAAACTCATTTCTTCAATTAAATACCAAAATAATTTTAAAATGAAGCCCCACAACCTCTTAAAATAAGAACACGTATACTTTAAGATGGGGGGGAAGATAAAAAAATGTTTAAGTCCAATAACTTATTGAAGACCTCATTTAAGCTGAGGTGACTGCGATTCCTTTGCAGAAAGGATCTGGAGAGAATGAGTGGTTTCAAGGCGAGGGCGAGCGACCCTTCGCTCCTGCTGTGCTCACTCTCCTTTCACTCACCGAACCGCTTGACTGCGCCTGCAGAGGAGGGAACGCATCCCCGGCAGCCCACGGCCAACATCACCTGCCCAAAAGCCTACGCTGGGCACGCTCGCGGATTCTGTTCGACAGTTACCTTGGATCACATGAAGTTAAAACTTTAATTGCTTCATCTCCACTTACAACCGCCCCATTCCAACCAATAATCTCCGTGAAAAACACCGCCTTACCACCATTCTAGCACCTACCACCAAGGAACAATGGAAACGAGGCAGTAAAGTCAAAGAAAACACTCCGTAACTACACTAGGGCAAGTCTTGGCACATGCTAAGACAAAACAGAGAACGGTGTTTGTATTGAGGGCTGGTTTTTTTTTGAAAGGAACAGTGACGGCTAAGTTCCGTGACAGAACACGGTACAAAACCTGTCCTGGTGAACTGGCACAACCCCATTTAGTGCATGTGCAGAATCACAGAATTCGCCGAGTTGGAAGGGACCCATCGGGACCAGCGAGTCCAACTCCCGGCCCTGCCCAGCACAGCCCTGAGAGTCACAGCCTGTGCCTGAGAGCCTTGTCCAAATGCTCCTCGAGCTCTGGCAGCCTTGGGGCTGCGAAGGCAATCCTTAACCCTTTTACAGTGTGTGCGCATTCCAACTGTGCAGGGAATCCTTAATCCTTCCACAACGCTACCATTGTGTCGTCTTCCATTTACCTGCCAAAGCAACCTCCTTGAAGCCCAGCACAGGGCCAAAAGAATCCCAAACCTCAACAGCCAGAGAGACTCACCTTAGCAGCGGGCACACGCGATCCTGCCATCTTCCAGGAGCACACGGCACGGCAAGAGGGCTCCTGGGAACAGCCCGTAACTCCACGCCGCGGCCATTACCGAGCACCGCGGCGGGCAATTATCAGGCCGTGAGGGCGCTACGGGGCCGCTCTCCCGCGCTGCCAAGGGGCGCCGTGAGGCGCAGCCCCGAGGCCCAGGCCGTGGGCCGAGCCCGGCGCCTCCATCCGCCTCCATCCGCCTCCAGCCGGCGGCACGGAGCCCGGGCAGCGCCCATCCCGTCCCCGCAGGGCCCGCACGCCGTCCCCCGGAGCGGCACGGCCACAGCCCCGGGCGGGGATGGCCCCCGGCCAGCGGCGGGGCCGATGTGCCCCCGCGCGCGGCTCCGCGCTACGGAAGGGCCGGCAGCGCCTCCCGCCTTTCCTCGGGAGCGCGTTTGTGACTACGGGACGCCTTTCCCGGGACACTTCGAAAGGCTGCGCTGGGGAGCGTCTCGGGGAAGCCTTCGAGGACAGAGATCAGGATTTTTAAGTAGCATCAGCCCAGCTGGATCACAGGAGAAGAGCCCGCAGACAAATTAGATTGTGTTGGCGCAAGCTGGGAGCGCTGAGCTGCAGCGCCCAGGGCACCGTGCCTGAAATCCAAGTGCTGCCAGACTCGGGCATTGTGAAACCCGGGGCTCACCTCGGAGAAGTCCACGTGTGCAAATCCAGCTGTCAGCCGCTCAAATTGCTGCACCTCTTTCCTCAGATAGCACCGTAATTTAATTAAGTGTTGATGTGTTCTGGGTGGAAGCCCCTCAGCAGCACTGCTTCTGAATAAGCCATTTCATTTCACAAAGGGAATGGGAACAGAGGCCTTTCCCATACTACAGAAATATTTTGGAACCAAAGTCAAATTCCATTTATCATTGTTTTCGTAGTAGTTGGATTTAAACTCAAAAAATAAAAACCTACATCACAAATTATATTCTTATAACTCATTAAGGGTGATTGCAAAATCAGTGGAAAAACTTGAACCAAGTTTCCCAGTGTTGAGGGATTAATCTGTTTTGCCACTGTTTTCCAGGCTTATCAAAAGACAAATCTGCCTTGGTCTTTGCTTGACCAACAGTAAGCTGTTGGAATAGGATATGTCCCTTTTTCCAGCTAAAATTGTTACATTTTACATCTCAGGAAACCTCTGGAGCTGATTATAAGTAGTACCAATAAACCAAGATGCAGATTTACAGCTACTTCGTTACAGGTTTCTTCCTCTAAAAAAGGGAAGGCAGCCCCTCTCTTCCTTGCATCTATCTGAGAGTCTTTGTGGTATCAAATGCAGGCCAAGGGAACATATGGCCCTGGGATTTCTTCTGGATGAGGTCATTCTGAAGTAAGGTCTCTTTTCCTCCCTCCACAGACACTTACATGCTGTCCTCAGAATTTGGCCATGACATTCCAGATAAAATTATCACTTCCCCAGTCCTTAGTATCGCCTCAATTTTCTGTTTTAAGTCAGCGCTGGGAGGACAGCCACATTCCCTGCACAATAGCTGACAGATTCCTTGGGTTTCCGCCAAATTTCTGCTTTGTAACTGGTTCTCGCTGCGCTTTGGAGTCATTTCAGCCCCTGAGCTGCCAACTTAGTTGGGAGTTTTGGGGGTGTTTTCAGGAATCATTTTTTTTGAGAGCATCAAGTGACCTCTAAGCCAGATATAAGCCCAGCTATTCCTAGTTTTGAGAAAATTCAAGCTGCTCTTTTTGGAAAGAGAAGTTAGGGCGGTAGCAGGAATTTGGTTTAAAAGTTAAATGTGCAGAAATAACATCAGCACAGGTTCCACAGCCTGCAAGATTGGTTGGTCTGTGTGATCCACAGCAACTGGCGATGGAGTTGCACATTAGCAATGATTGTACTGGCACACGTTTTGGGATGTACCCTGTCTGCACCAAAAATACCGGGCATTGCATACAGGGAGTGAAGGGCAGTGGGAAACAGGGCTTTGTGCAAGCACTAATTACAGACTTTGGATCGGGACTGGAGCTGGTGAGCAAAAGGAGGTACATCAACAAAAAGTCGTTCTGAGGAAGAAAAGGGTGTGAGGATAGTACCAATGCACAAATAACATGCCCTAAAGGATTTTTTTTTCTCTCATTAGAATACTTCCTCTCTTTTCACATTTCTTTAAACAGCCACACAACACCCCCGTCCCATTAGACTTCATTGTTACTATTACTCTTATACTTTAAAACAGCAAGTAATGAGCGGTAACAGGCGTAATTCCTTAGATCCAGCTTATCTCTTTAGTTGGGAGCTCTCCCCCCGCAGTGCACGCAGCTCCCAGTGAGAGGGCAAAGGTGCTCAGGAGGGCAGCTGCAGCAAGGCTGGAGCCCCGAGATGGCGGTGCTGGCGGGGAGTGGTGCGGGTGGCGTTGGAGAAGCGCTTCAGCCCTCGCTGTCCCATCGCTGCCGCTCGCGGAGCCCTGACCTGCCCCACAGGTGCTGCGAGGCTCCGGCGGCGTTCATGAGAAACCGGAGCTTTTCAGCTGAAAGGCACTACTAAAAATACTGCTGTTTCCATGGCAACAGCCCGCGCTGTACAATGGGGTGGCTCTTTGCAGGATATTGCCAAAAGATGCGAGATGAGAAGCTCTCGCTCCAGCCGCCAGAGCTGCAATAGAGCAAAGGACCCACGGAAGGCACTGCTATTTATATAACCACCTCTGGCTTGCGTTGTGCCTTTGTGCAGAGCTCCTGGTTCTCTCAGTGTGCCATTCCAAAGACAGACTTCCCAGGAGCGCAGAATAACAGGAGCAGCAGTACCTACTGTAGTACATTAAGGTCTTCTCCTTCCATAGGTTTCATACTGGTTGCCAAAATGCGCCTTTAGAGCCATATCAACATTTAAACTTGAACTACAGCAATATATTGAAGCTACAGAGAGGCTGCCAGGACTTACCTCAATAACCAAATCATGATTGCTTGAGGTAAAAGATTTCGTAAATATTCACCCACAAATAGGCTTCAAAATTCATAGCCACCCTCCTAAAAGTTGAATTTTGAACAGCCGTTAGCCCTTAGGGTTTTAGAGTGGGATTTAGTGGGAATTAGTAAGAGAAAAGCTGTTACTGGGATCAAAACGACAGCCTGAATGGATGTTACACCTGACTTCAATCCCATTCTTGAAACTCTTTGCATAAAACCTAGAAATAAACTAGGAAATGAATCAGCTTGGCCTTCATGAATGCTGTCCTTGTTCATTATGTCTAACTCGAATAAACAAGAGTTTTTGATTGTTTCTGAGTGAATAGTTGGAAGAGAATTTAAGCAAACTGGCTTCCCATCCTTTGCTCTCAGATATCCAGTTTTCATCTCAAAAATTGGTCAATCTGCCAAGTCTTCATATAAAAACGAAGGCAAAGCACAACTAAATGAGGACATTTCTTGGAAGTTTATCTTCTTTCATGATTACAACAAGAGGCCGTTGGAGTTAAAGCGCATCCACTGTTTATCCTTTGTGTGGAGAGGCTGCCTGCAGAAAGGGATTCAGTTTACATTGTTGTCAGTCTGGCAGGAACTGAGTAACTGAGGGCCAGTGTGCCTTGCTCAGCTATTCAAGAAACAGTGTTCAGCAAGATCCTTCTACAAATATCTAATTGGCTTCTCAGGCTAATGTAATTAAATCAGCTTCAAACACTCGTTTAGTTGCCAAATTGTTCGAAGTACAGTAGAACACAGGGATATTGCCAGGGAGATATGGATTAGCAAATGAAGAGAAATATAAAACTTCAGGGCCAGAAACAGAATTGTACTGAGGAAAAAACAAGGGTTTTCAATTAAGAAGTGGAGTTTTATCTCTGATAGTTATAATAGCATTGGCATTATAACAGCTATAGAGTAAAGGTGAATATATAGCAAAGAGGAGTTCTCTGGGGACTGCAAGTACACACCTGTATTAATAGAGCTTACACTCCTGTAATCTCTATTAATATGATGTACTGATCTTGCAAAATGCAATCCCTATCAGTTGTCCCACTATGGCTTTGAGTAATTTCTGCTCACCAAGGCACTGAATCATGTGATTTCAAAGGGATGTGAGCACATACTTAAAGTTAAGCCCATGTAAGTGGAAAGGCATAAACTTCAGCACATGCTTAAATGTTCATTGAATTGCAGCCTACACTCCTTTGGCACCTGGCCCATTTGCAGGGGTAATTTCACAACTTTTTCCTTTGTCTGCAAGTGACTCCGTGTTTTTCTGTGCAAAACACATCTCCACTTAAAATGGAGATACCGACTCCAGGTATAGAAAAAAACAGTAAAATAAAGGTCATGTTTCATGGACTTTTTTCAAACTTGGCATCACCTAACCAAGACAGAAGTCTAATACAGAAGCATATATATATATATATAGTAATCAATGATCACATTTCACTGCAAAAGTTCCCCTTTTTTCCATTTCTTCCACATTAATCCCCAGTGATTTTTCTGAGAACAGAGTAAAGCCTCCCTTAATATCTGACCTACAGTGATTTTGATCTCCCAGAACAAGATTAGCATTATCTGTCCTGTCCTTCACATTTTACTGTGGAAGGAATTACTAGGTAAAATCTGGCAGTAAACAAGGTTGCAGTAAGAACTCTTCAGCGTGAAAATAATGAGTCAATTAAATTATCCCTGTCCCACTTCCCTGTCGGAATCAATGGTCATAGCTAGAACAGCACAACAGAAAGAATCTTTAAATTTTTTATTAGAAAATAGCATAGGAATAGAAGTGAATAAGAAAGTGATGTCATTCCTATTGCAAATATACTAAGAAGAAAGAAAATTGTTACAACTTTTAAACTGTTGTAAGTGGATCGACACAGTGAAAATGAAAACCTGACGAACAAAATGCATTAGAAAAATACAGAAAATCTAAGGTTGAGCAATTGCATCCAACTGAGAGATAAAAGCACTCAGTATCCCTGAAAATTGATCTTGCAAGCATAGAAAGAGCATTCTAAGTGTAGCCTGACAGGTCTTTCAAGGACCTGAGGAACATAAAGGCAATTGAATACAGTTCTTTTCTATTTTAATTAAAAGGAACATTCCATGCAAAGACTTAATTTGCCAGTTTCCAGCCTAGACTGAATTTTTATAGCTGAATTTGAAACTCTTCAAAATAAGGGTTTATATAATGGAAAGGCTGACACAAGCCTGACTTCAGGGATGAGAACCACAGCATCAGATTTTCCTCTCTTGGTGCAGAAATTACAAATGGCTTCAAGCAAACTTGAGGTAAAGAAAAGATAAAAATGATCAGTAGCTTTTTAGATGCACCTTGAAGAAAGCACTTTTGAGTGACAAATAAGATCAGATTCTAAAGCACATAAAGCAGATGTTTGCCAGCATCACGAGAAATAGCAGGGAAAAATTTTGCTTTTCCCCGAGGCAGATCTTCCTTGGACATGCACTGGGAAGGAAATTGAACCCAAAAGCAAAGTAAAGCAGTAAAGCTGCCCTGAAGAAAAGTAGCAACAGGTGCTGGCAAAGCCAGAAAAAGAGGAAATGCCCTCTTTCAAGCAGCTCTTGGGCAAAACAGTGTATGATAGCAAGCAGAAAGCAGTTCCCTGACATAATTGTTCCTCTGAGGATTTCAGCAAACATCTCTTGGCTTCCTTGCAACTGCTTGCAGAAACAGGAGCGATGCAACACTTCAGCAGCTGCATGTGTGCAGGATTGTAGGAAAGCTGGGTATAACCCTGAGCTCCCTCTTTTTGCTCTGTGCAAGGGAGAGGCTTGTGTATAAAGGTCTTGTTTCTCTCAATATCTATTCAAAATCACTTCTATTTTTATTTCTAATACAGCTTTTGGGGTTTGGACTGTAAAACCATCTTTGTCTCCTTTTAGGGAGTTCACTGCAGGGGAGTCTAGGCTGTTCCACTGCAACATCCTGGCTGGCTTTGGATACTCGGTCTCGGTCTGTGAGTTTGCTTGTCACAGCAGATGACAACGGGAATTTAAAGAAATCCATGCAAGCATGGAGATTTTCCCCATTCCTGTATTCTCTGAATCCCCAGTGGTGTTGGTTTTCAGAAAAGCAACTGAGTGACTGAATGGAAATTGGTGGTTTCTTTTGGAAGTTTAGGACAAGAGTTAAAGCAAATAAACAAATGCTGTAGACCAGAACATTTAAACTGGTGCCAAAATAAACCCAGACAAACGCTGTAGTGATTCAGGCTCTGGAATTGTACATACAAGAGTGTTCACAAATGTTTTCACTCTTTCAACAGTAACAACAAGAGAAAGCTACCACAGGCATGGAGTGAGTTATCTCAGAGTTAAAATTTTCAAGTGGAAGCGGTACCAGCCACGGCTGTGTTACCTTGGTGAGATTATGTGCCACAGTCAGAGCAGAGCACATTCTCCAAGTGTGTCAGTCACACAGATAAACCAAAATTTCTAAAAAGCTGCCTGGGCACACCTTTGCTTCAAAGACCAGAACTCCTCTTCTTCCATCATAATAGATGCTTTTCCAACCCTCCTTGTGAGGAAACTCCCTCATTTCTATCTAAAACCTGAACGCCCAGCAACTGTTTGCCATTCTGCACATTTCCACTCTGCATTTTTTCAAGGAAATACATTTAAATTACAATTGTGAAAGTCTCTCTTTACTTTTTCAGTACCAGGCTAGAGATGTATTTCATATTATCCCTTTTCTGCTTGTTTGGAGCCAAGTGTGGAGGAATAAACCACTTGGGAATGACAATATGAGTGAGCTGTGGGAGACTGCCAGACTTTATTACAAATAGAAAACCCACTCAGAGTGGGACAAGGTGCAATATAAACCAATCTGAACTATCTCAAAAGGCAGCAAGCAAATTTCTCTCAGATTCAAAACCTGTCTTGCCTTTCTTTCCCCCCTCTCCTTTTGATTTTTCTGCACCTCTGCATTTCTTAGGTCTGGTCATGTCTGAAAGCAAAATAGTGACTTTTGCCAAAAAACCTGTTGTCACAGGATTTCTAGTACATTTTGGCAGGTGCAAAAGATAGATCCCTGCATTTTTACCCAGTTACTGTGAAAACTCCAAGCCTTCAGAGATTCCTCCAGTGCAAGTGAGGATATGAGCCTGAAGCAATTTCCTTCCTTTTATATAAGTCAGGGTCACCTTTGAGTCAAACAGAATCCAGAAGGATTTTCGGCATGGGTTTATTTCTTCTAATTTCTATTTCCTTAATTCCCTTTCTGATTTAAGAATCCCGAAGGGAGCTACAGTTTACCACAGCAGGAGGGCACAGACAAATATAAGAACCTATGTTAATAATAAAATTATCTGATCTGCCTTTTTGTTGGAGGTGCCACAAAAAATCAGTCTCATACATCCTCTCCAAGAACTGAGGATCATTAATCATAGCAATGCTTATTTTTCACTCCTTTTGAATGTATGTGCTATTTCCCTAAGAACAGTGAAATGCACTCAGTTTTCCTGTGCTGTGGCGTTGTTATAGGCTGGGTTAGCACCTGCATACAGAAATACTCCTGAAAAAATACCACACTGAGTGAAAAAAAAAATAAAGCAACTTGCAAAATGCATTATTTTATGGGAAACCCACAAGCCACAGATCCCACTTGACTTTAAATCAGTTATAAAACACTCTTTTCAAGTGGATTCTCCAGGCCATGATTTACTTGGTTTTTGTTTTTTTTTTTTTTTTAATTTTATTTCCAGTGGCAGAGAAATTCTTCAGAAATGTCCTATGAAGTTATAGCAGGTGATTGTCTTCCTGAACAAAAAAGGATATATGGTCTTCCAAATTTCAGTATGTCTCTGCTACTTCAAAGTGCTTTAGTAACCTTTTGAAATACTCACAAAAGCAATCAATTTGTTAAGATAATCATCTACTGAAAAATAAATGATTCAACATTGCTGTCCTTACTTTCATTCCTAAGAAGCCAGATTTTAGACATAATTTCTGGGTTTAGGTTCCATGCTTTGCTGAACTTAAAACAATAGCTCTTAAATATGTTATTAAGGGAAGGGGTGAAGCACAACAGGATTATGTATTGTCTACTTTGCTGTGAAATGAGCCTGAAATGCTTTCCCTGACCTTTTTGGCTGGCTGTTGCCTATAATATAACACTGTTTCAAATACCACTTCCAGTCCATGTAAAATCATTTGAGAGATGTAAATGTAATTCCTGGAGGGGGCATGACAAATTGTACGTGTTACACTTGTCATCCTTCAGAGCGCAGAGGTTACGTGAGGAATGCAGGTGGGAGCAGTATTAGGTACTCCCTGTGAATCAGGAGTGTAGCAAAGCAAGGAAACAGGAAGGACCATGATGGTTATTACATTGATTTTTTCCATGAACAAAGATAGCTTTTTTAGTCTCTGGGGGTGGCAGCTGCCTAAAAGAACACAGATTGCTTGGGATAACTTACATGGAACTGTATCACAGGGCAAACAATCATTTCACTGCAGTGGACAGAGCAAGAAAGAGCTTGCATGCCCCAGGAGTGTGGCATAGGCAATGGAAAGTTAAGCTGCAGAGCTGAGTGACCTTTGAAGCAGTCCTGAAAGAGGCTCACAGCCTGCAAGGGCCAGAAATCTCGGGGGTCTTGGAGCTTGACATGTCCGACTCCTCTGTGCTCAATCCTCCAGTCACCAAATCTGACCAAGAATGAAACCTGAGCTCAAGAGCCTTATGGTTCTTTGCACCCTGATCACAACTGATTGTATTTCTACCCTCTGGGAAGAAATCCATGCTAAGAACTACACTTGCCTTTGTAAACTAAGAAGTTTAGGTCTGTAAGTTCCGGGCCTCAGCAACTTCTTTGAGACCAAATGTGCTCAGGGATGTGGCAGAACCACACCCCTTAAAACACAAGTCAAAAAATGGCCAGAAAATTATTAGGAAAGCTTTTAACTGCCCTGGAAAATTCCAGAAGCATCCTGGTGATTAAATGAGGGGGTTAATGCACTAATAAAAATAACTGCTGTGAGTTGAAGCAGACTGTCAGCCCAGTGTGGTCTTTTGAAAATTACAGTGAACCTGCAAGTGAATCCAAACCCACCCTTCCCCTTGTGGCATCAGCTGGGTGGAGGCTCTTCTGTTCAGACCTGAGCTCTGCCACTGTGCAGCCAGCAGAGTTTTTGTGAAAAGACAAAAGAAGGGGAAGAAAACAAACTGGGTGTAGCTGCTTGGGGATTTTTTATTTGTCTGGGTGGTAAAAAGCTGAGGGCAAAGTGTGGACAGTTGGAAAGCAAACAGAAAGCTCAGCCAAGCTGTTCCTCTGCTTAAAAAAGGAGAAAAGAAAGAAAAGAGGAGTTTATGCTACTGCTATGAAGCCAAATTGAAGTGTTCAGATGCTCTACTTGAAGAGCTTTAGGGAGGTCTCTGAAATGGCAGGGACAGTGAGAACTTCTGCCACCACAGATGGTGGCTTTCACACTGCCACCTTCTCCTACATCAGATGGGATGAATGTGACAGTGCCAGATTCAGAGGACGGGCGCACGGTGGGGAGGAAGAACTTCCCTGTCAGCAGCAATGAACACTGAGATGAGCTCAGCAGCCACCTACAGAATTCCTGCCCTGGTGGAAATCTCACAGAGAAATGCAAATGCCTGTGTGCCTCTGACAATCCAGACCAAGCCTCAGGACCCCTCCTGTTTCCTGTAGAGCCATTTGAGAAAGTGTTAAGCTCAGCTGAAATCAGCAACAAATCTGCCTTAGAAACAGAGAAGACTGACCCACACAAGCATGGAAACTAAACATAAAAAGTGAATGGACCTGCAGACCAGTTTAATAAAACATCTCTGGCTCCCACTGATTTATAAGAGAGAGAGAGAGATAACTACTTACTCTAACACTTCTTTACTGTACCTACTCCTCTCTGCTTTGAGAGGTTCAGAACAGTTGCACTTTATGCAAAGGTATTTTATTTCAGTGGCAGGATATGCAGGTATTCTGGAGAGGGAACAGTGCTAGATTTTCACGCTTGGCCAGGGCACACCAATTCAGGGTGCCAAAAAGCAAAGGCCGTTCCTTCAACAGAGACACATGTTGGTTTGGCTCATATTTGAACAATTGATTTGGAATTCTCCTTCCCTGAAGTATTTAGGCTCCTCTCCTGTCCTGGGCCCCCAAGGATTGTTTCCCATCACACAGCACTCGCAGCCAAAATGGAGCACCTAGACAGATTTCCGATTTTCATATAGCAATGTGATCACTCTGTAGTCATTTCCTGATTCTGGTGCACCAAAAAGAAACTGTCCCAGTTTTTTATAGAGTAATTTGAGCACAAGACATATTGTCAGGTTTGAAAGGCAAAATATGTGGCAAGACTCATGGGTAAAATTGAAGCTGGTGGCTAATTTTCATTTTGCTGCCATGTCAGATGCAAAAAGTGCAATTATTTTTATCTTTGAAAAGAAAGACTTACCATTTAATTAACAGAGTGCATGCTCACCACACAGTCGATCCACAGGCAGTTAGATCCTTGCACTGGCAGAAATGGGGTGTGCTTTGACAGACAGAGCCAGACCTTAATGACAGAAATATTTCTGGAATGATCACAGTGGCAAGTTGGTTAAGAAAAAAGCAAGCCACACTTTTCACGAGTTCTTAAGTTTTTTTACTTTGTTATATCAAATTGGATTTGCTTGGATTTGGAGCAATTGGGCCACACCACTGGGGGATTTTCAAGAGAGTAAATAATATGTTTGATTCAAAATCACAGGGAAGGGATTTGGGCTGAAATACTGAGTTCATGAGGTAGAAGCAGTTTGTACAATCTCAACGTTTGCATAAGAAAATTTGACACACTCCGTGTTTGCCCTGCTCTGACCAGTGGGTAAGTTCAAACACAAAAAAGTCAGATACATATATCCCAATTTGTTTTACCAACTATTCATGAGCAGAGTACAGTCCAAGGTAGAACTGTGTCACGAGATTATCAAAAGGCAGCATTCACTTGGATCATCTATTGCAAATGCGATTGTTTCTGGTTCTGTTCCTCAGGCTAAGAGCTCTGCAACTTTTGGAAAGATTTTGAAACCCAGAAATATCAATAAAATATTTTAAGAGTATCTTTTTGCTTTCAATCATTCCTGTTATGTACTTGTTCTTAAATGTATCATCAAACAAAAATAAGCAGATTACGCCTACCTATGGCCCACGAATGTCTGGCACTCAGATATTTATTTTAACTAGGGGTTTGTAATTCTGACAAAGGCATTGCTGGAAGCAGTGAACAATGAACAAATGTCTGGCTTTATTACAAAAAATATCTATGAAACCTTTCTCAAAGGGTTTTCTCTGTTCTTCACAGTATACCCTTGCTCATATTTTTAAATAAGATATGTTTTTGCTGAGATGTGGTTCATATCATGGAACTTGGATGAAATCATGCTCCTTACAGCCCCAGCTATTTTCCAGTTCGTGATTCAAGCTGAATTATTATTATTATTAAAAGGCAGACATTTAAGACATAATCCAGCTTGAGCATTTCTGTAGAAGGGACATTTCACTAGGAAGTTTTTACTTTCTTCCCTGAGCCAGCATTTCATTAAAAACATCCCTATACTACTGATATTAACCAGCTTTTTCTTTATTACCACTGGCAAGCAGCAGCATCTTATATACCTCAGAAAGCACTGTGAGGCAGCAGAAAGAAACACTCCCATGTGTGTGTTGAAGGGTGGCAGGGAGAGAAAAACGAAGCAGTACGAGGCAAACAGCGCAGGAAGAAAAATTATAAGGGAGATTATAAAGTTTTGTGAGGCCTTGTAAGGACAGTGACATTAAAAAAGAAAGATTTTAATGCAAGACTTTCTTTAAGTTCAGATGACAGACTGTGATATCAGGAGAAATTTCCAGTGCCAGAAAATGGTCTCAAATGCTCCCATCTGAGCCAAGTATAGCCTTGGATAGGTGGTCCTGTGGGGTAACTGGTACAGAGAAAGACACCCTGGGAATGAGCAGCTCTGGGAATTTCTGCACAAGAAATGCAGCTGAAAACACAGTGGAGAAATCTAACACATCTGTATGTCTGCTACAACTGGCTAGTATTTGTCCTTTTTTATTTATCGTGAAAATGCACATTAGAATAGCTCACCATAGAATGTTACGGAATTGGAAGGGCCCTAGAAGCTCCTCCAGTCCCACCCCCTGCCATGGGCAGGGACACCTTCCAGTGTCCCAGGTTGCTCCAAGCCCGGTCCAGCCTGGCCTGGAACCGTTCCAAGGACCCAGGGGCAGCCTGTGCCAGGGCCTCACTGCCCTCCCAGGGGAGAAGTGGCTGTTTAGGCTGGAAGGAACCTGTGGCAGGCAGAAGGAAACCTCGGCCACGGCCGCTGGGGAAGCTGGTCTGCACACATCAGAACGAAGGAAATTGGCAAAGCACTGGCAGGAAGTTAATGGTTGTGGCTGCCCACATGTGGCTGCACTGCTGTGGAGCATTTGGGTTCCCTTGGCCAGCCTTTTCATGCCTTTGCTGCTCTGGGCCAGGTCTGTGACTGCTGGGGAGAGCTGGTGCACTCCCGTGCTCCCAGTGCCAGGGACAGCGTGGGGTGAATTCAGCCTCCTGTCCTCTGTGGGGAATCTGAACCACACTGACAACGCTCTTCCCATTTTAGGGATGCAGCACCTAAAGCACACACTGGGACCAGGTACACAGAGAGCTCTCAGAGAAGCCCAGTCCTCCTGCTCCTCCTTTTATTAACAGCACCACCACTAAAATGTGTGATCTGCTCTATGAAGCTGTGGCACTCAGTCTTTTTGATAGCAGGAATGGCACATTGAATCAGACATTTTCTATTATGGGCTATCTAGCTCCTTTCTGAAAACTACAGGAAGCACTCATGCTCTTTAGTGACTTCATCTTTTTCAGATAATAAATTACAGAAAATTGATTTCAAATTTACAATCTCATTACTAAACCCTAAACCACCAAATACCAAAGAACATTTGTTTTTTACTCAGTTAATTCTAAGCATACACTCATAGCTTCTGGTTATCTGCTAATTAATTAGGCCTGGGTCCTACACCACCCACTGATTACTGCCTGATGTACAACAGTAAGTCATTAAAAATCTTTAACTGAAGCCCTATCAATCATCCTACAATAGCTCTTCACCAGCTTGTAATTTTATGTACTGTGTTTCTGCATAAACAATTTGCATCTTGTGTTCCTAGGTACGAAACTTGTAAGAAGTAGATTTTATTTCAGCACCAGTCTACTGTAAGAACTCAAGCTTACAGACTCCAGTCTTCAGCAAAAAGAATTGGACATAACCACTCTAACTTCTGCTGTGTCTGAGGTGTTTTCGGAATTGCCAGACATGGAGCAGGACACAGAGTACATGTACAACCAAAGTGAAATTAAATGTAAGTAAATATATGGTGATAGCTGTGAGGTAAAATCCAAAGTTCCAAAGTTTTACCTACTACTTTTCAAAAAAATTTGGGGTATTTTGTAGAAACTACAATGAGTGATGTTTCTCGTTGCTGGACAAGCAGCACTGTACGTGGCTGCATTAAATCATATTTTATATACGTAGCTCCAGCTTCCCCAAGTTCCAGGTGGCACCGTACAACCTCCGTGTCCTACCATTACTTCCCATTCCAGAGTCTATGTCCTTGGCCCGTTTTGTCAGCTCTGGCTCAGTGATTGCTCCCAAGCCATGGCTTGGCCTGGTGGCTGTGCCTCCCCACTTTGCATCCTGCACTTCCACAATTACCCTGCCTGAGTGGTTGAGTTGGAAGCTCTTTCTTGCCATTGTGTTTGTTTATTGGAACCAGGTTTCATTAGCAGCTCTGCAAGGCAGAAGACTGCATCAACAGATTAAAAAGCTGCCAAAACCTATAAAATCCAATCAAGAAAACAATCCCTAAGGGAGAAAATGATTGAGTGCCTATAAAGGCACCAAGTTCTTCTACCCAGATGGATTTTTTTTAATAGAACTCTGCTCTATAAAGGCACTTATGGTGCAATTCTGGCACATTGGGTGAGGCTCGTTATCTGGGAAATAACGGGACTGTTTACAAGGAGAGGGAGAGCTGGGGGCCACTGAGTGTGTTAGCAGAGCGTTCCATTTGAGAACTGTCAGGTCAAATTGCTTCCACTTCTTATATTATCCAACTGTGAAAAATATTAGTATGCATGCTAGGTAGAACAACAGACTAAATAAATAAAAGAAAAAGTTCTTTTTCAAGCCTGGGGGGTTTTTGCTGTATTAGTAATTAGTAGTTACAACAGAGAAGATACCTCTAGGAGAACATTTCTCATTAAAAACCAGAGTTTAAGTAAAGTTTGAATGAGTGAAGAAGGTACATAGCTGTGGCCAGTCACACTGTGCAAACACTGTGTTTGCAGGGTTGAGACAAATGAAGGGGAAAACAGGGAATATTCTTGATAGTACTGTAAATATTTATGTTGCAGCAAAGTATCCTTGGCAGCTTAGGCAGAGGTTTATAAAAGATGAAGATAGAAAAGTCCAACCTTCTATCAGATGGGGTTTGGCAGAACATGACCAAATAATTTACAGATTATATGAAGAGATTACCTGACTCATCCTTGGAGCACAGCAATGTGTAGGCTGAATAGAGGCAGCCCTTCAGATGCTGCAGGTTCTTTGGAAGGAAGGAAAGATGCAGCTGGGGGGAAAAGCACTGGTTAGGTACTCCTCTCTTCTGTACAAAGTGCCTTCCAGGCTCTGTTCTATTCCAGTACACCTCTGCAGATCCCCAGGAAGGCAGGATGCAGACGCAGGAACATATTCTAGCTGGCACCATAGCTAATGTGTGCTGCCCAGTCTGCCCGTCCAGGTTACAATGGGACAGCCTTGGCAAGGGGTCAGAGGTGCCAAGGAGCTAGAGGATAAAGAGGGACATGTCTTCCACTCCTCTCCACATGCAAGGAGTGCTTGTAAGTCAGAAATCTGCTATGGAACGACCACTTCTGTGAATAAAGCTATTTCTGAATGTTTACCTGTTGCCTTTGCTCATTTGAACTGACTGTTCAAACTTACTCAGTAAAAGAATGACAGTTCTGTAATGACCTCTCCTCTCGCTCCCTGGAAATTGCTGATCAGCTTTTCTGAGCAAAACCCCTCAGCTCACAGTGTCTCCTGGGGAAGCCTGACTCCTGATCTCCCCAGGAAATTGGCAGGGCAGGGAGCCAGTTACGGCTGCATTCACCGTGCCAGCACAGCACAACAAAAACACACACAAAGGACTTTAATAGTGGTAATTGCAGTAAATCCACACCCCGGGGAGCAGGTATGTGCTTTTTGGATAAGCAAACGTGGTGGGAAAGTCTCTGGCTGTAAAAGCATGGGCCATTGCAAGCAGGTGAGAGGAGGAGCAGAGAAAGCTGTGGCACTGCCTGCAATTTCCATTAGGAACGGTGTCTGGCTTCCAGGGGTGACTCCATCCGTGGTCAGATTGAGAAGGCCACAGAACAGCCACATTTTGCTCCTGTGTTACCACCTCCACCCAGGCTGGCTAGCTGTGGAGAGCTCAAGTAACTGGCCTGAGGCAGCAGCTTGGATCAAGGGTAAAGAAAAGATGATAATGGTTTCTGAAGACTGCACATATGTAGGAAAAATACCCCCAAATTTTCTCAAGCTGTTTGCTAGTGCAGATTCATTGTACCCCTCATCGTTAGATTTTTGTGACAACTCTTTACATTCTCCTTTTTGTGCTTGAAGCCACCAAATTATTCAGAATGTATCAACTTACTTATCTTGTTTTTGGTTCCTCATGATAAATACTTCAGAAAGTTCAGATTTCTCATTATTATTACCACCTTTAAGCTTTTCAATCCTTACATTTTCTCTTGGCATAAGTGTGGGAAGCTGCCAAAAGGATGAATTTTGACAGCTCTAGCTCTTTTTTGTTTGTATTGATGAAAACTATCTGTGCAGAAGAGAAAACATTCTTGTTTTGCAAATGATAATGAATATCTAGGTATGCAGATGAGTATGTGGGTACTGTGCTGCTGGAACAGAGAGAACAGGATGTTCTGTCACTCAGAGCTGAGCAAGAACTGCCTACCTGGCAAGAGGAACCAGCACACAAACAAGTGTGACAGTGACAGTTTCTGTGTGATTACAGAGGTCATACAATGTGGGAATGGAAAGAAAACTTCTTTCCAATAGAAAAACTTCTACAGATACAGGAGGTTTTGATCTGCAGCCTTGGAAGGAGCTTATATCAATGTAAAAACAAAGTGCACAGTCATTAAGTAGAAAATTCAAAACCGTATGTTTCTACAGTTGTAAGAAAGAATATGCCTTAAGTAAGTGAGAAACTGTGTTGATAAAATGGTGAAGGGTTTATAATGTAGGGGTGTGGTTGTATAGATTAAGCTAAGAGTTTAGAAATTATAATAGAAGCATATGTGTAGACGTGTAACAAAAACCCATTAAGCTAAAGTATCCACAGTGCAACAAAATTAAGTAAAGGTGGTAAGTTAAAAAAGCAAAATAAACCTTGTGGCAACTGTCTATTAAGTTAGAAAATTATATATTGTCTTATAACAAAGAACTTGTAACTACTTTAGGCTATAGCTGACTGCTTACTCCTTTAAAACCTTATGGCCTCTGAGACTGATGTTTACCTGAGCAATAAATCGTTCTTAACCTGACAAGAGTCCCAGTCCTTCATTAAAAAACAGTGATAATAATAGTACAACAAGGTTTTATACTTCCCAAACTAAGCTCCCACTGCTGCATGACACAAGCCCTCTCTGAAAAGCCATTTGATTTGGTGTTTCTCCTCTCCAGGAGTTCAGGAAGCCATGCATTTATGCCTATTATACTCACAAATTAACTGGTGTATTTGCAAAGTACCTTCTTTAAATATTTTCATGAGCACAACACAGCAAACTACACAGAATTTAGAGATCTGATGACACACATTTCACGTTATCATCGCCAAGAAGGAAACCCCCACATTGCTCTAAAACCTGAAGTCAGATCAGATCAGCCAACAGCAGCACTGTCCAAGTCACCAGTCACAGCAGCACTGTGCAATGCCAAAGTCATGCTCCAGGGAATCAGGATGCTGTGAGAGCTCTGCCAAACACAAGGAAACAAAACACAAGCACCACAGAACAAAAGCAGGAAAAATAATTTAAGCCAATGTAGTCTGAGGAGGAAAAAGTCACTAATACTAGTCTAATAAGGCTGCTAGTTCTGAAGCCTACCACCTGTGATTGGGATGTGGAGGTTGCCCTTCAGAAATGGGCAAGGGGAGGGAAACTGCTCTTGGGGATTGATGTGCCAATTCTGTGGGCCATGAGTCTCTCATGTGCACGTGAGATTCCACTCATTTGTAATTCCCACTGCACAGAAGAAATAAGCTCTCCTTTAAAAAGCCTCTACATCATATCAGACTTAATTCTATCATTCTCTGTTTTACATTTAAAAGCTCTGGAAGGCCACCCAGCATTTTTGTCAGGGTACATACAGAGGTCTGCATTTTCTTTTTCCCCTACACTGACGCAAATAAACAGCAGTGCTATTTAATACAGGACTAAATAAAAAGCAGAACAAACAGAACTTCCAAACTAAAAGGAACGGCACACTTTGTTAGGGAAAAGAACCCCAAATGTCAGAATGGATAAGGAGGGACTTTGTTCAAGGGACAGAAAGGAATAAAATGCCAGCATGAATTTGTGAGGGAGCAATTATGCCAATTCAATTTACTGTAGAACACTGAGACCTGGGATCACAAAGAGAAGACAAGTTATCCTTGAATTTATCATACTATCCCAGTGTTCATGAGACACATTCAAAAATCTTTGAAGTTAACACTGATTAAACCCGCAGTAGAACATTATGATCAGCTTGGATGCTGTATTTCAATAAAAACTTGGAACAACTGGACAAAGTTCAAAGGAAATCTGCAGAAATTGTAACAGGTCTGGAAGATATAACCCAAAGGAAATAATAAATGCTGGATTAGGATTATGCAAATGTTAGTGCATTCCTGCCCACCTAATAGAAGTAAGTGCTGTGAAATGGAAGAGAGTGTTTCTCTTTCTTCATGTATATGTTGGACAAGACAAGGAAAAAAAGGATTGAATTGGATCAAGGAAGATTTATGAAAATCTTCATATTATAAAAAGCCTGGCGATGGCAAGATTGGTTCAGGAGGTTTTGGAACATCAGCACTGGAAAATTAAGAAAAAGCCTGACAGCTGTGTCAGGAATGACAAATACATTTGTACACTGTTGTGGGAGAAAGGGAATGGACTAAATGATCTCTTGAAGTTGCTTCCAGCCTTGTGATCCTCTGATTTCATGGTACATTCCTTTATACCACAGAGCTACATGCTTAACATTGTACTGTTTAGAGCATTTCTCTCAGGAATTATATAATTTTCTTTTATTATTTACACTTATTATAGTCCATTCACTTCATATTCAGTATAAATATTGCAACACTGCACTCTCCTAAGTGAGTTTTTTTATTTCATTAAACATTTCCCTCTGTGAAATACCCTCTTCAATAAAGCATGGCAGCAATAATAAATGACCCACAGCAAGAGGAGGAGTGGAATGGGAAAAGTATAACAGGAGGAATTCTCCTGTTTCATAGACGTTCCATTAATTTATTTCCAGCAGGCAAACTCCATTTCCCTCTCAGCAGTGTAAGCCCTGAACTGTGGCTCAGGAAACACTCTGATGGTAGAGGCTCAAATAAACGCCTCACAATTTTCTACTGACACCTCCTCAATAGTTAAAGTGTTCCTCTGCCAAACGGGTAAAGGCACAGAGTTCACATTAAATATCACTATATCCATCAGCAATAAAATGCAGAGTTTCAACATTTGGGGGTGTTGATGGAAACCAAAAAATTTTTGGTGAGATGTAGTGGCTGCAAGCTGAACAGGTGACACTGCTGCTGGAAATGCAAGGAACCACCCACTGCTGAGTCACCCCCAGGCACTGCCATCACTTTCTAGCCCGGACAGCATTAATAACACAACGTTAATCTCTTCCAAATGCTCTCGGCATTTAGCTCTGCACCTCAGTTCTGAGCTGCTTTGCAGTCCCGCTTTCCACTGTGGAAAGTCTCAGGCCCAACCCAAAACTTGTTGGTCAGCACTGAAAAAGGGAAAGTCCTCTAATATTCTCCTTTTACAATTACAGCATCAACACATCAGGGAGTGGAAAGTGCTTGACTAATATTTATGAATGAAGGCTTACAATGCTTTTTCCTTTTCCCCAGGCACAGATCACTGACGAGAGAAAAAATCCAAGAAGAGGTAAGTGATTTCTCAGAGTTACAGAATCAGCTTGTGGGAACACTTAGTTTTAACCACTCTTTGCCCAAACTCTGCTATTCCTGCTGCAGCCCCCACTAAACACACATCCCCAGGATTACCAAAATGTCTTTAGGATGCAAATCCTTTTCCATTTGCCATTTTTTATGCAGAGGTTGTTTGCCTTCACTGAAATACCACATATGCTTAAATGTCTGAGTCACTTCATCTCAGCCTGTTCCTTCAATGCTGGACTATGTTTTCAAGGAGAAACCTTTACCAGTCACCACAGCAGAGCATCTCTTTAAAGGAGCTGGAAGTACCTATTTTCCATGGTCTTTTTGAACATGTTCTTTCATTCCAAATCCAATTTGGATTCTTTCAGATCCTGGAAAGATCACTTGACTTTTATGCTAAACCCTTTATCGAAGCAGGCCTAAGGACTCGCACAGAAATGAAACACAAATTGTTTGCTGTAAAGAGGGAGCCTTTTACAAACCTGTTTTCAAGGTGAATGTTTATGTACAAAATACCAGTTCAAGATTCAGGTTTTCTTAGAGTGCTGTAGCAGAAAAGCAGAAGTATTTTAGTGTGTTTCAGAACTTGGTGTCCAAAATTGGACAGATCTCAGGTGCACAGGTTCTTCTATACATTTGCCCTAAGATCTTCTCCTTGCAGAATCGGTTCCTTTTGTGTTTTTACACAAAGATATCTGTTTTGAATTTGGGTAATCTCAAAACCAGAAGAAATGAACATATGAGCAGTGAGAAATCAGTGTCAATTCTGGAAAATGAACTTGGGCAGAACAGCAATGACGATGTTGGCCTGTTTCCTCTATCAGGACGTGCTCTCTGAGTCTGCCATTTTGCTGTCCACAGGGAAAAACAGTGAGATTTCCATGTAAACTTAGATCTTGTGATTTTCATCAGCTGCATCTCTGGTGCTTCTATGAGGCATTTAAGATTCAATGTCAGCTTTGGTATATTTTTAAAAATCAGTGAAGTGGTAAGTTCAAAGCAGCTTCTGACCACACTGTGCTTCAGAACATTTAAGAAAGCCTAATAGACCATTGCGTCATTATCCTGATATTTATAACATTAAGAATAATAACATCCTGAGGGATGAGAGGCTACAGAGAGCATGTACAGTCATCCTCTAAGAGAACAGCTTCAGCAGAGGAAGATGCTGTTAGAATAATCTTCCTGATTACAGTCAAGAAAGGACATAAATTTCAGAACACAGCGAATTCTTCCCTCAGCCTTTTGGGAAAGTGCTGACAAATCCCACATGACAAGCCCTTTGCAAATTGTGAGCAAGAGAGCCACAAGAAGATGTAGAGTTCAAATGAAAACCTCAATTATACACAAGCATCCACTCAATGCTGAGACCTCAATTAGCAGATTCTGTATGGACTAAGTAAAAGCAGCAAGGGAAAACCTGTGCAGGTTTATTTAGACAGCCTGTGGTAATGGAGTTTCTAATGCATCTGTGTCATACTGTTTCTCTGAGCAGTCAGTGATGCCTTACTGGCTCTTCATACTCGGCTTCACATTTAATTATCTCCTAACTGGACAATGACATTCTGTGTAAATATACTTCTGTTGTCATTTTCTGCACTGTGTGACACAGCTGACCCTGAGCTAGAGCGTCTAGGGGCAAGTAATGCAAATTTGTAACCATAGAAGACTGTCTCAATCAGATTTAGGAAATACATGTTATTTCAATATTCAATAGTTTCCATCACTAAAGCTCTTCTGAGGCCACCATAATATGCTCTGTGTGCTTTTCTTTTTAATTATATATATACAGCTCGTATCTCATTAGCCACATACCTGTAATGTCTCTGCTCAGAGACTGCAGTTCAGTTCCTGACTATTTTCCTTCAAAGATGTGCCAGGAAAGGACTTTTAAAGAAACATTATCACCAGCAGAGTTTCCCAGGCATTGTGTGAGGGGCACTGGAAAAGCAGCCCCAAGAACTCCTGCCACACAGCTCTGTTCTTTTGCTGAGCCTGCACAGATCTGCTCCTGGCAGTGTCACACTCAAGGACTCTTTATGTCAAGTTTTGTAATTGGAGAGGGGGGGCAGCCAAAAGTTCTTGAAAAGCTTCTGTTCCCAGCATTTCACTTCACATCCTGATTCCAAAACACTGAATTTAAATGTCACTTTGCTAATCCCTTCATACATAGTTATTCACTGTAGAGCCAAGGAAGCAGTTCTAATCTTTGTTGGTAAAGAATGAAAAAATGCTCTCAGGGCTGACTGTTTACATGACAACAAAGGTTTCCCAAACCAGATGCCTTTCCCCAGGCTGGCTGAGCAATCCTCACAGCAAGGAGGAAGCAGGGTGGCTGCAGATGTTAAAGTTCCCAGCCCAGTAAAAGGAAATCAAGATGAAGAAAGGAGAACAGGAATCCTCAGGACTGAAAAGCTGATTTTGGAGTGCAGGTAGAGGAAGTGTTAACACGACTGAGCTGAAGTCTATTTTCCTGGCTGCTTGCTCTCCAGGACAGGAGACAGCGTCAGTATCCCCGCCAGCTCTGTGAGAGCCTTCTGAGCCAGGCACAGAGACCTGCCCGGCCTGCAGGCAGCCAGGAAAATCCAGGAGCCCTCCAGTGGCCAGAGCTGCCTCAGCTCCTGTTCCCTTGCTTTACCTCCCCCGTGCAGAACTTTAATGGAAAGATGTGCTATTTTTACCCGTTTTGACACTGTTGATGGATGGAGTCCCTGACAGGAGTCAAAAGGCTGCTCTTTTCTTGGGACTACTCCTTGGCTTTCAAACTGTCTTGTCCTGCTTTCAGATAACCCAAATCTTTTTACTAACCATGCATGCTGGAAAGTATTGCTTTAGCTGGGCTTTTGGGAAATTAGGGAAGTGATTTATTCTCTGGTTGTTTCAATAAAAAAATAAGTAAATGACATTGGCAGAAAACTTCAGTAGCTTGGTAGAATTTTAAGTTTGCAAACTTAGGTATTTAATGAGGTTCACATGTGCCCTTGTAGCCACCAAACTACCTACTCAGAATATAATGTGCACTCTGTTTTTCATGATATAAATTAAATTTTCTTCTACTGCAATGCAAATATCTTTATTCCATAGGTTACAGGAACAGGTCTATCAGGAAGACGGAACACTTTGCAGCGTACCAATCTCTGTGGTGCTCAGGGATCAGTGTACCACTGACCTCCAGTAACACATGGCCACTACTTGAGGAGCATTAATGGTCTCTCTTAATGCTCTTTTACACGTTGAATTGTGCTCTCCTCTGCAGTACCCTCAGATACTTCACCAGGTTACTTAGAAAGCAGGGTCCTTCCCTTTGCAAGAGAGAACTGGCTGAGACAACACACCCAAAGCACAAAGATGGAAAGAATCCGGCTTCAGCAGATCTTATCAAGGCACAGGATAATCATGAAGTGAAGGAGGAGCTGTCACTTATTTCCCCTTTTCTAGAGCTTCAAGGGAAAGCAAATCTCATTCCTGCCAGCCAGTCTTTTATGTAATGTCTTATTGTCAAGTGCATGCCCAACAAAGAGGAAGAGAATTGCTGCCCAGGGTTTTGGCATGACAGTGACCAAAAACTAAAGACCCTGCATTTCTTTACAAAGACATGAAACTCCAAGGCAAGGTGTCACAGTTCAGACAGCCTTCAACTGGTGACGATGTAGATTCTTTGGAGAACTTACAGAAAAGCAGAAGGCAATGTTATGTTATTTTTTCCACATTTTGCTGCTGCATTACTTTCAGAAAAACACCTCACATATAGATTACAGATTATAGAGGCAACATCTGTGCTCTCCCCAGAACCACATGTGGCTGATTGACTCTTCCAGAGGAACTGAGTGGCTCAGACAACTTTATAAATGGCTGTAAAGATGCAGTTGCACCTTTCCACCTAACTACACATCCCAACTGCAGTACCCCAGCTGTCTGGGACACCCTTAGATCTCTTCAGCACACTTTGGGCCAGATTCTCAACTCATAGTGAATTTGCCCTGCTTTACTAAGCTGTAGACCCAAATTTGTGTATCCTGTTTAACAGGAGATGAGGAATACCATATTGTTCCCTAGATGAACATCACACTGGACAAAGAGCTTTAGGAATTACAGTTGTTAAGTTTTTGAAACCCAGAAAATTATTGCCATATTTTTGAGATAAACGTCACTTCTCTATTTCTTTTAGCTGAGAAAGAGTAATGGATCACTTCTACTCTCCTCACTTCAAAATCTACTTCAGCCTCATGAAAATCACTGATTTTATACCATGGCTGAATTTGCTCTGTCATAATTTGAGATGGCAGAGAGACTGGAGAGGTATAACAGGTATTTGTGCCCAAAACAATCCACATCTGCCCTCCTTTTCAATTACTATTTTATGAGATAGTAATTCTTGGTCCAGATGACACATTGATATAACCACAAAGACTTGGAAGAATTGTTCCTGCTATAGAAAGACCAACTTAAGTGTTTTTACTTGCTGAAATAATTTTTAAGCCCTGATTTCACAAAACCTGCGAAATGCTATTTCAATAATAGCTCTGCAGGAAGAATGTGAGTGTGTTATAAATAAGCTATAGCTCTTTCCTGCTTTATGGCATACAAAGATTAGCTTTTTCCAGATATTACTTACTGTGAAGTAAATATACTGGTGTCCTGCTGATAAGACCATTATTTCTTTATAGCTGCAAATAAAGCCTGTTCCCCCTTATAGATACCTCTGACAAGCTCCTGAAAATATGCCTCACACAGGCACTGCCAGTGAGTCACCTGCTGTATTGCCCCAAGTGTACTTGAAGTCTCTGTACTTTTAAAAGTGTTCTCACAAACTCAGCTCACCTCTGCTCTTCACAGCCTGTACCTGAGGAATAAAAATTTTGATGGAGAGTCCATAAACCTTGCCAGCTGTTGCCCAACACTGGGAAGGGATTTGCAAAGGTGTGTGGCCCTTTCCAAGAGAGCCTTTCCCAACGATCCAATTTGAAATGAAATATCTCTGTGGATCACAAGTGTGAGGGCAGTTCATGCAATGTGTCCCTAGTCTGGAACCCTGGGGAATGGCTGGTTCTGCTCCAGAGTTATGCACTTCGGCATGGACACAAGGAATTCTTTTTCATGGCCCCAGGTGCAGCTGGGAAAGAACAAAGTTTGCCAAGAGTGCAAGAAATGTCAAGACAGCAAGTGCTGCAGGTGGCTCTTGACAGCAATTCAGCAGGGGCGTCTCTGATTCAGGTTCAGAGCTGCTACGTCTGGAATTTGTCAGCAGCCAGCGGACAGATTCTGAAAGAAAAGTGGGATAGATCTTTTCAAAGGTGAATGATGAAATTTATTTCACTTAATCAAGGGCTGCAAAAGCATTAAGCACACGGTGCCTAAAAGCCTGAGGTGTCTGCTGCAATGCTTGGGGGCTGGAAAGATCCTGTGATTTTGGCATGCAAAATCAGCACTCTGAAGAACATGAGAAGTTTGCTGCACGTTCCAGTGGCCAGCTTCGGGCTCTTCTGCTAACAGAGGAGTTCCCATGCAAGGCGTGGAGCTGACCAGATAATCTAAATTCCTGGGAATAGCAGTAAGTAAAACCAAAGGGGCTGCTGGAGCTCCATGGCCCATGGATAGGTTGTGATCTGGCTGACCACCTTGGACAAGGATTCTGCAGGAAGAAGGCTCTGGTGCCTGGGACTGCTGTCATCCAGGACTCCTGAAGCCCTGCTACGTGAGGCTCTCAGCAGTACAAACCACAGCTGCTGGAGCCCTGAGAGAGGAGGGTGGGAGCATTTTAGCCATGTGAGCCTTCACTTAGCAGGCAGCCATTAACCACCTCTCCCACTGACATCAGCCATCCCTCAGCTCTCTCAGTACCTTCCAGATGGGATTTTTGACTCCAGCTCTTTGAGTAGTGTCCATATGCTGAAGGGAGAGGGAAGCTGTAAGTAAATGCAGTAATTTTTCACTTTTTCAACATGGAAAAGCATTGCATGCCAAGAAATGTCCTCTTTGTACTTGTTCAGACAAGTTGCTAATATCTATATTGCAAGATTCAAGAGATAAAATAATCTCCGTTCTGTGTGCACATGTGGAAAGGAGAAGGGCTAGCAGAATGTAAATTTTGACTCTGTTGAAAGCACAGCCCTGTGGGAATAACTCCCTACCATACTCAGCTGCAATGAGGAAGCACTGCTGGAAAGAAGAAACAGGAGAATCTTCATGAGTGCTGCCTTTTCCCCTCTGTGCCTGGTGGTATTTAGCAAGTCTGTCCCCACAGTCTTATTGTGGAGTTGGGAGTGATCTGTTCTCCAAAGGGATGGGAAAGGATGGCTCTTTATTTTAAACACATGGTGAAAATGTTGGGAATTTGCAGCTGGGAACCAGATAGCAAAAAGGATATGAATTTAAAAAAATAGCCCAACAATTAAATCATAGCTCAAAAAGAAGGAAGCAAAATCTTTGCAGCTGGAAGAGGGCAGGAAGATAGAATGGATTTGCACATTCAGTTTATTTATTATTCCAAAATAGACTGAAAACCAGGCTTAGAAGTGCAAATGGGCAGCCCAGCAGTGGAAGGGTGGGCAACGGTTGTACAGAACATTCTTTAAAGATTAGTCACTTTAATGTGCCCATATGGATCTTTGAAAAATGGACCAGATTATCTGTGGGTGTAAAAGGCAGAAGTTCATAGAACTCAATTATTTATACCAGCAGATACTCTAGATAATGTTTCTACTCCTGGCAAACACCAAGGTACGAAAACTTGACAAAAATACACACAGAATAGCAAAGGGAGGAAGAGCAGACCTTGCAAAAATGCTTCTCTTCCTGCTAAAAATACACATTAGCTTTTTCTTTTAGTTTAAAAAAGATTTTGCTCTAGAAGTCTATTTTCCCCAAGCTGTGCAGCTAATTTTAGTGGTTTCCACACGTCACAACACTAATCAATTGTGCCAGCCTGCCCATTCCTAATGGGGTATATTTATCTGTTTGCTTTCCAAGCGGTCACCAAGGTGAAACTGGTCTGGCAATATTCAGCATACTGAGAAAAGGAAACCAGCTCTGATGCCCATAGATATCATCCTGGGTGCAACTTTTGGAGGGTAACCAACTCAGCCAGGTCCTGTTAAGAATATCTGAGAATTAAGTGTGTATTTGTAACCCCAGCTACCCTTGGGTTCCTGAGCCCATCTGTGGTGGTGCTGGCCTTTTCTCTGTTTTGTCACCCTCCCTTGTTTGAATGATAATTAATTATCATAGTCAGATAAGAGACTTAGTCGAGGTTTTACTAAAAGCAAAACAAAATGCCTCCCTACAAGACTGCAATTCTCTCTTTAATTTTTGTGGACAGTGGCAATGACATTTAATCAGAGAAGGGGGAGGTTCAAACTGAGGAGAAGTTATTGATGCAGAGCTGTGTGCAACTGGTGGGTAAAACTTTGGCATTATTCTTCACCATTTGGAATTTCACATTCCTGCTTTTAACCTCTCTGTTTAAAGATAACTACATATGTGAAACTCTAAGTACAGTTCATTTATCTAGGGCTTTTTTAGCCCAGCTCACCATTTACCATTAATCCACCCTTCCTGGTATGAATCTTCTGCTCATCTACTTCTGGCATAACTCCCTATTTTTCTTCAGTACTTGTTTAGAAAGAAGTTGAAAAGGTAAAGTAGACGTATTATGCTTAATACACACAAGCTGTGACTAGAGTCTGACCCATTTTTCTTTTTTCATGTCTTCCAAGAGGGAAAACAGGGAAGTTTTAATCAATAATTTGATCAAATGCAAAACCACAAACTTTTCTCTTTTATAATGCACCAATAGAAAACTGGAATCATACGAAAGCTTGAGAAAACATTTCTCAAAAAAACCCATCGTAAAGGACAACTAACATTTTGCAGTGGTATGAAGTAAACTTTTTACAGGACTTAGACCTTTTGTGCCAATATTTACCAAACAAAGCATCACAAGCCACACAATGACCCAAATTTACTTGCCATTTACAGCCATGCAAATCCTTCTCAACTATAAAGAACTATACTATTTCAAAATAAATCTGGCCTTAAATAAAGATGTGATATTATCATCCTCCTTGAGAAATGTACATTATAACCTGAGAGAAAGAATCCTTCTAAGCAGCTCTGACATGGTATTTGGACAGCTGTTTAATAACAACATAAAATCCTGCTAGTTGAGTTCTATTATAGTTTCTCCTTGTGCTTCCAGCTGGCCTCTGCCTGGTCTAAGGGGAACGGAGACCAGAGCCAAAGATACACATTGCTCTGTGCAAGAATCAGAGAAAGGAAAGGCTGGGAGCCAAATCAGCCCCTCTGCTGCTGGGTGCCTTGGGCTGGAATTCACACCAAGACTGGCCAGAACTGGCCTGGAATCCCATCAAGAAATGCAGACACAGATGTCACACTTCCACACATGTGGTCCGAGGCCACTGCAGTCTTTCCGTGGCTCTTGGGTCTGACACCCTGACCAACCTCCTTCTGGGGATGAGATTCTGACCCCTCGGGAAAACCCAGCTCTGCAAACTTGCCGGGCCTTCAGCAGGGAGAAGTGACTCTGATGTCCCCATAGGAAACCTGGGCCCCGAGCCCATGACAGGAACATATTGTGATACATAAGAGCTCATTCATGCTTTGATATGCGTAACGTCATCGGGGAGGGTGAAGCCATCTGAAAAGGAAATGTCAATTCATACAGCTTGTTTGAAAAGCAGCACTGGAAGCATGTTTCATCTGAATATGCCAGTCTATTCAAGTCAAAAACTGTGAGAATGCATGGTTTTTATCTTCTTTTGTTTCAGAGAAAACACAATAGCTAAAACATGTCACTGCAAAAATGAAGTGATTTTGTGTTTAAAATACCAAACATTTTTTCTTCGTAAAGTATTCTGAAATGCTAGCATTTTGTTCCACTCCCCAGTGTGACCAGACTTCACATTTTCTAAAACTTCCCCTGAAAGAAACTCTGGTTTTGCACAGCTCCAAAATTTAGATTGCCAGCTCCTAAAGCATTTTATGTTCTGCGTCCTGCAACTATAATAGAGGAGAAACAAAGTCTCTAAGAAAGCCTCACTTATTTTTTGTCCCAGTCTGGCAGCCTCTGATAGCTTTCATTCCTAATAATATTGCTACCATACCACAGAATTCAGTACTAGTGCAAGCCCTCACTTCTTTTATGCATATAAACCCTGCGGTGCCGAGGATGCAGAGACAGCAGCGGAGTCTTTGACTCCATCAGACCATACACATGTTTTAATGTCATGTGTTAGCAGTAATGTAAAACCTCAGGGTTATTTTGCCCAAACCATGAATCAGGGTCTGTGCAGACTAAGGATGTCAAGCAGCTGATACAGGAGCTCTGTACATGAAATTTCCTTTTCCCATTGCCCCCCATACTGATTTCTTCACAATTCTGCCCGAATGCATTTGCCTGATGTGGAGCCTCTGCACGTGCCCTCATCTTTAATCAGTGTTCTACAGAACCTGCTTTCCTGTCTGGCCATCACCCAGAAATGCCTCTTGGGTAAAATGAGAAAACATGCCAAATAAGCATTTAATATATATCAGGTGGGATTTGATATGCTTCATATGGAAAGCTCCTCCTCGATTTAAATATGTGTCAGATCAAGTGTCTTGAGTATTTTGCATCAGAAGCCAGGGAGCTGGGAATGAGTCCCTGAAGGTCCTGCCCCAGCTGCAAATGCTCAGGAGCAGCCTCTCCTGGAATCTGGGTGAATTAACTCATGCTGGGCAATGCACACTTACCATAACTCTGTGCCTACTCCTCCAGTTCAGTGTTTTATATAGAGCTCTTTCTGTTCCTTTGGAGGCACATTCAAAGTAACATTTTGCTGAAGCAATTATTAGATTTGTTATGGGTTAGAAAAAGTCATGGTAGTTCTCATTTTTTGCTCCTTCGAAATGCTTTTTTACTATTAATGGATGAATTTCCCAATCTACTCAATTGTTCCCATGAGCAATTTTCCACCTAACTAAACTGTTCCTAATATCTACATTTCAAAGCCCTGCTTTGCATATTTGCCTCAAGGTAGTGTAGATTAATGTTAGCACCAAACACCCTGACAGAACCGGCGGTACCAGGCATACGCAGGGATTGTTTCCATGTGTGTCATGTTCTGTGGGAAAGACACCAAGAAACTCTCCAAGTTGGGATGCAGCAAAGATTCCTATCTAGCTATCAGTCCAGCCATTCAGATGTAGGTGCAGGAAAATTCAGTACAACTTCACAACTCCCTCCTGAATTTAGTTCATTCTAATACATTAATATGCAATGTCCTGGATAGGAATTATGTGATTAACCATATTTCATTTTACCCTGTTAGCAACAAGAAAAAAAACCCCAAACTCAATGCAACACCACCTTGCAAGACAGAGAAACCAAAACTCAATTTCATTTCATTCAAGACAATAATTCCCATAGTTTTTCAATTTAATTTCATTCAAGACAAGAATTCCTTGGTTTGCATGGATCCCTATCACCCTGCAGCATAACTCCCTGCTGTTATGCAGTTGGAATTAAATATGGGAAGCCAAATCTAATGCTTTTGTACTTTTAGAACACCTGCTTCCTGCATTTATTGGCACCTGAAGAAATGGACTTATTTCTCACATATACAAAAAAGAGAAATAAAAGAAAATGGAAATTTGGGCTGGGTTTAAAGTGATACCACACACATTTAAATTCCAGCAGTGGATCACTGCTAGCTTCCTCATGCAGTAGAAAGCAGTATTTGGCAGGAACCGCTGGACAAAATCTATAGTAAATTAAGCAAGACATCAGTTTTGAATATCCAAGAGGCTTCTGCCATCAAAACCCTCTAACTCCATCTAAACCTTCCATTTTCTGCTTGCACTCAACACCTTGACTAATGCAGGCTACTGTGACACGTTCAGGTGAGACCTTGTGGTTAAAAGGAAGAGCATAATTGTGATAGCTTTGTGGTTTGCTCATATGCATGGTGGCACCTTTCTGACTAGTGGATACATAAGTAATAAATATTAATGATACCTTTTGAAAGATGACTGTCAGGCCTGGACTGATTGCAGGATGGCTGTGATGTTTGCTGGGGAAGAGAATGTGGTGTTCAGATGATGGAAAACTTAAATGAAGTGGCTGGATAGAGGTATGAATTAAAACAACTGAGCTAATGTAGAAAGAAGGAGGTTTGAAGTTAGTAAGAATAATGGATACCATGTGAGCTGACTGGTATGGTGATTTAATGAAATAGAATATCTGGGTAGGAGAGGAGGATTTTTACACCCGTGTGAGATGATGGGATGGTTAAGCCTGAAGGTCTGGGTGCATATCTGAGCACCGCAGGTCACAGAGTGACCTCTAAAACTTGGAACCTATTCATATATTCATGTCAGTACCAGAAGCCAAACAGTAAAGGCTGGAGGCTGGTTCTCTCTGCACAGTGAGCAAGAGTTCTTGTGGGATAGAATCTTGTGCATTTTGGTGTTTTTATCTTAAGGTATGCATTGAAATGCTGGGCAGACTATTCAGATGACAAAGGGAGAAACCAGGAAACTCCTTAGGAGGCAACCTTATTCAGAAAGCTCATGTGTTCACCCGCCAACCTTTGGGCACAGGGAGTTATGAACCAGCCAGGAGAAATGAATCAGTCTCATAAGGAACTGCAGCAACTGGCTGAAGAGTAAGAGAAATAAAACAGCTACAGGATAAGAAGGTGGACTGAGCATCTTGTGGTTCTCCAAGGTCTGTGTAACTAACAGCTGTTAGTTTCTTATTAGCCATACTAATGAAGCAGTTTGCTTTGTCAGGGAGCATGGCTAGCCAGGAACTCACATTTAGTTGAAAAGGAGACCCCCCTGCACTCATGCTTTTTTATAGCATCAGCAGCATCATCTTGTTAAGCTGATACCTGTGGGAAAATGCAACCCTGATTCTTGGCCTGTGGTTTTTTTGCTATTTCACTCCAAAGAGAACTCAGCAGGCAAAACATGACACTCCCTGGTAATTTTCACACCTCAAACAGGCAGAGATATTTTTCTAATACCATGTATTTCTCTATTTGCACTTTACTCGCCAAATGTTTCTGAGTTGAAGGCAGCAGATTTGTATTTGTGATAAACCCATTGCACTAAAGAATATTCTGTGGTTCTGAAGAACAAGAACATCCCTGAGATTGGAAAAGTGCAAAGACAAACAACCCAACCCACCACAGAGACTGGTACTGAGCTATTTGTGAGGATGCGAGGAATTGAAGGTGAAAAAGGCCAAAAAGCATCAGCAAATTCCAGTGGTGTTTAAAGTCTATTTTTGGAGCATTTGAAAGAATACTAGGGTAAGACAGTTGATACTGCAATTACAACAGCAAACCTGACTCCAAGTTGGGCATTATTGTTGCAGCATTCCTTGCTGTCCTTGAAGTGAGCTGCACCAGCACTTGCATTTACAGAGTAACTACCAAATAACCCAATCACACTAAATAAATAAAGCAGTGCTGTTTAGCGACATAGGAAAGTGAAGCATCTTGGCCTAAAACATGGGACTTAGGTGTAGTCTCAGCCCCATAGGTCCACAACCACACTTCAGCTGACATAGGTAATCAATTTTGCAATTTATTAATCGTTTTTATAATTCAAAGCACTCTGGTACTCCAGTCACTTTTATTTTAGCAGACAGCATCTCTAATTTTTAGCAGACACTTTACTGGCTCTTTTCTCTCAATGCTTAAACAAAGGCTTCATATTGTTTATCCTATACTTCTCCATTTATTAATTTAAGCAGAAAGTTATTCAGGAATTTAAAATCAGAATACATTCATTTCTCTTTTCTTTGAGCCATATTCTGCCTTTGAAACAACCTGAAGATCTCTTTTGATTGAAGGCATTCTGCCTTCATCAGACAGAACAAATTTATGTGGAACAGAAGGTGCTGAAGGTGGGTGTATTTAACTACTAAAGAAATTGGCAGATAATAATGACATTCATGGAAGATTTGTCAAATTCAAGGTTGTACTTGTTAAAGTTTGTTGTTCCTGTGAACCTTCTAGAATAACAGAATACCTGCTTGTCAAAAAAAAAAAAAAATCTTTCTATTTGGATCCCTTGAAATCCAGGGAAAAAAGAATCAAAACATCACTCTTCTGCTTAGAAATTTCTTTCCTACTTGTACCAAAAAATTGCTTTTCCTTTTTAAGGCAAGAAATCACAGTGGCTAATAATCAACAGCATTCAATTATTTACACCAAATAGTAACTTATTACTACGACTTAATGAGAGGGTAATTTATGTTGCTTCATTATTGCCTCATGAATCATCTTGACTTACATTGCTAATATGGCAGATAACTAATTTGCTCCATGTCATTAAAGAATTTTAACCTGGGACTGTATTCAGATCAGGATTTCACTTAATGCTTTTATGTCAGAGTTAAAAGAAGTAAAAGCAATAAATACAGAGACAAATTGATTTTAGCCTGGTGTTCATTGTATCCTGGGTTGTGTTTATACCAGATTTAAAACTGAAGCAGTGACAAAATAGCTGAAGCAGAGAAAAAAAAAAATTCACCATGCCTGTAATTTGGGAAAGGACAGCTGTTAGTAAGAATCTATCTTGTCATTTATAAAATAATCAAAGATTGGTTTCTGTGGTGGAAAGCAAAGAAAAGAAGGGCTCAGTCTGGGAAAAGCTCTGACTGATATTTTCCTGTGGAGAGGAAGCTGAGAAGGTTGGGTTTTCCTTCCACCCTTGGGATTAGCAGTTTCTGGCCTGTCCTTGTGTGCACTTAGCTTCACATCTCTCCTCATTCCAATGCTGATGAATTCCGTGTCTCCCTTTGAAAGACAGCCCCTGTGCTGGTTAAGGAAAGCTTTTAGGGACAGAGCACTAGAAAGGAAGCTTCAAGCCTTTAAGACAGCTGAGAAGAGTTTTTACCTGTTCCCTAGGGATGGCAGGGTCAGAACCCAGGCTCCTGCCCCCAGAGGCAGCCATCCCTACAGCACAGGCAAAAGCTTCCCTTTGGGCTTCTACAACACACTTCTGAGCTCCAGCAAAAGAGACCAGGGGCAGAACAATCTCAAGTGCTTCCACAGAGGTAGAAATCAGAGATTCCAAGGGCAGTGCCCATGTACCTACAATATCTCATGGTTGTTATAAGGATTAAGCTGGATTAAAGAAGCAAATTGAGCTGAAAAACCCATTAGTTAACATTTTCTACTAAATATACTCCAACAGAGGAGGAAAATTGACTTTTAAAAGTGAGTTAGCTGGTTGCTGCCTGCTTAAATTTTGACCACGACTAAATCTAATGATCTCTGTTCACTGACTTGTACCTCAGTGCCAGAACTGCTGGAGCAGTGCAACTTTTCCTGAGTTAAGAGTTCCTTTAAGGAGCTCTGTGCACCACTCTTTGCACCAGCCATCCTTATCTGCTCAATTTATGAGCCCATTTGAAAAGCTCCTGCAAAACCCAGAGCATTCTCAATACTCAGTTTGGAATCCTCATAACTCAATCCAATGAAAACCAATTTTCTCCAGAGAACTCAAAAGCCTTTCTTCTTGGTGAGAGCAATTTCCAAGCCGTATTTCAAGTTTCAGCTCCCATTGGTTTTGGCTGTAAAAGGGTTTAAAAAGAGTCACTCTCGCTATAAATATAAATGCATATAAATATTACACTTATATTTTACTTTGGTATAGATATTTTTTAACCTCTCAATTTCATCAGATACAGGAGCAGCTGAATGCCCTTCACTCAGGAGCTTCCAGGCAAACTAAAGATTACCACAGGTTTCAGGAAGAGACGGGCTGAAACATATAGGAATCAAAGGTGAAACTGCAGTAAAAAATAAACTTGACTGAAATGGAAATCTTATCATTGTTTGTCTTGCTTTCCATGGACTTTGAGTCCCCAGAAATCCTACACTGAACTCAAGATTCCTTGTACTTGTCACTCTGCATGAAAACATGTATTAAGAAATAATTCTTCCTCAGTAGCCATCTAAATATTCACCGTTAATGGCGAGAGAAGGAACTGCACTGAAATAGAAATCCCAATAAATCATCCAGCTCTCATATAATTCAACAGTTCAGCCACAAATTAAATTCAAGCCTCGAGCCTCATTTTTCTATATTCTAAATCAATGTATTGCTGTTTCTCACTGGTTATTTGTTTGCCTAGCAAAATTTCAGTTACTGCTAATACCCTACAGGCTTCGTTGCCAGAGATCAGATGCTTCCATGTCTTACTCCTTCCATATTTGCCTCCTCTCATTTCCAACGTGCACTTGAATTGTTTCTCTCCAGTAGGAACAGATTCAACCCCGGGCAGCCAAGAGATTTAAAAACATCCCTTATTTCATTTCTGGAAAGGCTGAGAGCTCAACCCCATTGCTTCTCCTATTGTAATAAACTAGATGCGATGGAGATCTCACACAGATGAATCCTGGCTTTTATTTATGGCATTAGAGTAGGAAGAGAAATAATTTTGTAATCTCTGAACATTTCAGAAAGATTGGTTTTTCCACTCTTCATGTGTGCAGAACGTTGGAAATCTCAAAGTGTTACAAGCCAAACTCCTATGCGCTTTTGGAATAACATGAAAATTTTCAGTTTGAATAAAACCACTGCAAACATATCACTGTTTTTCCCAGCATTACCTACCATTTCAAAACTAGGACTCAAATAATAAAATAAACATCCCAGATTATCTTTCATACTGAAGACTGCAAATATTTTTTTCTGATAAAGTAAAATCTTCTGATTGCAAAAACTTTTTCCCTTTGCCTTAGTTTTTATTTCAACAAATTTCAACAGTATCCAACCCATTGTGCCCTCACGGCACTGAGATTCTGCAATGCTGGTTCTCATCTTGCAGTTAAATTTTGATGCAATCTAGATTTCCTTGTTCTGCCAGTTTAACAGATCCTACATATTATTTCAGTGGATTTTGGATCTAATAAGCACTGCCACATGCAAACAAAGTTAACAACCGAATCATGATTTTACATCTGCAAACCAATGGCAGGCATTCAGGAGTTAGATGTAATAAAGTTTGGGACAATATCAGAAGCCACAGCTTGGTTCACTTACTACTAAAATTTCCTACAGGAACTCTGGTCACTTTGACAGCTGATGAAATATTAGCCTAAGCAAAACACATCAGCACTTGTATATGTTCGAGAAGAGTAATTTATCAGAAATACAATAAACGCCAGCTGTAATTCTCTCAGAGGTCATTAGAACTTGGAAGTTAAAATTCAGATTTTTTTTTTTTATCACAAGGAAAATTTACATTGGATTGAATTAATTTTTGGTATGTCCATGAGTCATTCAGTTTTAATGGAGTTTTATCAATTTATAGCAGCAAATGATTTATGCCATTGGCATGAGGCCCTCAGAGGTTTCAAAACTGCTGAAATTAAGTGTTGGAGTATTCACTTTGGTTATTGTATCATTTTGAAACTTTGCAATATGTTTGGATCTCTTGGATAGAAGACCATGCAGTAGCATTTCTTTCAGCCAGAAGCTTAGGCTGGAGACAGACCTTGCTGAAAAATAGGTATCCCAGCTGAAATACCTGGCATTACAGCTGAAATGGGTGTTGCTCAAAGACCTACCTTTAGCACATGAAACCAAACTGAATCAATGGTCATGTCTGAAATGGTATTTGCAAGATTCATTGGATTCATTCCTCCAGTTCCACACTTACGCTTTCTTACAAACTGCAATAAAACATTGCTGCACTTACAACTTACAGCATTTTACACATATTAACTTCCTGAAAAGAAATTCTAAAATCTCTCACCAACTTTGGGGGTTTTCAGCTCTGCTTTTATATTTCTGATTATTTCTCAAGTTTTCTAATGTTTTCAGTTTTAAAACTTCTCCAGAATATATTCAATAAAATGTTACACAGACATGAAAACACTTTCTATACACTGCAGACGGTCAATTATGTATGACTCAGCTTGAGTGAAACAGAAAACGTATACTGTAAGCATGACAATTGCATGCTGCTTGCTAAAACTAAGGCTTGCTGCTATTTTCACCTACTAACTTCCCTTCTTTTTCCCAAGAGTGGGCTGGAAAGTTTTCCCAAATACTACTGTGCAATATAGTTGATAAATATTTGTTTTTTAATAGTAACTATTCTATAGACAGCTAAGCTGAAAAATTATCCAGGGTGATGCTTTCAAAGGCAGCTTTCATTCACCTTGATTAAACTATTTTAGGAAAGTTTCTGCTTTCATGCCTAAAAGACTAGGCAGCAATATTTTGAACCTTGATTTTATATAGAGGTAACTCCTTTTTGTTTCCAGCATGTGGAGCTTCTCAGTCTACACACAAGTACCAATGAAAAGGAATGCCCAGGTGAGTAAGAACTGCAGGTCTTCTTTTTAATTAAAAAAGCCATGCTATACCTACCACAAGATCATCCTACAAATCCTACAATCTTTATCTCAACTGAAACATCACACATGCACATAAAAATAACCATAAATCCACCTAAACAAGCATGACTCCATAAAGCAGTGGGAAAACATCTTGACCTTTTCTAGACATCTCTTGAAAAGGTTTTCAAGGATTCACAGGCAGGCCTTACCTATCTGATAGTGCCACTGATGATATCCTAACTGTGGGAATGGTATTTACTGGTGTAACTCATGCATTATCTGAACAGGGTTGTGTCTCTGCAACAAATACTGCACAGACTGACCTCCCAGATCTTGCTGACTTGGAATCAATTGCAGCACACTGTTAGTGACAACTTACAGCAGGAACACAGGTGTTGCTCCTGCTTGGTTTTGATGCGTGAATGTGTCTGGTATTTCCTGCAACACTCGACAGTAAGATGAGATTGACACCATTGGAAATGACATGCCTTTATATGCTTTGGAGTGTATTTGTCACCCAAGAGCACTTCCAGCTCTCAGAGTGCTCCCAGAGAGCACTTGCAGCCTGACCCAGCTGCCTAGTGTAAATTGTAAGTGAGCTCTTACTGACCTAATCAATCCACACTGGTAGGAATAGGCAGGCCATTCTCTCAGTGCACTCATTGAGGAAAGATTAATGGGACTGACATCTGTGAGAGCAAAGATAAAGCTGAAATCCAAGAGAAACAGATCAAAACGTGCATCAGCAAACCAAAATATAACAAGTATTTTCTTCTATACTGCCTCATTCTCTGTCCTGAACTACAGATTTACATGAGTTGTTAACTAAAACTCATAAACACAGGGAAAAAGCAGAACCTCTTACAAATACTTTGACTTTTTGGGTTCAGAATTGGGACTTCCTGCTGGAAGAGACCAGAGAAGAGAAAGAGTGGTACACAAAGAGCAATTAAATTTCTCAGATTGAGTTTTGACACTCAAAGCTGCTACTAACTTGTGGGTGACTGACAGCAAAGTGAGTGCTGGCAGCATTTCCTTCGAAGAAAAATCACTGCATAGCCTAGTAAAGTAGTATTTTAAGGTATGACTTCTCATATTTGAAAAACAGGATTGACAAATGCTATTTTTGTCCTGGGCCCATTTTGAAGTGTTTCCAATTTTTAGCAGCAACTTCAGTTTCAATCAGAGTGCTTGCTGCTGGAACACACAGGCGAGCCATGGCCTCAGGAGTATGGCTGCTATAGGCCACCTCCTGTAAGCTAAATCCAAGTATTTTTTACAGATAAATCTAAAACTGGTTTTGAGTTCACTAGGATACCTCACCTACATAAAGCTGGTGTGCTACAGATGCTTTTAGAACAAATATCTGCTCCCACTGAAGTCAGCAGCATTACCATTGACTTCAGCAAGATCAGGCCTAGAAGGTAAAAATTTCCCTGTGGTGTAAGTACCTGCTTTTCTGCGCCTTGTAGCTTCTTACCTTAGATATCACTGAGCTGAAAAGAACAGAGTAGTGTTTTAAAAACCTCTTTTCAAATGGGTGTCCTTGAATGGAAACAGCATTCTCTATCCTTTGCCCTTGTAACATCACTGAACAGAGATGTTCCACAAAAATACTAAATTACAAATCAGCTCTCTTTTGCTAACAGATTAGATGAATTAATTAAAAAGCCCTTAAGCTTTCAAAAATGCATATATATTTTGCATAATCTCCTTGGATATGTTTTAGCAAATTAATAAATGAAAGTTTATGATTTCCTTTCCCCTGTACTTCCCAACTAATGTGCTTATCTATAAAATTCAGCAGTGGGAAAGGATAATTATCCTTAATAGCTGTATGTGGAGAGCAAGACAGGCAGGGAAGCCAAATGTCGGGCACAGACTCTTCTGCAGATGGAACAGAGTTTGGTCTTCCTGAGCTCCAAACCTGCCAGATATAAACCACTTCCAGACTGGGAATGCCACAGTTCCCCAGAGCTGCACAGCACACAGTACCTGGAGGTTGCTCACAGTAACCACAGCATGGCCAAAACCCCAAGCACCAAGTGAGTCAACTTGGATCTCTGCAGGCCTCAAAATTACAGCCTAGGTTTTCAAGGAGTCAGAGCAAATAAGTGATCCAGGTCACCCAGCTCCCCAGCTTGTGCCATGAGCCTCAGAACAACCTTACTTTATCGAGTTTAAAAGTTCACATCTCATTTGATTTTGGGCAGATAAGAGCAGTACTTACAGCACTTGGAACTTCTGCTTAGTGCCACTTAGGAATTTACCATTAACCCAGGCTATTAAAAAGCATGATCCAGCAGGGAAGACTTGAATTCCAATACCTTTTTCTTTTCAATATTATTAATTTTTAATAGGTGGCTTTTGAACACTGCAACAATCCATAAAAGAAAATCTTCCATATTTTTAGTGTCTTTAATTTAAACTGTTGTATCTTGAGACCTCTGATCCTGTGCAAAGAGCTTTTAAGAGCAGTTTGTTCGGCTTAATGAAATTTCTGCTGAGAAATAAGCTGAGGAGTTCCTAAGGACCATTTTACTTAATTGTCCTTTTTTAACGCAAGAAGCAACCAACTGGATTTCCCTTTGCTTTGGCAAGCTTTGAGCACCCACCCTTTCATCATTCTTTTACCTTGAACTCTTTCTAGCTCTCTCCCCATATTGTGCAACAAAAGCCTTTGATGTCCCAGAGGTGGTGCCACGTCAGACACCGCAGAGTTCTCACCACAAGCTCATTAACTCACTGGGCAAACTGCACTGCTGTGCCATGTAAAAATATACAGAGTACTCCCATTTTTTGTAGCATTGGCCAAAGGACTGTAAAAAGGCATCATTACGAATTGGGGTAGACGTCTCATTCATTTTTATGTGGTTTTGATTATCTCTGGTAGTTTCTCACATCCTTGCTAAAAACCATTAACACTGTGGATATATATACATGCATATATGTTTTGTGAAAACTTTTACTTTTTAGATGAAGCATATTGTACTTCTTAGTGTGGAATATCATATCTTTAGCACAAAAAGTCCTGCAGCACTTTAGAAACCACTTTGAAGATTGAATGTCCCATCCACACAGCTCTGTCAGTAACATCCTATGATTTATCTGGCAGATATTTCATATTGTTTGATAGGGAGAAATACATCCAAGATTATAGCTTACGTTTATTGCAAGATATTTGTGTCAACTCCTGGATGTAGTGTCAGCACACTCCTGGCACTCACCAGTACACCTGGCCATGCTTAGTGTGAACTAAGACCTCCACAGCCTCTCTCCTGTCAGAGAGCTCTGCTTGTCTCACTCACAAGGGCATCACATGCCCTTACTAAAAGGTCTAATAACCAAACCGTTGAGAAATCACAAGATTTGATTTTTATGTTTATGGACAGCCCCTCAAAAGCCAGAAAGCATGACAATTGAATAAATTACTATACCTGACAGATCACAGCATTAGCAGAATACAGCCAATAAATCTCTTAGGAATTCCTGACATTCTCCAGGGAATGGTAGCATAAAAGCCTCAAATCGAGATTAGGCAAAAGAGCTGACCCAAACAACTGAAGATTCAACAATTATTTGAAAGCTGTGTATTTGCTGATGGATCCATCACAGATGAATTTGTCCCATGATATCCCATGGCTAACAAAAACCTGAGGGCCCCAAAAGCAAAGCTGAAAAGTATTTTCCTTGCAAATAAACAGCACAAAAGGGCACATGCTGGCAAAAACACTCACGGAGAAGACAGCAAGCATGCTGGCAGCATACTCTCACCAAAAAAAAAAAGAAGACAATAATTCCAAATTATTTTTCAAAGGGAAAAAAAGATTTTACCTGAATTTAGTCTTTTGAAAGATTCTAGAAAACTCTATAAATAAATTAAAATCCTGGATTCTTCTGAGAACACAACATATCTTGGGAGGGTCAGGAGGCATATTTGTTTCTAATTTCCCTCCTATGCTGTGCTCCCTTTCTTTCCTGCTTAAGTGACAATGCTCCCAATGTTAATTCCAGTTAGTGGCTCCTTAGTTGTTACATAAAAATTTGTTGCAGATTTTTAACTTAGCATACTTTGAAATGTGAGAATAAAAATAAAAAAGAATAAAATATGAAAGGCTGACAGGTGTGAAAGGGTGAGATAAATGGCAGATACCTCCTCACTGCTAATTTTCTTTGCTGGCAGGACATCTGACAGGACCATCCCTAATTGTGTGCATTCCACATACCTGAACCAGGATGTTCCCCTAGCCAGAACTTCATTTTCCCTCTGAAAATTCTTGGAGATTGATTTTCAGTCTTCTTTTTCAGGCTTCAGTGAATTCTTAGATTCATGGTCTCTGGAACTCTTAAAATACATCTATATTAGCATTTATTGATAAGAGTCAGTGAAGTAATTTCTCTCTGTTACACTCTGAAAAGATAATTATGACCATGTGCAGCAGAAAAACATTTTTCAGCTTTCTTAGTCTGGATGTAGACTTTTGAAATCTTTTCTTATCCTACAAACTAATGTTATGCCTATTAGTAATTATAAAAGAAATTTAAAGTAGGTTTTAATGTGATAGGGTTCTTGTTATGTCTTCTGTGATCTTGTACACCTTCATTGACGTTTATGAATTTTAATAGTTATTCAAAAAATATTTACGCCACATACGAGGCTTAATTTGTAACACCTAAATTTTTAAACATATTAGGTGTTTTTAATCTGTGAATCATAACTTTACCTACTTTTAGACAAAATGACCAGGTTTCTAATAATTCAGTTTCTTTTAAAATTTCTAAATGTTTTTAAAAGCAGGCTTAAATTTTTATTGCCTTAGACAATTTAGAATCAACAGAAGATTCTAAACCTCAGTTTTATGAAACCTACCATTCACCATCATTCAAAATATAAAAAAACATTGCTAACAACTGCACAGGAAAAGAGCTGCAGCTTTACATAATTTGTTATATGGGAAACAACAAAAAATGCATTTTTTGCTTAACAGTCAACACAAATTCTAAGGCTGGCCACAGGAAAGTAGAGAGATAAAATACAATTTAGTCAATAAATGCTACCTAATATCCGGAGTTTAATTAGAGAAATGAAGCAGAATACATTCATGCCAATTTTAATCCCAATAGGGGTATTTTAAAACACAAGCAGGCAGTTCTAAAGTGACCCACAGACACATTATTGGGTTCCAAAGATTGTTAGTTTTAATTGTGACACCCAAGGGAAATAGAGGAGAATTGCAACTAGACAGAAAACACATGAGTAGCTACATCTCCTACCCTGACTGCCATGAAGGGCTCAGTGCAGGATTTAATCAGGAGAATTCCTAATTGAAGGCAGCTGGACAAGACAACCACACGTACTGATTCCTGACTGCCAGCCATGGGGCACATCCATTGACTGTATTGAGAACTGAAACACAAAGTCTCTAAGTCACAAAGCTATTTGAACTGGAAGAGACCTTAAAACTCACCCAGTTCCATAGGCAGGAAGAAGTCCCCAGAAGTAAACCTCTAGTACATTTTAAAAAATATATTTTGATTGGACTTTTTAAGTGAGAAGCTCTTGCCATTGAAGTAACAAAACATTCAGAGAAGATTGAGAAAGGAAAGCGTATGTAATAGCAAAAGTGTTGGGTGTTTTTAAAATTACAGTTTAGAACTGAAAATATGCTCAGATAATGGAAAACCTACAGAAGAAACAGAAGCCTAAAACGCCTAAAAGATGCTTATGACTCTGTGCTACATTATTGGCCTTCCCAACCTAACAGTATTTTTGCCTTTAAAGATCTTGTCAGAGCACTACAGTGCATTTTTATTATGAGTTTTATATTATTCAGATCCTTTCCATTTCATTTGGTAAAATAATTTCCATTACAGACTTTCAAATCAAGGCAGGCAGGGATTTTGAACTGGAGCTGGAAGCACAAGAATCCATAGTAATGAGAAAGTTTACTTAACTGAATTGGCCTTAGACACTGTAGTTCAATAAGAACTACATTTTCACAACAGAGCTCTGCCTCTGGAAAGATGTAAAAGGTAAAGACAAGATCTATACTCCCATAAAGGACATCTTTTCAGCTTCTTTATGTTTTGTGAAGGATATGACTTCATCTCTTCCCATCATATATCTTCTAATCATGTTTGTGTAGTATAGGGCAGTACAAGCCCCCGGTGCTACATAAACAATGGATAATGACTGAACGCACGTAATCCGTCTCCAACAATTCTATTATGATTTCAGGAGTTACCTGGAAACCACCCTGAAAACATCTGTGCAGGAATACAGTGAAAGAGAGACATAGAAATTACGTTTCCTTTTCCTCTAATTAGACCTATCAGAGCCCCATCTCTTTTCCAGAACATAATGAAGTATCATTAGCTGGAGTGGGATGCTGTCTGACAGAACTGTTGAATTTCTTCTGATTTATAGCACAGACTGTCTGCTGCATTTCTTGTGAGCCTGCCTGGTTTTGTCTGCCTTCCTTCAGAGCCAGGAGGAGCCCAGGAGGCTGGGCAAGCAGGGACAGCACTTCCAGTTGCGACACTTTAGGTACAGGAAGGAGCTCTCAGGACTCCCCGAAACCTTCTCTTCTCCAGGCTGAGCCTCCCCAGCTCTCTCAGCCTTTCCTCACAGAAGAGAATCTCCAGCCCTCAGGGCCTCCCCCTCAACTCGCTCCAGCAGCTCCAACAACAAACCTTGCTTGGTCTACAGGGGCATTACTTTGAAATAGCATTTCACAAGGCCAGATCCAACATCAAATTACCTGGTTTTAGAACTGGATGGCAATTACCTGTTTTTTCAGTGCTCTGGCTAAAAGGCTGACTCAAACAACAGTTTAAATAAGCCCCAGTTCACTGGAGAAGGAATCTGAAGCCAGGGAGCAGCACAGTGTTGTGATGCCCCCTTGTCAGGGAAATCTGGCTTGTCTGACAACAGCAGGTCTCTGAGCAACATGGCCACATGTTCAAGAAAAAAGCAGCGTGGCAAGTCATACTCATGTCATGTACTCATCAACATGGCCAAATACTGGTCAAAAAATCTGGCTTTCTGATAACTTCCAAAATATTCCAGTCAGCCACAAACTGTCAAACACTTCCTCAGGAAAGCGGAGCTCCTGAAGACATGACTGAAACATTCATGCCTGTGGGTCGTTCTGCCACTATATCCTGCATGTTGCCATAAGAATCTCTCTCAGCCTGGGAGATTGCAGCATGTTTTCCCAAAGCTGGTAAGCATTCCAACAAATTTTAATGGATCAAGTTACTTGAGGCCAAATGTTTATGTTTCACACAAGCCCAAATAAAATGTGCAACTGCGAACACAGCAGTAAGCAGTGATAGGAATGTGAGGCAAATATTTGACTTGTACACGTCAACCTGAGTCTAAGTTTATGACAAAGTCCCTCTCCTGGAGGGAACTGATTGGGAATCCCACCAGACACAAGGAATTCTGAGTGTGCTCCACAGGCATTGCTCTCCTCACATGAAGGACAGCATGGCCACGGGGAGAGCAGCTCCCGGGCACCTTAGGAATGGCCCAGAGATCAAACCACAAAATGCAGGTGCATAACCCTCATGAAGGCAAAATATTACTCCAGGGGCCGTAGCAGGTCACCAATGCACTCCACACTTCCTTGGGCTTGGTTTAACCAATACACTCCCTGCTTCCTTGGGCTTGGTTTAACCAATACACTCCCTGCTTCCTTGGGCTTGGTTTAAAGCTGCAGCAGGAAGTCCATAGCTCAGTCTGTGACAACATCAGCCATGGAGCAAACAACTGGAGTGCTCTGCTTGTATTCATACAGCAGACACAGATTCATGTAAATTCCTCATTAAACCATCATGTAAAATTACAGAAGTATGCAAAGAGAACTCCATAGTATTTGGAAAATAGACCCAAATACATTTTGAAGCTACTGTTTCCATTTGCATACTATATTGCTGAGAATAAAGCAGAGGCTCTGAGTTGCATATTATTCCTCTGTCTCTAACATTTCAATCCAGCCACCCCATAAACCCATGGACAATTAACCTCCAAACTGTTGATAGTGCTACTCCCACAGAAGTTCACATTTTAAGGCAGCTCAGCATACATCCATCCAGAGCCCCATATTTACCAAAGGCTAAGATTTTAAAGCTCAATGTCAAAGTCCTGGGCCCTAAAAATAAAGTTCCTTTCTGGTTTATTACATTGGTGGTACATGTGAAATTAGCCTTATAAGACAAGGATGAGACAAACCCCAGGATTTTTGTGGAGGTCTGGGAGGTAGAGACTGCATGTATTTAGTTTATGCTACTCTCTGTTGCCCTTGAGGAATACGGGACACACTGTCTCTATTATTACTGGTTTTATTACTACTCCTTTTGGCTTTTGTGATCTTGTTAGACTGTTCCTCCTTTATAAGGGCAAGTGTGCTTAGCAGAAAATGATGGCCCATAGTCCATTCACCTCCTAAACACCTGCTTTGGGTTAAAATGCTGTTACTTATTGAGCTCAACACACTGAATTTACAGAGTGAATAAACACAGCAGAAGATGGACAGAAGGGCATATAAAACACAAGCAAAACAGTGGAGTTGCATACTTATATTTGTTACACCTGCTTTTATTTCTCTTCTCAGGTCTTTTATTTTTGTCCCTGATCCAGGCCTTGAATTTTGAGAAACACTGGGCTCAATTTTTGATGTACAAAATCAGACAGCTAAAAGATTAGCCAGCTGTGAAATGCCTCAACAGCATCCCCCCACCTATCTAAAAAGCTGCCCCGAAGACTGCTGGGGATGGATTTCCTCCCTTTACACAGAATATCAAGCAAACGTAATATATTCAGAGCCGTCCCTGCTATTGTGGCCCAGCATTGCTGTGAATAAGGACAGGTGGGTCATGTTACATAGGTTGTTTTTCCAAGTAGTCAGGAGCTCATTGGGTCTGAATGCAGAACAACAGCAGCCACTCTCCTGCAACTCCAAGAGCACAAAAGCACCAGGGCACCTTTTCTCTTTCTGGGGACAGAGCTCCCTTGCTTCTACAGAAAATGGAGGTAGCTCTCAATTTTATACAAGCACTCTTATATCTCAAGTGAACGGACACAACACTTCTACTTTCCTGTTCTATTGTTCCTGCTGCCATCCAGCTCTGCAATCAGACTAATCAGGCTGCCAAGAACTTTCCAGGGAGCACAAGTATTACTAATCCTTCTCTGGCTCCACAGCTAAGAGAGCTCAGCAGCTCTGAGCCTGCGTAGACCTCAGACACACAGCAAAGCACTGAACCTCCAAAAATGGCTCTGAAATGGGACGTGGCACAGCACAACTGGCCCTCTGAGGCTTTTAGCAGCAATCTCTGTATAATGCCAAGCTGTGCAAAATACAGTGTAATTCAGAGTGCTCCTTTACTACCAGAAAGAATAATTAATGCAGGCAGTTATTATGGAAGAACACAGCCAACCTCATTTGCATCAGTGGGACTCTGCCAATTCCTTTACATTTGTGATAAATTGTGATTTCCAGGTCATTTTAGAGTCCCTTTGCATGAGCAATGTGAAGGGCAGAAGAATAAATAAAAAATGAGAAAGCCTGAAATATAAATTAATTTTAATGTGAGGAGTTGGACATTTCTAGGTACATTAAGTTTCATATTGAGTATGAAAACACCAGAAGAACCCCTGAAATTTTGTTCTGGTTTGATTACTGTGTAAACCCTGTCTAAAAGAAAGGTCTAAAAATAATTGATGCCACAGCTACTGAAGATTTGTCCATAACATAATGAAAACCATTTCATGAACTTTCAGTTTCTCAGAGCTGTGTGATCAAAGCGAGCTAAATCATTAATCTGCTTTTGTAAGGAAATGTGTGAGACATCTGCTGGCAGCATATTCAAAAAACACCATTTTTTTCCCTACTGGTTAAGTCAAGGGCAGAGACTAAAGTCTAGTTCAAAACCCAGTAAGATTAGTAGAGTCAGTCCTCTTAGCTTCAGTGGCTTTTTTTTAACCTGATCCCTGATATATAAAAAAAGGTTCAGAAGACAGCAAGTATGCTTGTCCTTTTTTGATTTTTTTTCCTCTTTTTTGGGGTAGATATAACCTCCTGCCATCCTTGCTGTGCAGTGCTGAAATGCAAATTGAAGACTTGCAGTGCTCTCAGAATGAGGCAAAGATAAACAGCTGAAGAACACAAAAACAATTTTCAAAAGGCACAAGCAAGAACTTGGAAGACAACTTTGCAGTATCTATTCCAAGTATCTTATTTTACAAAGCACAAAAGATGCACATTTGGGCAAGGGATACTGGCAATATTGGCCCTTATGGATCACATATCATCAGGCTTCACCCAACAACCTTCAATTCTTGTGGTTTTCAAGTTTGTTTTGCTCTAACTCTCAGAAGCCATTACAGTGGAAAACAGCTGATTCACTGCTATTGTAGGGGGCCATTCAACTTGAAATAAAAGATTGCCCAATTTCTATCTGCTCTCTAATCCATGCTCAAGTGGAGTGATGCTGATATAACTAGATGGAAGTAGAGATAAATGGAAACAAACCACCCAGTTCTCCCCACACATTTCAGCTTTCTGGCACACTAATTTGAAATTAATTACTGTTTGCATAATAACAAATGAAAGGTTTAATTAATTCTTTCAAAACCACATCAAATTAAACACCCTGTGTACAGTCTACATTCTGTGTGTGAAAGGGATACACTGAGCACATTGAACGGGGTAGAGGAGCTTAAGTCTACCAGGAAATAGTCACTGAAATGGTGAGCATGTGTTTTACTGGAGCTGCCAGGTAAAAAGCTCCTAAAGAGAATTGTTTTCCTGCTGAAACAGCAGAAAAACCTGCATGCATCCACCTAGAATTACCTGCCACAAGACTTCACCCTGAAATAGTTTCTCTTAGGGTTTCTCACTGCTTTTCCTCTGTCCTTAAGACACATTCAAGGCATATTTTCTCAGATTTATTAACATTACAGCAAATAAATTTGCTAAGTTTGAAAAGTTAAGGCTGATGTAAGTGTTCTTGAAAGATAGAATTCAGGCATCTCTGTCAGGATTAAACCTGCAGTGTTTCTTTCACAATTTCACTGGAAAACCATCCTTCTTTCTACAGAGATCCATTTCAGGATCAAAATCTCTTGACAGCAGAAGATGAGATTAAGTACTGACAGATCAAGATATGATAATAGTAATAAATGGGATGGATAAAAAGGAAAAATATGGCTAAGGACTCCCTATAATCTGTGTTTCTATATTGAGTTGCCACATAGGCCATGTCATTTGAAGGGTTGTTGTCATTGTGCTTTGCTTTTAAACTCAAGAGAAATAAACAGTTCCTCCTTACCCTTTATATAATTCCCAATAAATATCCACGATTAAGTAAGGCCTGAGAGGCAGTGACACAAAGAACACAATGAACTTCAGTTCTTTCAAAGGCCTTTGTGCAGAAGTGGTGATTTTTTTAAAGCTGAGTCAAGGGTGCAGTTTTGATAGGGTGCACAAAACACTCATGGAATATGATGCTGTGGAAAAGGCAACTTGTAAAAAGCCTGTGAGGAAAGAAACCACCTCAGCCTGGAAAACAGCTATATTCCAAGCAGTAATTACAAGACCCTGACTTTTTAGTTGTTCCAATTAACTCTGCAGCTGGAAAATTCTGATTTGGTTTCTGTTCAGAAAATGATTAACCGGTTTCACTGGACTGATAATACTGACACCAGTGCCTTTGGCATCTGACTGTTCACTGTCTGCATTTGGTCCTGAGGGAGGTCTGGATTACATAGACCTCTGCTAGTCTTTTAAGCAGTCCAGTGAAACCAGTTAATAATTTTCTGAACACAAATACAAAAATCCTCACTTTCCCCGCACTGAAAGCCACCACCATTGCCACTCATGCACATAGTGTTCACAGGTAAATGTCTTCTCGGGCACTTAAAAATACCATTTTCATAAAGAAAGTGATGTGAACACTGCATTTTCTGGGGGAAAAAATAAAATCTATCATAGGCAAGATAACATTTTTTTCCACAGCTGCCTAATGTGTACAGCTTAAGGGTAGGACTACATAGAAGAGTTAAAAGCCAATAGGGGATCAGGATGAACTGCTTGAGACAGTTCATTTCAGTCCCAAACAAGCCCTACTGGAGAAAGCGGACAGAACTCTATTTAATGTTACATAAAACAGAATATACACTGAGAACCTAAGCACATCTCTTTCATATGTGCCTACAAAGTGTCATTTTTCCTTAATTTCCTGCCCCAATACCTACCTGTTTGTACAAAATACTACTGTTGGATAAGAGGCTTTCTTGAAATACTTCAGTTGCATTTGAATACAAAACTCTGCTGTGCTAAAATGACAGCAGAGCTGTAAGCACAGGCCTTTCCCATTTCAATTAAGAGTACACACCAGGACAGCGATGGAAATGCCAATTGTTGCCAATGCAGTCACAAAGTTTTCTCTCAGCTCCACTGCCTCCACCATTGTGTCATTGTTTTCTCACTACACATCAGTTGGAGCAGATCTTACTGGCAGATACCATAATAAAAGATGATAAACCCTTTTAAGACAACCTGTCTTCATGGGTTTAGTGTATATGAACTGCTTTGGATCATGTTCATCCTGGAGCAACTCATGCTTGTCATCATATCAAGTCTGAAACCATTACAGCAAAGAGCTATTCCAAATTCCTATACTTGAAACTCCTTCATAAAAGAGTACATAAAACAATCAGATTTGCCTCGGCTATTATTTCATGCTGTACACACTTGATGTTCTTTTCAATCTGCCTCTATAATTAAAGAAATTACATTATCATGACTGTGAAGAACTTTTCCCACTTCAGCCAGATGTAGCAAATGACTGGGCAAGCAACAGTGTTTGAATTCCACAGGCTGACTTCTCCAGGAGCCAGATATGCTTCAGTGACAGCAGAGTCCTCCTGTTGGAGCCCTGCCTGCACACACCCTTTGTGTTTGAGCCTGTGACTATTGTGCCAGCCCTCCTCACGCTGAGCACTTGAAAAGCCCTCCTGGATTTCACACATCGCAGTAACACCATCAGGAACAGCTTCAAGCGGCTCTGCTGTAGACCAAGAACATTCCTATTAAGAAAGAAGTTTGCCAGCAAACTCTGTGAGCACTTCAGTGGGCTGGTGAATAGATGAGCTGAGCTGGGACTGACAATGAGGTGTCCAGCTCTGCTGGCTGCTCTTCTGCCTCAGCACTGCAAGCAGTGACAGGATGTTCGTGAGGCTTCAACTCTTGGCAAACTCCTTGCTGCCTGCAAACAGGCCTAAAATTGCAACATCAGCAATCCTCACTTGTGCCTTCCTGCAAAGAGTCATCTAAAAGCACTGCATCCAGATGTTCCAATCCGTGTTTTCAATTTACTCCTGCTCATAAACCAAACGTGTCTCGGGGATGACTCGTACATCCCCTATATGCTTTTACATATGACCTACTCCACACACGTTTCTATTGCGTGAGGAATGCTTTGCCAAGAAGGTTACTCTCAACATCAGAAATTAAAAAACAGTATTCCAGGCCAATTTTGAACAACTTCCACCATAAAAACCCCATTTCCTAATTATTATTTTTATACACAGAGTGCTGAGAAAGCCACAAAAGCAGGTTTCCCAAGACAGCATGCTGATAATCGGTTGCATTTTTGTTTTAGCAAGTCATCTGGTTTTTTGCTCCACTGAGAAGTGGGGCCAGTTCTGTCTCCTGTCCTGTCCTGAGGCTTTGGTGCAAAGAAAGCTTCCCAGGTGAACCACCTGCCTTTTCCAGCCCAGACAATGATTAAACACAATCTATTTTACACATATTTCTTCTCTAGGTAAAATCAGTATTTGTAGGTTTTAATCAAGAATGTCAAGTTTCACATGAGGCATTACAGAACTCACGACATCTAGTGATAGAGACTTAAAGTAGGAGATGAGAAACAAAAATAAGAGATGATTTTGACTTTTCCAAAACTTGACAGCATCCTGACTTGTTTGAGAATGAATCTGTTCTCCAATTAAGGCTTGGGGATGCTCTGGGAAGATGGATTTTCCCCGAATCTTTGCTGACTAACAGAGACTAACCTCATCCCTCAGCTTTGACACGACACAAATTCTTGATGAGCTTTCCTGGCATACTCTGCCCTGTGCCAAACACATCTGACTATGCAAGTGATGCTGGCTGCAGACTGATGGACTCTTTGGTAGGCACTGAGGTAGCAGGGGAAGATTAAAGGCTCTAGGATGTGCCACTGGAATTTAGAAACCAACTCCCAGTCCAGAAAAACAAAGGGGATGGGACTGCCTCCAGCCCATCTGGGGAGCATAGAGAAGACAAATTCATTGTGTAAGAAATAATAATTTTCAGAAGCAGATCCTGTGTACTAGGATCAAAGGGGCTGGTAAATTAAGGCCACTCCATAGCAGTGGAATAAATTAAGTGTCATAATGCAATGATATTTATGAAGCTTCCTGTGGCAGAAGATCTCTCTACATACCAAAAACTGAATCCAAATAATTAAGAATTAATATTAGTCATTCTTTTTCATAGCTACTGTTATGCTGCTGCAGGATTTTGGCACATATATCAATAATCCCATTTCATCTGCATGGCCACAGACCTCTTACTGGGAGAAAGACCAGTCATGTTTTTGGGTGCTGGGCAAGTTACAGCTTTCAGTAACACCCACAGTCTTCTCTGGTGACAACTCTGAGCTTTTGACACCTGAGATAAAGACAAAGGCAGGTTGACTTATGTGGGAAGTCTCACTGATTTTTGCCTACACCTCAGCTTCTTCAGGCTGAGAAGCCAGAGACAACCCATAATGGCTATCTCTCTTTTAGAAATAGGTGAAAGATTGCTCCTGAAAGTTAAGTCAGAAGTGAGCTATCTTCCTCAAGTTTCAGAAATAATTTCTACCTCAACACTGCTCAGCCCTACAGGGCTGAATCCATACACCCTGATAAATTGCTGAGATTCCCAAGGATTTCATGCAGTCAAAAAAAAAAAAAAAAAACACTACCAGGGATGCAGTTGCTACAAATACTCTATACTTTTCAGCTTTTCATCTTGAACTGGGATTTTTTCCTCTTTCAAACTCTAACAGTTCAACACCAAGTACAACCTCATTTGGATCTAATTATCGCAAACAGGCAGTCAAGCTCATTATCTAAAACAAGGAAGCAGAACTGCCAGGTCTCCTTTTTTTCCCCCCTTTCCTAAACAGGTTTTTTTCTACCAAGGCATTGCCTGAAAACATTGCCAAATTTTGAGTGCCTTGTGTGTTATTAGGGATATGAGCACTGACTAAAGAGAAGAGAATAAAGCAATAAAATATTTAGCCAACTTATGAGCTTTACATGACTCAACTTCATTGGCACTGTTCCTGAGTTTTCTTCTCTTGAAGGATGAATTGTATTCCCTTCCTCTCACTTCAGTTACTTAATATAAATTGAAGAGGAATAAAAGAAGTGGAATTAAAAGGTTATTCTAACAGCCTTTGAACTGAAGGGGTGGAAAAATGAAGTCCCATTTTCTTTCATATGCTTGAATCAGAGCTGCTATCGAGGCACACTGATATTGACAGACTTGCATATTGTGTTTTTATTCCATCAGCTCCACACACACATTCTGGACACCCTTGTTCAGCATTTTAGCTGTGTAAATCCAGAGGTATGGCACAAATGTTGAAGTACCAGCAGAGCCTGGTCTCAGACCAGAGCAGTAAGGTTGTGCTAGATCAGAGCAGTATCTTAAACCAGCAGCTCAGTTTGCTCAGTCTCACCATCCTATCACATGCATTTATGAGATTTGGGAGTAAAACACCAGGGAGAAAAATCAAATGCCTCCTACTCCTGACAGGGATGGTCTTGTGACTGTGCCCCATAAAAGATTTAAACCAACTACATTTTGGGATGGAAGCACAGCATATCTGGTGTTACCCTAGGAAATTCCAGCTAAACCATAAGGTTCCAAAGTGCCACATACTTGAAGCACTTGAGGAATGGGATGCCATCTTTTCTTCCAACAGATTTCAGAAGCAGCTTGTATTTGATGAGCAGATGTCTATTTTCTCTCACTTTCAGCCCTGCAATTTGGATTCCTGTTACACAGCTGCCACCTTTAATTCACCTCTTGTACCTGACAGAGCTGCTCAGGTCAGTGATACATTGCCTATTTGCTGCCAACTCGTCCAGCAGCAAACCAGGAGCTGGCCATGCCTTTTTCCTGTCATGGAAAGCTAAAGGAAGGGGAACTTGAAATGGGCTGCAGTTGGTGTTGATTTTCAGAGTCCACCAGAGAGGACACAAGACCCCTTTCTCACCAATTCACTACATGCAGAGTCTGTAAAACCATGCAGATGCAAGAAGAAATAATTATAAACTGATCCTTGATAAGTTTAGGCTGGAAATTAGGAAATGTGAAATTATTCAAGACATGAAATTTTGTATTAAACTTTCACGAAGTTTCATTAGAGTTCAGAGAATAAAGCAGGCAGCCAGTTCAGGTACAGGTAAAAATATAATAATCTCCTAATAAAAGTATTCTGAGGGTCTTCCACAGAGGTTAGCATTTTTCTTAATCCCTTAGCTACTAAATGGAATAGTGCTAAGGGTATTTCATAAAGTTGATCATTACATGACTTGATATACCTAATAGAAAATAGTTTTGCATGAAGCAATTGCACTTTGGTGAGTAATTTAGATTTAAAGACCGCATTTCTCAATCAGCATTCCATTTCCAAAGCACCCCAATTCTCCAGCAGGGTAACGAAGGAAGGGAACGATGCTTTGCCTCTGTCCGTGTTGCCTGAGTGCCACCTTGTGGGCATTGCCTGCAAGTGCAGCCGGATCCGCTTTACGGCCTTGCGCTCAAAAGCGGGGCAGAAAGGAAAACCACCCAATTCCGCGATTTCTTGTCTTCATGAGAACAAAATGGCATTGTGAATTTTGACGGGGAAGGTGGGAGTCCCTCCGAGACCTTATATCAACTTTCACACCCATGACCGGACCTGTAATGTTCAGCTTTCACCCCAATGACATGAAAGCTCATGCTCACCTCACTGTTTGATCTCCTTACAACATCAAAGCCAGATAACGTACTTGGTCAGAACGAGTTGCACTTTGCTGCCCATTTTGACACAAAGTCTTTGCTATGTCTCCTCAGCAAACCAAAGAGCCTGCACAGGGAATTTGAGAACTAAAGCTCTCCTTCAGTTTAGCAGGACTGACCCAGGACTTGCCCACGGTGACCCTACCTTTGCCTTTTCTGTGACTCTGAACGCTGTGATGTCTGCACGCAAATCATAGATGTTTTTTTCATCTTTTACAAGACTGACTGCCCAAGAATAGAAATACATAATTTGTACCCTGCATTGCAAATAAAAACATTTACATCACTAGAGCTCAATGAATTTCCTTTGAAACAAATATTAAATGAGGAGAACCTGGATTGTCTGTGGTCTCCCATTTCTCCATCAATACACCTGCTCAACTGTAACATGACATTGTCCTAGCAAAGGGACAAGGTACTTGGCAGCTGATTGTCTGCTAGAACCTGACTGCTTTCACAAAATAAGTGATAGCAGCTGCCCATATTTGCTTCTTAGCCTCCTCTTCTTTAGCTTTTATATTATTTCAGATTATCAAAGATACTTACCAAATATTCTCATTTCTGCTTTCTGGAGCTCAACTCAAATCTTCTACAGGAAATTAAATAGTCATGAAAAACATGTAAGAAGTGCAACCAAAGACTCGCTTAGAAATAGTAGATTTCTTTCATAGCAACATAATCCTACATAAGTATTAGGTACTTACTCTGACAAGAATAATAACTTTAATCATCTATTTCAGTAGGGTTTGGCTCAATATCTGTAGAACACTGACATCTTCAGGTGGAAGAGCTATTGAACTACATGAATAATAGGACAGGCTGAATACAAACCATTCAAATAGGAAATAATCCTTGAAACAGGTTTTTCCTTCCAAGATTTACTTATTTGGCTCTTTTCTCTTTGAAAGAATTACACATGGCTCCAGAGACAGTTACAAAATGTTAGCATAGACATGAAAATACCTGCAGCCCTTCCAATATGTGATTTGAGTAATGCTTGAAAGATGTCAAAAGATATGAGGGTTCCTCACAAAATATCCTATTAAGTGTCAATAAAATCTACAGTTCTTTATTGAGACATTTTCCCAAGGATTTATTTTACAACAATTTCTAATCCTTTTATAGTCTTGGTATGAGGGAGCAAAACACAGCTTTCTTTTTATTTCTCTGTTTCTAGCAGCCCTTTTTCATCACGTGCACTCTCAATATTTGGATTAATTTGACTCAAGGCAAGTAAACAAGCTAATTCTGAATTTATAATCATGACAAAAAGTACTGAAATGTTGTGGTCCTGTTGATGACTTCACTATATCCCAGGAAGAGTTAATCTACTTTTGGCACTTCTCAGCACACAGATACTCAAATGACATTTCAAGCAGGTGTTCTTAAAAAAAAAAAAATGTGTTTTTTCCTTATAAGGGCTTTTGGTGAATTTTATTCTGGATTTGAAAGCTATAATTTCATAGGATAGTAAGTGATGTTCTCAGATGTCTCAGTAACAGGTGATTCAAACAATGTTAACCTATTTGAGAAATTAGTTTATCACATCAAAGCCTCTTATCAAGTCCTTCTAATTTTAAACATTTTACTATTTAATCTGTTTATCTCCAAGTCAAAGTTTTAGTGCAAAAAAAAATTATTAAAAAACTCATCAAGCGAGTGCTCATTTCTCTGAATAGAACTACCCCAACCCAAACACAGGAACATAAGGACACAGATATTGCAGCTGCCTGGTTAAAGAGAACTGTGTTAGTGAGGAACTCTGTTAAACACTCTCCCTATCTGCAATCAGTTCAGCTGAAAGTATATTTTTACTTATCATGAAAAGCAATAAAAAGGCAGAAAAAAATTTTTAAAAGCACATACGTGTAACCAGTGCTCCTACTGTAAAATGAAGGAGTTGAAACATGTTAGAGACCAAGAAGGGACTTCAATATAAACATTCCTGATCCTCTATGCAGTGCAGCAGCTCCTACTCTTGGGCATTCTGCACAAATGGATCCTTCTTAAGCCCCAAGACTGTAAGAAAGACTGGCATGTTATTAAATGACACCTGCACTTAGATGAGAATGGCTACTGTGAGTTGCAACTTGACCAAAATCAGGTATTTACTGACAAGACAGTACATTTTAGTCATATGTGAAGATGGATTTCAAACACCAGTGCAGGTCTATCTAGCATCCAGACTCTTGGATAATCGCTGTAGCAAGGAAAATAATGATCTATGTGCTCAGACACTTCCATAATAAGAAAATAAACTGAAAGTTCCTGTAAACCCACGAACTGTAAGACCCAGGTTTCCACAAGAAGACTCAATTCTTGTGTAAACACAAAGCCTTTGAGCTTTCTTACAGGGATACTCCTGTGCGCGCTGGCCCAGCGCCGCAGGAACACAGGACAGCAAGGAATGACCATTTCCTACTTTTGCTCTCTAGAGGTCCTCCACGAGCCGTAAATGCCTTCACCGCAGGTTCTGTAGGTCCCCTGCTGCGGAGCGGCATCGGGACCTGCAGCTCGGATTCTCCAAATGCCTAAGACACCGCCTCTCTCTGCACGCACCCAAACAGCTGCTCACGCTGCATTTCGATCAGTCCCCAGCTCTAAGAATACGGTGGCAGTGACTGTCACAAGGCATGTCCCAAACTAGCAGTGGTCACTAATACAGAAGAGTTCATTAAGCTTCAACAGTGAAAGGTGCTTTCTGGCCCTGCCGTGCGTCTTCATTTTTGGCAATGACAGCACAAAGCAGCCTCTGCTTGTATCAGCCTGAAAGCACAACTCAGCGTCAGGGTGCCCTTGGAAACCACTGAATGCAGATTGTGATGCTACCTTACATCGACTGAGGGAGGAAAAATACATGTTAAAATTCGAGTTTTAATGAATTAATTTCAGCAGGATTACTCAAGTGTACATGTAGGAAAGACAAGGGGTAAAGTGTGCAGTAGGGAAATTTATTCTCCCAGTGAAGACCGTAAAGCAGAAAATGGGAAATGCCTCAAAGATATCATCAGGTTATTTGGTTATCAGCAGATGACAACTCCCTTTTCTACCACTAAAGCACAAGAACTAGAACAGTACCATGGGCATGCTACAGCAGCCTTCCTTTCAACTTCCTTGACTTTGTTGTAAGTAGACCTCTTTCCCTAAGTAGAAATGAATAATCACTATAAATGCAGCTCCATTAACTTATGTCTGCTGATTTAAAAAGGTCATCTATCCAACAAGATGAGAAAAAAATTAAATGTGAGAAAGCAAGGCTTTATGGATATGGACATTCCTGAACAGTACTAATTTAAAGCAGCATTTTCCACTCTAATTCTCTGGAGTTCTAATTGAAGTTCCAACCTCAAAGTGCTCTTCCTTCCTCACTGAAAGACTTGCCTCTCTCACAGCTGCATGGCAGGAGTCCCACTGCAGACCTTTGAGTGCCACTTTGAGCTGCCACCGGAGCTCCTGTTCAGCAGTATGACACTACCTACCCGGGAGCAATGATCCAGGATCTCCTCCCCGACATCTGCTTGAGAAACAGCAGTCGTGGAGGAGCAAGGAACTCCTTCTCGGTCAGCTGGTAGCCTTTGCTTCGGGCCCTGCTTGGTGGGTGGGGGCCTGTGTTTGCCAACACTGCTGATAATTGCAGGCTTGGCACCAGGGTAACCCAGCTCGATGGCGCTGTCAATTACCTTTATCCTCCATCTCATCTTCCCCACCTCCAGTGCATCACTGGCAATTAGCTGGGAGGTACCTGAAGGCAGGGACCAGCTCTCTCATGTACCAAGGGTCCAGAGGCCATTTGTGGGTGTCACTGCAGCACAAATGATAACCTTGGTTTCTGATTACTCCACAAAACACAGCCCCTGCTTAAAAGATGTTAATGAAATGCTCCTTACTGCATGTCAAAGCATGTTAGTACAAAGAGCTTGATTTTATTTTTTTTAAGCAGAAAACTATCAGATTCTCACAGCTTTTTACTTTCAAAGGATACATCAACTATTTAACAGAGGACTAAAAGCGATAAAAACTGTTTCCAAATCTTGCTTCCTTTTCTACTCAATTACTAATATATCCTCCACTGTTACACTAGACAATTCTTGTCATAAGAACACTTGCTACAAGACAGTTCAGTATAGTTTAAAATGCCAAATGCCTTAATGAACTTGTCCACAAGGACTCAATTCTGTGCTGCATCCTTACTACAATACTTCTCCAAGAGCCTTAGTCCAGTTTACCTGTGTTAATAGTTCTCCCCTCTCTATTTGTGGATCCCCCTAAAGAATACCACCACAGTACATAAGCAATTCCAGAAACAAAAGCCAGGATTGTTTTCACATCATTCATTCAAGATTTCTTTTCCTTTCTTTGCCATCCGGTTAACTTCCAGATCGATCAGGAAAATTAGCTGAGCTGTGTTTTTCTGAAGCTGTTGTATTGACAAAAGCACCAATGTATATTCAAATGAGCCTGTAAGTATACAAGTGTCTATAAAATGAATACACCAAGTGTTGACTGCAGCATGCAAAAACACAGTAATCAGATGTTAGCATTGATAGGTTGAAAGATTAGACCCCATAAATGCTGCAGTGTGTGAAGGCCGTATTTTATGTAGTCTCCAACAAGTTTTTCTAACTGGTTGGCCCACGCTGCTCTGAGCTGCAGTATTCTGTAACTGCAGATTGGGAGGTACTTACCCTAAACAAATACTGGGAAACCTCTTAACGGTCCAGCATATTCAGTTGCTACCTAAAAGCAACTCTGACAAAGCATTCTGATCCATTTTTCACATGTGCTCTCATGAGAGCTTCACTTGCACTCAGAGTTAACCTCAAGGACACACCTCTCTTACCTAATCAGCGTACAAAGGAGCCAGAGCCTCCTTCTGTACTCCTTTGAAGTTAATTATCCCTACTACTTCTAAGAACAAAACTTTAGTTTACTAGAAGTCTTTTGTTATCCTCAAGTATTTTGACTTGCTCAATTATTTCTGAATTACAGAATACCTAAAATATTCCAAGAAACAGATGGTAAGACAGAACCAGTTCTCCTCACAAAGAACCATTTTTTTTCCGTAGCACGGGGGCGTAGAATATTTGTGATGTTGACATTTGTGACTTGGTAAATACCAGAATGTATACTTTGTGCCACACAAGCCTACTCAGCAAGAACTCATACATACCTGACTGTTCACAGGGAGCTGTAAAAGGAGCCATCCCATGTCAGAACTGGAAACTGAAATCAGGGCAGGGCAGCTGAATCCAGATCTTCATGAGTAACCTGAGTAATGGAGTTGTACAAGAGTGCTGTAAAAAATAATAGCAACATAGGACAATTAGAAGTGATTTTCCATTAATTACAGATGAGGACTTGGATTTTACATAGGGATTTTAATGCCAGAAAAAAACAAAGTGCTCTGAAACACTGGCTTACACATGTCAAGCATTTAAACAGTTCGGATAAACTGACCAATCAAAACTTGTATTATTTAAATGCCTGTCCAGAAGTTACAGTAAGGAAAACCCTAGTATTTGCAAGAATATAAATATTCCTTTTAGTCCAGAACTTATCCCATGTCTAAAATGGTATAATCATACATATTGTCCCAGATAATCTGGGAAATTGCACCTTCATGTATTGAAGGAACACAAAGATTTCTATCTTTGTTTCTTCACTGGGTTATCAGTAAGGAAAAAAAGCAATAAAGCTACTAAATCAACATAATTTTTGTTAAAACTCAAAGTCATGTCTGAGGAGTGCCTGTGCATTTGAGACAACACTCACATGCTCTTGTATGTAAGGCAGAGCTGTACTTCAACCAAACCCACAGGTGTCTGAGGTTTCTGTTCAAGCCTATTCTTCAATACTGTGTAAACTGGCATACATTCAACAGTGTTTCTGGAGAATAATATGATAGCCATCTATTCCTCTTTTTACAGGAAAAGGTATTCAAAATAAGCACTTAAATATAGGAAAAGGAAAACACTAGATAAAAACAACTTCCGCATGTTCTCATGATTTTTCATTAACAGTTCAGGATCTAATCTCCCTTGGCCAGTGGTGAGTTCAGGAATGATTATTCCCTGACATATAGCTGCAGGTCAGAACCTTTTCTCCTACATAACAGTGCTTTTGAGATGGTTTGTTACTAATTTTTGTAACACTCATGTGGATTGTGTTGCTGCATTGGGCCTTTCTACCCTTCTCCCATGTGCACATAAATCAACCTTTATTCATGGGTGGACACAGAGTTGTCCCCATTCCCTCAGGCTGCTCCATGACACATGGTCTTCTGCTGTGACATCTGCAAACACCCAAGATCTTCTGATACCTCACCCATGACTTGTTGGTCTGCATCACCCGAGCACACCCATGGTGCACGTACACATTTCTGGCACTTCCAGCAGGTTTCTTCCAAAAGGAAAAAACATCCAGGTTAAACGTGCATTGGAAGGTCTCTTAGTCAGTAACATACAGAGCACTGAACACACGGTAACTTGTTTTGGTGAGTTACAACATTTTTGAGGCATGTCATTCCTTTCCTATGACACCATTTAGATAAGGGAATTTGGGAGGGCTTGCAGTTCCCGGATGCTGGATGCACACCCTGAGAGCATCCTGACTTGGTGTGGTAATCTGACCTCATAATATATTCTGTGCTGGGCAAAACAAACAAATGAGCAGCTCTCCAGACATGCAAGATAATGGAAGAAACAACCCTTGGAGGCAAGTGTGTGATCTGGATGAGCTGGGAACTGGAACATGGGGGTTTGCCACAGAGTGCCCCTGTGGACAAAGGATGATAGACCCTAACCTCTTTCAAGAGCCACACAGCACTGCAGGATGCAGCCCATAAAAAAAGAAATTAAAAGATTGAGAGCACCAGTGCTATTACATGATGATTTTAATTCTTACACGGACGTTGATCATGGATTATAGAAGGGCTGGATTCAGCCACTCCCTACTTAAATCTAAAGGTATTGCTTGGCATTCCCAGAAGTGTTTGCAGTAAAACTGACATCCCAACTGGGAAACACAGCACATGAAATTACAAACTGGTGTTTTACTGCAACCCACTGTTCGCTCTTGTGTCAGCACACTTGTACTTATTTTCTTAATAAGCATTTTAATATGGGGTTGCTATGCAAGTTGCATGTTTTTTTCTCATGAAGCAGTAGAACCAGCTGATGATCTCCCTGACTGGTCAGCTAAATAATACAAGATGCTAGAGATCAGAACTAATACTTGATTTTCATATTTGTTCCCGTTGTAATTAGTTTAAGAGCAGATTTCTCAGAACCCAGACCAAACCACTGCTAGTTAAGCCTTGACCCTTGTTTGAAAATGCAGAGAGTATCAGAATGAATGCTGGAACAGAAACCACAATTTAGTATGACACTGCTGGGTCCTTGGTGCCACTAGTCATGGTCCCTAAACAAATAATAAACATCAAGTACTTTTTCTTTCTGCCCCTATTTCTTGTGGGTTTTTAAAGCACAGGCAACCTCAGTCAAGGGACAGAAGTAATAAACTTGGTAAGAAGGCTCATAAAAGAAAGCAGAGGACAGACACCACCGGCTCCATGTCACCCAGCCAGGGTGAGAGCAAAGGTTATTTCCAGCAATGCAGGAACTGTGCAGCTGCAGAAACAAACTGCTCTATCTCACCATAGTGAGGTATGCAGAGGCAGGTGTCCTTTCCACTTGTTGAAGGACTGGATATGCACAGACTGCCAAGATTAAGATTTTCTCAGGGAAATAGACAGGAATATTTATCTCCTCCCCTTTGCCTCTCCCCCCCTCATTTACTCATTTCATCTCCCTTGCTGTGCTTATCACTTGATTTCTTAATTCTCTAATCTTTGAAAAGCAAATAGAATCTAATAAAAATCTTCATTAAATCAGTGGTTCAGAATATTCCATCCTGCTGACAGAAGAACAACTTATCACATTATGCAGACAACAAAGCAACATAGAAGGACTGAAAAAATCAAAACAAATCCTCAGATGACCATGTGGCCTACACACATTTTTTTGAGTTCATTTGCTCCACTCTGGACACTGGCAGGGAGCTGTTTTCCAGGACACCCACTTCTTTTTTGTATGGTGGAACTAAACAATTGGCTCAACCTCCACCATATTTAACGTCTGTTTTAGTAAGCAGAAGAAGCCTTTCACAAATGGTTACTACTGACTAGCATTGAGCCTCCCTTCTACAACTACAGTCAATACTTTCTTTCTTGGTCTCTCTTCTCCCTTTTATATTTCCAAGTTAAAACAAATGCCTTCAGCATACTTGCTGCAATAGGCAGCTGTTTCTGGCAACTGTAGCTACTAAAGGGCATTTTGAACTACACCAGAGAACACTGTCCAATACTTGTGACTTATGGATCAGTAAGTCTGTCAAGACACCAAAGAGAATACATGTTCATGGTCTTAAAGGAAACTATCAAGTACTGAAGAGAAAAAACACTCCCTTCATAAAAGAAAACTGCCTGATTATGCAAGCTGTCTCCAACGCAGACATTGTGTATTCTTTGGAGGGTTAGGCAGCAGGGGATGTCCACCTACATTCCTCTAAAAGCCCACTCCCACTGGCTAGGAGGGAATGTGTGTTGCTAGGACATTCTTCAGGCTTCTGAGAGTCAGCATCATCTGCAGCCTACTGCAATGAACTGCAGAAGAATGACAAGCATCTCAGTAGAAGCCTGTGTGTGTGTGTGTGTACGTGTACACATCCCTGAGTCTGGAAATGCCAATGTGGTCAGCCTGATGGTTTTGAAGATCCTGGCCAGAGCTCCCAAAACATTCAGGACGCATTTCTTTTTCATAGGGATAGAATCATACATGGCATGGAAGCAGAAAGAGCAGAGAAAATAACTTCTGTACATCCACAGTCAGCTGGTTACAGTCTCAAATAGGTCATGGGAGCCTAAATTCAAAGACTGGGGTTTTCTGCAGAAATAGAAACCCACTTCACAGCAAGAATAATTTCAACACCTTTCCCCAAAGGTATTTCACTTGGTAATTATGTTGCTGAGAGCACTAACCAACTTCCAGAACTAGAACCACATGTGACTGTTTAGATTCTGTGGCAACCCTGCAAGCTCTGCAGAACCAAACGTGCTGTGGGACCTCGGAGCTGTTTATACCACGAACCCAGCACGGGCGATCCCTGTCATTTCACATTAAGGGTAAGCGCTGCTTTGTGCTCAAGGAAATGCTTTCTGCAGAAAGAGAACAGGAGTGCAATGTAAACGCCACAGAGTCCCGTCCTTGACACAACAAGCCTTCTCCAGAACGGGTGGAAACAGATAACACACAAACAGAAAATCAATGATTGCTCCCAAGCACTTCATTTACATCCCAGCAGGATCAGAGCGCTTAGGCTACCCCTTGAGCACCCGGTAACAAAACAAATCGTGCCACTCGGTTCTGAGCGGGTAGGGTCTCCTTGGCACTACGGCTGCTCAGTGACCCGCGCAGAGGAACACCCCTACAGCAAGAGCGATTCCAGCGGGCTTTTGTCACAAGCCCAGGCCCCCTCTTGGCGCAGCAGCCCCGACTACTGCTGCAAATGACAGGATCTGATCCACAGAGGGCATCAAGTGTATCGGGGCCTTTGCGTTCGACTCCCCTGCTCGCACTGGTTTTGGCTAGGCACCACGGGGGGTGTGAATCACCGACTTGTCGCAATTGCCGATCACAGTTAATGAGCTGGGAAGAAAAGAACTTGCAACAACTCTCTTTGCTGAACGCAGCACCTTTTTCATGATCTGAGACAGCTCTGAAGGCTCAGACTGACAATTTATTTACAGGATATCGAAAGCTGCCCTACATTTTTGCTTGGCCTAAGCACATGAATACCATTTAGCTGCAGCCTTGCCAACTGATCTTTAAGTGTTTATCCCTTTCCAATGTTTTCTCACTTCCATGCTGTACTTACAACATACAAACTGCTGGCGTTTCATCATCATCAATTCTGGCACCATACTTTACATTTCGCAAAAATCTCTGCGAACGAGACATGCTGCAAGAAGCAAGAAGGATTTCAAACTGAGCAATGAACAAGCTCATCATGAACTACACTCTCCCTGTGAATGGCTTATGGCTGGAACAGGGCGTATTCATATTAACCCATGGCTGCTATTTCTCTTCAATTCAAGTAGCTAGCAAATTAATTTTTTTTAATCAATGCTTCTCAGGGTTTAACTAACACCCCACAATAATTAAAAATTAAGCAAATGACACACAAGTCTTAAGGAACATACATGCAACTCCTTTTTATACAACATACTTCTGCATTATAGGGGCTTTTCATCATCTTTTCAGTGTCCACAGTAGCTAAGAAATCACCCCAAATCCTGGTTGCAAAGCTGATGAGTTATCAGTGACAAATGCCATAGCTCCCATCTCCCATGACTATAGTGTAGAGTACTGAGAACTTGGATCACTGCACAGGAACAGGAAGGGCTACCTTCAAGTCTTATCTCCACTCCAGGTTGGGAATCCATACAGACCTCCGTGCTGGGATGTGATTCCACACCCCACATGATGGGCACAAGTCTGTGTGGAGGTGCATGACACAGAATTTCCTTGGCAAATTCTCTCGCCATGACATCAGTGAGGGCAGCAACTGCAACTCCACAACAGGGTTTGATGACAATCAAGTCTAAACACTCATGTGCTGCAGCAACAGCAACCACAAGGTTTGACTTCTCCTAGCCAGAGTATTCAGACATTACCGGAGTATCTGGCACACACTGCGGCAAGAGAAGTGTGGTAAGTGCAATACCCTGTGATAAGTGACATGTCATAGCTCAATAGGCTCATGGCTCAATCAGGAGCCGTGTTCACCTAATATCAAATCAATCTGTGGCTTATGAACACCCAGCTACCCCATCCCTAGCTGTGACACACACACACCACGTCAGCTTGGGTGCAGCATTACAAACAGAAGAACTGTGATCTGCCCACCTGTAAACACCAAGCATTGGTTCATTTCCCCATTCACACACACCCCCTCCAGTGTGCATTACAATATTTTCTTAAAGAGTCCCAGCCGTGGGGAGAATTCCCTCTTTTGGTCACTGACAGCCGCTGTTCAGACCATGAGAGGCAGCGCACTTGGGCTGTTCTGCATTGCTAAGGGTAGGCCAGCAGCCCAGCGCCCGTGTCCTCCACCCCCTGCTCTCAAGGGGCGGACTGTGGCAGTGCTCGAGTGCTCTGACTGCCACCGGTAGCTCGGCAGCAGCTCCTGCGTTTCCGAGATCTTTCTTGCCGATACACAAGGAGCGGTCACAGATTTGCATAATGCATTCCAGCAAGTTCAACGGGATACAATAGTGTAACAGAGTACCATGGAGGGTGGCAATACAGGGACACAAGAGAGCTACATGGCGCTCAGAGGAACAATTCCAATTGTTGGTAGCTTAAAAAAAAAATTGTTTATATATGCTTCCAGGTGATGACTGCATAAAGCTAACACTGTCATTGTCAATATAAAGATGTGTCCTGCACTACCTTTATCCACCATTCCATTATTCTGACTTATAGATTTCATTCTCGTGTCCTTAGGAATGTCTTCCAGCATTTCTTGCATTTGCACAAGTAATTACATCATTTTTTATCCTGTTTTTAATTAAATTGTCTTTAATTCAAAGGCAATAAAAGTAACTCCAGACATCATATTTCCTACACTGTAATTTCTCACCAGATAAGCATAGCTGGAAATTCAGTTTTCCATGCTAAGTGCACACCTAAGTTGTGGACATGGCTAATTCCCTAATGCTCCTTAATTCTTATCATCTGAGTCTGCTGGACATAATTCTTACTCTAATTTTCGATTTTTCCTGTCCCTACTTGTCATTCATGTGTCAAGAGCAAAGGTGCAGTATAACCTCCCAAATGCTATATAAAATCTCTTACAAGAACACCACACTACTTTTGTACTTATACACTGACACAAACACAAATCTCATCAGGGAAAAAACCCCTCCATGTAGTATTTCAGTGGTAAACTTCAGTCACAGTTAAAAATACAGCACTTCATTCATACTTGGAATTTCTAACATTCCAAGTTGATTATTCCTATGAGTTTTGTCTGGTGAAACCATGGTGGGATACAATTACTGTGCTTAGATGGGAAGTGTTTGGAGGATCCTCATAATTTCAAGGAGATGACTTCCTGTTCAGTGTGCCAACTTTGGAACAGAAAGTCCCCCGGTAGTTAATACAGACAAATCCTAAACCTTGTATATTCAGGAACTTGATTTGTTATTGGATTAGTTGGGATTTGGAACATCACAGCACACAGGACTGCAGGGAACAGCACCAGAGCTGCAGGCAGGGCAGCAGCAACAAGAACAATCATCAAGTGTCACCCATTATATGCTGTGACACACCCTATAGAGAAGATTTTCCTTAGTTAAACCTTGTGCAATAAAACCCTCTCTCAGAAGCAGTGACAAATCCCTGTGATGGGCTCACTCCATAATTGCCTTCTTGTTTCTCCATTTGGAAGAGAAAGCTTTTGGCACTAGTTTCCCGATGATGATTGTGCCAATTCATCAGTAAGAAAAGGAACAACACGGATAGCAGGGAAATATCACAGCCCCTTCAAGTTCTTCTAGCTTTTTTTCCCCCCATAAACTCCCTCATTTCCTTGGAATCACTTTCCTCAGTATATAATGAGAGCAGAAGAGGTGCCTAGCTGAAAGCAAACATTTATTACTGCCACAAACTAGTTAAAGGAATGTCTTACAAAGCCAAAGATGAATAATAGAGCAGTGAAGTTCATTTTGTTCCCTTGTATGCATAAGGCACAGCAGAGTCTTCACTTACAGGCAGAAACTGATTCCAGGGGATCTCTGTTCCAGAAACAATCAGTGCCACAATCACCTCCGCCTATCAGGGGATCCAATTGCAGGAAAGGGTTTCTCAGTGACTGCAGTCCTAGGTGCGGTGAGTTGAGTACCCAGTCCTGGCAGAATTTAGCATCCACACTCTCCAAGTCTCTACTTGAGCACTTTTACATCTACAGGGCAAAAATCTGTTAAGTTTGACATATATATTTTTTTTATTAAGCTATTCCACTATCAAATGCCAAATTAATGCCTTCCAGAATAGAGGTAGTAAAGCTTGACTGAATCTCAACATTTTATACTTGCACTTTGGCAAAGCAGGGTATTTTTTCTGATCCCTCTTTTCAAGTGGCCTTCATATCATAGCCACAATCATATCATTACAATTCTAGAAAAGCATGGGAAAAAATCTCAATTCAAGCTGAAGAAAGAAAATACTATGACATGCTCTAAGACAGGATTTTAGAATGCAAAGCAGTTATAACAACAGATGGCAGTACCACTTTCTTCTGTAATTAATACTTATCATCCATGTATATTTGTGATAACATTATTCAGGACATAAATATTTACATTTTTTATACACTTATAACATTTTTCTTTCTACACAAAACACCTGCACCATCTTCCATAAAGGATTACAGAGTTTCTTAAACATAGTTTAAGAAAACAATTTTATGAAACAATTCTTTTGAAAACCAACTTGTGCTGAACAGAATAAACCAGCATCAGAGGGAAAATACAACAGAACAGTTTTCAACAGCCAAGCACGGGGGAGGCAAAAAGACAGTCAAAACATTTAATGTTTGACTGATATTGAACTGAAAAGGAGCTTAAGTTACAGCATTCACCTAAGTGATCAAGCAGCCATCCTGGCACAAGCCCAAAGTGAAGGAAGAACCACCTGACACGGAGCTGGAAGGCTTTGCCTCTCCTCGTTAAAGACTCACATTTCCTGTTCTACTGAAAGCAGCACCCAGAAGTGCATTCCTCAGTGCTGATGTTAGAGATAGGAGCTGGCATCGCTTTGGTGAACATCCCAAAAAATATAAATCTAACTGACACATTAAAACACAAGAGAAGAATTGCAAGTTGCAGAAGTTATTTTGGGAAATAAACTGCCAAGCACCAGAGAACACTGCCCAGTGACAGGACAGAACAGCAGGGTATGGAGGAGACCCTGTATTTATCACAAGTTTGCAGGGCATGTAACAACACAGATGCCAATAACCAGACATGTCATGCTTGATTTCAGACCAAATTCACCAAAGTCCTCAAGAATTCTGAAATACCCTTAAACACACTTCTTTTTTTCGTTGCTCCTTAACAACAAAATAAATGCACACTCCTCATTCCCTAAAATGCTACCACCCTGATTCTTGCCCACTTTACCTGATGTAATTTCACCGACAATTTTATTGCATTTCTCCTGCTTGTGCGTTTTTAACAATACCTGATGTATCTTGTTACCGGGTTCTTTTTTTCTAGAACTGTGATTGTGCAAGTGTGAACTGGAAAAAAAATTTCATCAGAATACAAGTGCTTTGATAACTTCCTTCTGAATGATTTTTAAATGCACCTGTATTCCTACATTACCACAGCAGTACCACTGCACCTCTGCTCTCCAGAGGCAAGCTGTAGCTCATGAGCTAGTCTGAAAGCAGCCCACATCCACAGCACAAGCGCTTTTGGAATCTAATGATGAGACAGCATCCTATGAAGTAAGAAATGCTCATTACAAAAAGTCTCAGATCCTCATGAACTGTAAAGCCAAGCGTCTGTCAAAGTGCCTCTAACTCCTCTTTCAACCAACCCAGTATTTCTTTATAAGCAAACCTATCAGCCTTTTTATGTTTATGCTCCCCTGCTGCTGTGGCATCATCCTGACTAGGTAACATCTGCCCTGAGATGGGAGCAGCAGGCATTTTGCCTACCTACCAAAGCTATTTCCTCCTCTCATTTCATTTTGTAATGAAAACTACTTCCTGAGTTAGCTGCTCCCACTGGGTCCCTGCCAGTTCTGTCCCAGGCTTAGAGGACTCCCCATATGCACGTGTGTCCAAGGTAGGGCTCAACAGACCAAAGGGAGGTGTCCCTAAGCTGCTTCCAATGGCAAGTGAGTGAGAACTGTTCTGTCAGCCATAGCAGAGCTCAGTCAGCAGGTTAAGAGCACCCTCACCATCACTGTGGTTACCTTTATCTTTCCCCTCTCGTTCCAACACTCAGAACAGGTTCTAGAGGCTCACAGCTTCAAATTTATTTTCCTGCTCCGTCAAATCAAATCCATCAGTGATCTTTAAACTCTACAGCTCCTTTCATTCCCCAAGCTGAATTGTTTTTGTCCTTCCCCTGTTGGCCTCTTGAAGCCTTTCCCCCAATACTTGCATTATGAAAACAGCAAAAACCAAAGGTCACATAATACATGTGTCTATTGTGTTTCCCAGGGCAAAAGAACATTAGGAAACCTACTCTAGTATACAATTTGATCTTGAACCAAATGTTGATGAACTTAACGAAAAATTAACCCTAGTAAGAGCAAAGGAACCAGCCAGGAGAGGTGAATTAATTCACCCCAAAGTTATATCATCAGTTGGAGTTACCCCGTTTCTACACCACTGACTCACTCTACAGAAATTAGAAAAAGCACAGCCTTTCCTGCCAATAGAACTAGTAAGTTAGGTATCAAAAGCTCCGTAACATGGCAGCACCAAACCTACTGGCTGCAAGTTCCAACCTGTTTTTTGTCTGCACTCACAGCTGGAAAAAAACATCAGCTGTGCACCTTCACCTGTGCCAAGTATCTTTTGTAAGCAAGCAAATCAAAACGGAACACACAACCATGGAAGTTTGGTAGCCTAATTACTAGAGCCAATCTTTTATTGTGCCTCACTGCAGAAAAAAAAGAAATTTGAGAAAATCCAACCAATAGAGCCACATAAACCACACTGGCCCCTGTGACAGTGGCTTAGAGTTCTGTAAAAATTACTTATGGGATGCACAGGAATGTGTAGATATGTAGCAAAAGAAATGTCTCAAGTCAGTGTAATAAAATAAGAGGGGGAAACCTCAAGGTAATCTTAAAGCTCTTTAAGAATTAAAAAAAATACATATATTTGCATTACCTAGTCCTTGAACTCAGATACAGCCTAAAATTAAACTTCACCCATTAAAATAAATGTAGCTATTGGCTGGGAAACTTAAAATGTGTTACCCTAAGAGAGCAGAACAGCAGCAATAAATACCAGCACCTCATCTGTTCCATTGGCTCATTTCATGATAGAAACTGGGCTTCAGTCATACACATCACATTCACAAATTGGTGCCCATTACCAGCATAATACAGTACAAGTATAGAGCAATAATTTAATCTGAGTTCACAATTTTCCCTGCCTCTCGTGGATACACACAAGAAAGAAGGATGTACTATAGCAATAGGCACTTAAGTAACTCATAACCTGTGTTATGAGTTACTTGATGCCTAAATAACAAATAACACTTCTGTCCTCCTTGCATCAACTCCACTGCTTCAAGCCTGATTGACAGACTGAATCCCACTAGGAAAAGAGCAGCAAACAAATGCAGACTACCATAGGGGAAAAAAAAGCTACCCAGTGCCACAAAGCTGTGCTAGTGCTCACACCAGAGGGAATGCAGTAATTCCACTGGAATGGGACATGTCCAACTACTTCAAATTGTTTAGGTAAATACTATCAATACACAAGTTTAGTTTCATTACAGTATCCTATGTATTCCACAACTTTTAGAGCTTTCAAGGACTGCAAAGAAAGGAACTATAAGAAAAGAACTCTTTTTTGGAGACAAGTTGCACTGTTTTTAACAACTAACAACAAAATGCTTGGTGTAGGGGAACAGCACAAGAAGTTCATCCATCAGCAGGGTTAGGTACACACCTCACTCATCTGCAGTGCTGCATTCTCCACTTCCCACCTCAGCAGTGCTCCTTTTCCCATTTATAACAAACAGCACAGTGGTAAACCCCATTTGAGACAAACTCAAGTGCTTCTTACGGCATTGATTTCATACATGAAGCACACAGACGACACAAGCACACAAGAATGTCATTGCTACTTCTCCCTCAGCAGTACCCACGTAGTAGGAACTGCTACTGTGCTTACTCACCACAGCTTACTGAGAGACAGTTGATGGTCATACACAAAGGAAGTTCCATCCACTTCTGCTCCACTGTTATGCACATTCATTGCCTGTCACTAAGGAATTGCCCAAAATACATGTTTACCAAACTTGCACTCTGTGTTCCTAAAGAAGCGCTACATAGCAGTGTTACCTCTCACTGTATTGCAAAACTTGAATCCCAGAACTGCTTTCACCTGCAACAAAGTGCTTCCATGAAATACTTTGTTAGCTTCTGTCTTTTTCTTCCTGTACTTAAGTTCACATTTGTAACGCGTGATTTGCAGCAGGTTACAAATGAAAAGGCTTCCAATCAAACTCCTCTGGAAAACAGCTGTAGGTGAAATTAAACGGACTCTCACCAGAAAGGGATTTAAGAGGATCAGCTTCTGAGATGTAAGCTGTCATGCTTTTATTTGCAGTGATGAATGACATCTGAATTGGATTGTGTATTGCTGCAATTTTCATAGGGAAGGGACCTGCTCACACTAGCTTTAAGTTTTATTTACAACACACCATGCAGGGCATACAACACAAACAACAATGCAGCCATGTCAATAAAAAAGAAAGGTAAGCTTGAAAGGGAAAAGGAAATAATAAAGGAAAACAATACTGTATTATTTTATGTTCAATCTATTTTTCCCCTTCTGTGGAGGGCTTGGATCTTTGTGCTATTTTAATGCTCAGCTACCGTTTTCCAAAAGCCCTTGAATGAACACTGAAGGACAGAGGTGTTGTTCTGGAAGATGCAGCTTTTTGCAGCGTGGTAGCCCTGAGATGTTGATTCTGTTGATTCAGTGTCTCTTCAGCTCAGATGAATGATAGGAAACCCATCTGTCAGCAACTCTGTGACTTCATCTGTACTGCCAAAGCAATGAGGGAGGTCGACAGCATCTGAATGGAACCCATGGACAGCCCATAACCCTCGCTTCTGAGGGTACAACCAGAACAGGATACGCTATTAAGTGAGACAAAAAGCTCTCATACCCAAATTCACAGGCTGAGGTCTGCTTCGACTTGCTAAATCTTGCTTTTGAAGGAAAACTAGAGGCTGACTTCCAGCTGCTTTATTGTTTAGATGACCCAGATTGTGTTTTTAAACACATTTGCTCAGCTGAGCAATGAACTTGTTTCTTTGGGGAACAAGAATTATGCAGAGCATTAAGACCGATTATGAGACACCTCCTTTCTTTTCAGAATTCAGAGAAGTCCCGCAATGTTAAGAAAAACTGGTCATGAAGATCAAAGGAGAAGGGAAGGCAATTAACAGATTGTTTCTTTTGAAGAGGGATAAGTGCCAGCTTCCCAGCTTTTGTTGATAAGAACAAGGAACAGCCATATTTTAAGGGGCTCTTAGGAAACCACTGCAAATCACAGGGACATCAGTCTGAGGCTTATGAAAAATTTCTGTATACTTAATCTGAATTTGTGGGAAATATTTGCCTATTACAGCGAGGCAAAAAACCTCAATATTCTAATGAACAGAGAATGCAAAAACATCAAAGAAGGGACAGTGCAGTCTGCACAGACTAAGCTTAGAAGGCTGATACTAAAGAAAGGACATAGTAGGCGTTGACTGCTACTTTTCACTGAAACCCAAGAAAAGCAAATATAGTGAATCCTATACCCAGTCCATCTTGCTTGCAGTACAGATAAATAAGTTTGATATTGAAGGTCCCACTTATGACTGAAGATGCAAATGGCAATGAGTCAGATAAGGAGGGCTTACCTGATACAATACATTCTATAAAGCAGCAAAAGCTCTCCATTTGTCATTGGAAAAAAGAGTTGCAAAGGCATGTAACCAAGCACAGGGATTACAGAGTGATAAACCAGGACAAGATGCATGACCAGAAGCAGCTGATAAAAAAAGTCTCATCTGGGACATTAAGCACCAAGTATATTGTGGTGGCCAAGTATATTGGGTGGTAAAGCACACCAAGACATGACGGGGTACCCGACAGGGAAGTTTTCTGTGTGCATAAATTGCCAGCTGACCAGGAACAGGACAGTTGTAGCTTGTGCTGTTTCTGCACTCTCTCAGCACCATGAGATGAATGACACCACAGCCAGGAGGAAAACTTGGCTGAGTTTTGGGCTATACTCAAAGGATTTAAAAATGTATTCAGCCAAGCTAAAATACAGCTGATTCTGTAAGACAACATGCAACTGAAGCAGAAATGCAACTACCCCTTACTAGCTAAATGTTCTGTCCTCAAATAAATGGACAAAAAATTTAGTTCCTAATTATACTTTTGTCTCCAAGAAGAAATTTATGAATATGCTAGATCAAAAAAGAATAATAAAATAGGTGAATTCATTATGCATGAATGGAAAAGGCAATGTGGAATACAAAGATGAAGCTGGCATTTGCTATCTCAGGCACTGAAAAACATCACACATTAGAGAGGCCTTTTGGATTTCAGTTAAACACAGATCTACACAACAGAACAGCAGATAGTAGAATTTATGATACTATGTGGGATAGAAAAAAGTACTAACTTCTGAAAAATGTTGCAACACAAGGCTGGAGTCAATAGATGTCAGCTCCTAACTTTTAAAGTAACAAACTCACCTGTAACTAAAGGTCAAAAAAAGCAGATCACAAAGGCTGTGGGCGATGCACTGCAAGTGTTTCATCCAGGGCTTCTCAAAAAGTATCCCAAACAAATGGTCAAAAAACTCCAAATCACACATCCTAAAAAATCAACTAGCTACCCAACATAACGAGTCACTCCAAAAAAGCCCCAAACCAACAAAATCAGTCCAATTTCAGTCATGTTGCTATTTCTTCCATCAAGTTGTTAATCAGGGCACAGTCCTTCCTTATTTATTAGTATAGAATTTTAAGGTACGCTGAAGAAAGGCAGCTTTTCCATCAGGTCACCAGGGCAGAGCAGCTTGTGCTGTGACATGACAAAAAGCACTGCTGCATCCACAAGGATGACAGATCTAACATTGTGCTCCCACATTATCTGTGTAATGCCAAGAGCAGCACCAACACCAAAACAGGGGCTCATACAACAGACTAACTACTGTGGGACAGGTGAGGTTCCAGGGCCAGGTTTTTTGACTTTAATTTGTGAGAATGCAAAAGGAACATGTAGAGAGGATGTTTATTTTGATGTCTTCACCCTAGCAATGGCCAGGAGCCTTTGCAGCAAGATAATTACGTGCAAGGGTAGAAAAGAGCCCAGTCACTGATGTCTGGGACTGATTCTGACTACTTGAGGGGCTTGAAAGATCATAGCCTTCAAGCTGCTGTTCTCTTCATTGCCACTCTTCTCCCAAACTGTCACAGTTCTGTCAAAAAAAACTGATGTACAAATACGTACATTTTTTTATTTAATATAAAAAGTGGCATGGGCTTGTTTTGTGGAAACTATCTATCAAAAAACGTGTTCCCAGCAGTGCCTCTCTCTTCTGGCACACACAATAACTGTGGAAAGTATACAGGGACATAAATCGAGGACTGTTCCAACTTGGCACGGCAGACTCACAACACAAGCACGTTATCCCACAGCACTGAAAGCAAACAGGTCATGTTCCAGGCAGTTTGAACATGAAATACATCATCTGTATCATGTTTCATTCAAATAACTCCACCAAAACATCTCAACCACATTACTGGTAACCATGAACAGCACTTGCATTGTGTTGCTTTGAGCAACATGGCTGAAAATGCACCTAAAATTCCCAGTTTATGGACAACACATAAGGTCTCCAACTCCTGGCCTACTCTAGAGGAAGTGCATTTGACATGGAAAATCCAAAGAAATATATTTACGGACAACTGGCCAACATGCAGCTGTTAATCCAGCTTCAATTCAGGGGTTACCTTCTCATCACAAATGAATTCAGAGCAACTTTAGGTTTGGAGGCCCACACTAGAACTGCCCAGATATGAAAGCTACAATACATAATAAAATATTTAGCACCCCACTTATGTTGTAGGGCCTGCACACCTACAGGATCCATATAATTTGCATCTGTTGCTGAAAGTGGTCTTTTCAGTTTAGGTATCTGGTTTAAGGATCAGTAGACAATTAACAATTGATGAGCAGCTCAAATAGCTCACTTGATATCTCTGTCTCTGAGCACACTCCCACACTGTCAGTGTCTCAGTTCACTCTCTCAGCTACACTGAACAATAACTCCAAATCAAAACAGAGGCAGCTGCACTGACAATGTCAATAAGAAAACTGCTTCAGTGCTGCCTTAAAAAAACACAATCAAATAAATCAGCATTTATGGACTACATTTCCATTAACCTTGAAACCTTAACACATTCTCTTACAAACAAGTTATTAGCAGTAGATGGTGTTCTGCAATGCTTGTGAATTGCTGCTTAACTGCATTTTAATAATTGAGAATGGAAAATTTTGTCACTGGGTACTAGAACCTTGTCAGGATGATATGCTAGGGAGCCAAAATTTGCTTTAGTTTGCTGGTTTATTTTAGAATGAGAAAGAATTCTGGTCCTTTAGTTTCTTCTAATTGAATTATTTAAACTATCTAATAGGCTTTTTAATTTTTTAAGGGCAATGCACAAGGTAAGCAACTTGTTAAAAAAAGGCCAAGTCAGTTGCCACATAAATTACATCAGGGACAAACCCAAAGGCAATGTGTGCATCCATCAGAGTCACAGCTTGGGAATCAGCAGACTGCAGTGTGCCAAGCAGCTTGGAGCCTATGGCATCTCCTGCATACACCTCTTCCCTCCTCCACAGGGGAATCAGTGTGTCTCACTCATTACGAGGATGCAGCTTTGTAGAACCTCATGATCACGTTTCTAGAGGAGAGGTTCAGAACCAGCTCTCCCAATGGACCGTGGTAAAGCACACACACTGCCCCTGCTGTATAATTTTCATCTCTTCACCCATCATCATTTAATACAATTAAAATGCAAATAGTATTGATGTCAATGATCAAAAAGAATAAGAAAAATTAATTGAAAAATACAACCTGCTCTGATAATTAAAATTCTCTAAACACATACCCACTTTGCATCTCCCATTTGTTTTCCCTTCTGCAAGCCGCAGAGATTTTCCCTATGAGTCTTCCTATTTGACAAGGCAAGAGTCATCCCTTTTAGGAAATAAATTAGAAACAAGAAAGGCTTGGATTAACCAGATTTCACTGACCTTCCTTCATGAATAAGGAATGAGCTTTTCCAGAGCTGTGAGAGAAATGCATTCCATAAAATGAATGTGTTTCTTTGTTGTCAGACAAAAAACATCCAGCAGAGAACCTTGTTCATAGCACTTTGTTCTAGGCTACTTGCACTTAGCATGGGTTTTGAATCCTGAACTTCTGGAGAGAGGAATTAACCCTGCCACACAAAGGAGCCTCAACACTCATCAAACCTACCTCGGTTTTGAGTCTCAAAAGTTACACTGAAATCAGCTACATGGAGGCAATTTGCCTTGCTCAAACTCCTGACATGGGGTGGATTTAAACAAAATAGGAGCACACTTATTTTTCCCCTCTTAGCTTTGGAGCTTTCAAGAAATCTCAGAGCCTCTAGCCTTTTTTTATCCCCACCTGATTAAAGTGGGAATGTGTTAGAACTAAAGAAACCACCTATATTCATGGTTGAGGACCCTGGACACAAGCAATGCAAAACCCAATAAAAAAAATTAGGAGTATTTAGGCTGCATCTGTCATTAATATGTTTTATGAAATTTCCTAATGTCATTGAAGTTGCTTATTAATTATTTTTCTCCCCTAGAGTATTAAAAAAAAAATTGTTGAAACAAACTTCTCACACAACTGCAAACAAAATTTGTTCTGTGACAATTTCTCTGTTTCAAAATATAACTGTGGTAGAGAGAGGCACCACCTTCTCTGAAATAAAAAAAAAAAACAACTGCTTAGCAGAAGGTGCTTTTCACAAAGTAGTGGAACAAGGAGTGCTTAGCTTTTCCTATATCAGGTCCCATGGCTACAAACCAGCTGTGATTCATGGGGCAACACTGACTTCCAGTGAGGATGTACTCCCAAAGGACACCAGAAGGCCCACCCCAAGGACACTCAGCAGGATGCGCAGGAACATACTCCAGGGTTAGTCAATAGGACTGTTTCCATGGCCTCACCCTCTACCTCCATGCTTGACATGGATTTTGAGGAGTCCTTTTTGGGGAGGCATAGTTAGGGGGTGGCAGGGGGGAGGAATGACGAAATATCATCCTGTTCTACCAGCACCTCCTGTTACTCAGATTTTCCCATCATCATCTAAGGAGCACAAACCAAAATCCCAGCCTATATTTAGCACTTGAATCACAAACATCACTCAAATGATTAGTCCGAGAGAACGGCATCAGGGAATATCAGGATGGACCAGCTTCTTGCAGAATTCATCTCCTATTTAATTCATATTATTCAGAGCTTAACACATTTTTACTCCTAAGTAGTACTGCTGACATGCCACGCTTCATGAAACTCTTCTTCCATAATTACATGGTTGTGATAAATACAACAGGGAAAAAAGACCAACTGATTTTGTATCAGTAATTTGAAATGTATTCATAAGCAATGCTGTAAAAAATAGATTCTGCAAGTTCCAGGGACTAAGTACATCATTCTATACATAACAGTTCTTCAGCTAATAAGCTATTTTTGGACTCTGCTGGTCAAAGTTACAACAGGAATTAAAGGCAGAAATGACAATCTACTGAGATATGATTGATCTGTTTGTCAAATCTGAGTAGAATGACCAACAGCACGTGTGCCAGAAAAGCCACACACCAGAAAGCCTACCTCAGGTACCCCCTATAAGTAACAGCAAATCTAATCCCCAATTTCTATAGGGACAATCATGCAGCTTTCCTTTCCCACTTGTATCTGCAGGTTTTCTTTTCCAGGGCCATTCACTACACAGGTTTCATCTTAGGACCCAGATTTCCTCTTGACTGACCATGAACCCTGAAGAGCAATTCTTGGGTCCTGGCCACTGACCATCTTTAAGTGCACAGTTAGTGCCAGCAGTGGCAAATCATCATGAACTGTGGTTACAGCTGAGAACATTTAACTCCCCATTACACACAGGGGCATCTGTCAGCAACAGGCCTGGACTCTGGCTAGGAATTCTGGGCTGATGCTGAGCACAGCTGAGCTGGGTTCAGTACATGCTTATGGTATAATGGCATTGTTGCCAGAGGACACTTGCACAATTTCAACTGTTGCTATGGCCTCTACACAGTTAGAGATCATGAATTAGCCTGGATTAAATATGAGTCAGAAGAACACAAGTGGGCTTTCATCACAGCTCAAGTAACTTATCAATTCAAGAAATAAATATTGCATAATTTTATCTGTGGTTGTCTGTTTTTAAATGTGTGATGCTCAGCAGATTATGCTTGTCCTTACAGAAAGAGAAGCTTTCCATCTTCATTCCCATCTTACTTTCCTTTTAGAAGCTACATACCATGTTCTATACTATGTCCTGTTATCGCTAATATTTTGTGTACACAGAGATGTACTTGTGCATAGGATATTACCAACACAGCCCCTTTGGAAAGACAGTAATTTTCCTATCCAAGAGGCAAAAGCAGTAAAAATGACAAGCTGTTATTTTTAACTACAATGCTAAGTCCTATTCCTCAGCAGCCTCTAATCCATTTGAGTTAGGCTGGAACAGATTGGATCTTAAAAACATAGCTAACACATGTTTCCTGTGGAGCACTAACAGTGCACCAAGTTCTTTGGGCCCCCTTTACTTGCTTCTTCCACTGCCAGAATAGAACATACACAATACAGAGCATCACTTGGTATCAGCAGGTCAGACATTGTGTTTAACTGCAAGAAAACCTGAGAAGATGCCACTTTTTCTCAGTTTCACAGCCATATAACTTTCAGTTGGACATCCCCATAAGGATCGAGAGCTATGGAAACAAAATTTGCATGGGAGCACACAGCAGTATTAGCTCTGCAATGACCACATATTTTTAGGAAATAAGAACTGTATCTGCTATTACTGCAATGATAACATCAGTAAGATGCAAGCCTATCATATATGCTGGAAAAAAAATAAACCAAACAGTAAAATTAATTTTTTTAAACACTTACATTGATTAAGTACTTTGTATACTAACTACTTGATCATATTGCCTCAAGTCTTTAGGTCTTCTTAATGTGAACTAAGTATGCTTATTCTTCAAATAACATCTTTTGCTGAAAATGAAATGAAGACAAACATCATATCTTTGCTTTTCTAAAACTGATTGGTTATTTAGTAAAACAAATTAGTTATTGCTCTCATTTGCTTTTTCAGAGACTCCCAGAACCCAGATACTGCTTTGTTATGATACAAAAACACAGTTGAGAAGAAATGCTTCTATTTTAGGGTTCAAATTCTACTTAATAGTGTAATACTGGCTATTTAATTACAGGAAAAACAACTTCAATTTAATTGTTACCTTGCGACATTACCCTTAACGCCACGTAATTGCAGAAATAATTAAATGCAATTATGTCAGTGATTGTTGCTGATAGATATAAATTATGCATTAATCACGATCTTGACCTATCCCAAGTACCTCACACTGGACACCACAGCAAAGTTTGTAATTAGAGGAGAGACAATCCAATTGCAGAAAGGCAGCCCAGAGGCTGGATAGAACAGCTTGAGGTCCTTGGAATCACAGAATGGTTTGGGTTGGAAGGGAGCTTTAAAGATCATCTCATTCCAGCTCCCTGTCATGTGCAGGGACATCTTGCACTAGATCAGGCTGCCCCAAGCCCCATTCAACGTGGCCTTGAACACTTCCAGGGATGGGGCATTGACAGCTTCGCTAGGCAACCTGTCTCACCAGCTTAATAAAAAAGTTCATCCTCATATCCCACCTTAGACTATCCTCTTATAAGTTTAAAACTATTGTTCCTCCTCCCCATTCCCACAGCCAGCCTCTCTCTGCCCTGGAAGCACTAATACATACTCCCTGAGGAAGAAGGAGGAATTCCATTTTCTGTGCAAACAGTTTTTCTGAAAACGAGTACGTTTCCCAATTGCTATTAATACAGACAATACAGAAAAGCCTGCATGCACATCATAACTCCTTGGAAGAAAAAGCCCAACTACACCAAATGGTGCTGTGAGACCTTGAGGAGTGACCTCGAGGCTGCTGCAATGCTGTGAGCAATTGTGCTACTCAGGCTGTTCAAATTAGGCTCTTCTTGCTGTGACAGCAGTTCCCAGCGCATGCCTGGCTGAGCTTTCAGAAGGGATGTATTTGTTGTTTCAGTGTGGACCCTTTGGAAACAGCCAGGACGTCCAAATCCAAAACACATCCTTTTTTCACTATCCTGCACAGTGCCGCTGGTGCTTGGAACCAGAGTGCAGCTGTACCTATCATTTCCTAGTAACTTGATGTACACTGGTTTTACAGTAACCCTGCAAGAGTAAGAAAAAATTCTGGACCATAAATTAAGGACCACAGCTCAGAAGTTGGCCAGCTCACAACAGAGGGGAAAAAAAAGGCATTTTTTAGTATTTCTATCTGAGATCAGACAGCAATTACTCACATATTATATTTAATATATTCCACAGAAAGCTCTTCTCTCTATTTCCCCAAACTAACCAGTAATAAAATACAGTCCACCACACACAAGGTGTACATTCTGTGATGCAATCACCTAGATCTGTCACGTTCCTCAGACTACTCTTCCAAACAAGAGTTAACACCTGCCTCCCCTCGTACCAACACAAGTAATATTTGTATATATACCTCTGTCACTGCGAACTGAATTCTGGTTGGAGACTGAGGTTCCCCAAAACTGAACATACTAGACACCTGTGACTGTAGAAAAAGAATATAACACTTCTGTACAACTATATTGCCATTCAGAAACCTGTTTTGAATGAATACAGAGAAATAATTAAGCTGATCAATAAAATTACAAGTCTGGCATCACATCAGAGAGTCAGTGTTGCCACAGAAAAAACCAGGAGCTGTATTTTGACTTTTAACTGATAGATTCATCTCTGCTAATAACTGCAAAGTGTACAATAAATTATCCATTAAAATGAGATCTTACATCTCAGATGAAATAACATATCTACTCAATTTCTAAGCACTAACATGACTGGGAATGCAAATATCCCAAACTCAGCAAGCACCAGAAAAAAAGAAAGTCCAACATTAACTATTAACTACTATTAAACAAAGTACAAACAGTATAGTTTTGTCCACCTTTAGGGATATTTTGCCCTTTTTCTTACCCATACATATCACCTCCCAAAACCACCCCATCCAATTCCCCAAAGCACAAGGAAAAAGGTCACAACTAAACCTATGCAGTTCATCAAACAGATAAAATGCCTTTCTACAGCTATACAGCCCACCCGCCTGAAGCACTGCATCACTACAACCCATCACTTGGTGCCCTGCGGTTATAACCTTGATTTTTTTTGCCCTATGATCATAAAATTTGGCTGCAATTAAGCTAAATATATGGCTTCCCTTGTGGAATAAAACTCCCTTTTAGGAAGGGGCTGCAGCAGCGGTGCCTGCAAACGTGTCTAGAGTCTCACGCCCGTTTCTCCCGGGATGTGGAGCTCGCTGGGCAGCTCAGAGGCCCTCGGCACAGCACCGCTTGCCCGGGGCTAGCAGAGTGCCTTCAGCTGGCGCCGGCAGCTCAGGCGGATGCAGGAACTCCCCAGGCTGCAGTTTCCGTGCCCTGGGGCCCCGGTAACATTTGCTGCTCCATACAGACAGCAGAGTGTATTACAAGCCCCCTTTGCTCACGCATAAGAAATGAAGCTGGTTGTTTTTCTCAGTCTCACGTGCTGCACTGTTGTACCTTTGGAATCAGCCTTGCTTTGTCTCTGACAGCAAGTGCAAGATAGCACTCAGGGAAAGCCAAGCTTCATGCCACAATATTCTAATATTTAACAGTTTTAAAAGTAGCTTGTGGTCCCAGGAGGGACCCCAGGAGGGGTCACCACCGTTTTGACAACAGACCCTATTCACAGAAGATAAACCCAAATCTGATAGCTCTCCATGGACAGGGAAAGGTAGGAGCTGATTGTCATCTCTGCTTTCTTATTTAATTCTGCATCTCTCTTCCCTCACAAAACGATACCTAAAAGGGGTATTTGCCTACAGGTTGGGACTCCCAGCAAGCCATTAGCAACCCCTTGGCCACTGTGGGACTTGCCTAGAGGGGACATATTCATACTTCCCAACAGCAATAGCAGACAAGGATATTACTTCTATTGCAGTTCTATAAACAGTACTTTCTGTTTGCATGGGGAAAAGATGCAAAGTGGAGGTACATTATTCAGAAGAATCCCATGTTTAAGTGGAACTTCTTCTAAGAGATGTGACTGCCCCGCTCGTCAGAGCAACACTTTTTAAAAATCTTTTCAGGACAACATCAAAGAACAACAAGTTAAAAATATTATTTGTAGTTACAGGTCTAACAGCAAAACAGTTCAAGCCAAGAGCATATTAAACTTTTCTGCTTAACAGTATCGATATCTAAGACAATCTGTATTTCATTAATTTACTTCATAGCAAAGCAGGAGCACAGGAAGGATCTGTGCCACTTACTTGGGGCAATACTAAAACTCGTAATGTGTGTGGATCTAACATCACCCTTTTATTACCAATATCTACATTCCCATCTTTAAAGCAGATATTGAGATGGCACTATTTCAGATCACTCCCAGAACTAGACCTGAAAAGGAAAGTACAGTTTAAGAATGAAATGCAAGAGGTAAGAGAACGTCCCCTAGGGACTTAGACTGCTGTGTAGTGGGCAACACCCATGAAAGTCCAGTTTATGAACAGTGAAGTTCAGGTCATACCTTGGAAACCACAGTTTGATGTGCTTCCCCTCCAACAGCTCTAAATCCTGGGCAGGGAAGGCTGAGCTAGTCAGAGGTCAGCAGTAAAACCAGTGGGGTCCCAAAAACACCAATACTTACAAAGGGAGCTTTAGAAGCCTGGCTGAGGTGAACAGATATGGCTTCTCTTTTTTTTTTTTCTTTTTGGAAGGAGAAATGGAGCTTTCCCAAGAGTCACGATGATCATCAGATGGCAGAATGTGTGAATATTAAGTGTCCTTAAACAGTCAAATTCTCTGAGTAGGTGAGAAAATTTAGCACCTTTTTATCCTAAGCCATATTTTTAGTAATTTTTAAATAAGATTTTCTTAACCATTGGGACAACTCCTCACCACATCTAGATATATTCCCAGGTTGGTATTTTTACTTCCAACTTACAATCCCCCAGGCCTGTCACTCTTTTGAGAGGTATCTGGCCATGTTACAAAACTTTTCCCTGAACATCTGTAATACTTAATTACAAGGAGACCTGATCATAAAGACCTCACATACTAAATCAATTTGCTGGGGAGAAATAGATGTTTCTTATTTTGTTTTAAACTCCCCTGACAAATATTTTGAAATTTAACAGCCATTCTGTTACACAAGTGATTTCACTGACTTTCCTTTAATAGATTCAGAGTATTTGAGACTACAATACTGAAATCTATATCTAGAGAGGGAGAGAAAACCTTAATATCAACATTCTTAGATGGTTCTCCATACCACAAAATGAGCAACAACAGTTAATGCAATGCCAGAGACACAGAGCTGTGAAAATCACACGCTTAGGCCTAAAGAACCCAAAATCTTCAAGATGATTTAACACCTTTCCCTCTGATGAGTTGCTGCTAAAACCAGCACTTCAACTGTGTCTAGACCAAATGTGCTTGTGGTCTTGTATGTGCTGAACACCAGCAAATTGAAAGCAGGTAGGCTGCTCCTAAACATCCTGAAAGAAGGGGAATTTATTGTAATAAGGAAAATAGATAAAAAATTACTCAGAACATCAGGATCCCAGTTTTGCTGCCCTAAACTCTTTGTAAACATGATTTCCCCATAGCATAGCTAACAAGTCATCACTACCAAAGCAGCAAGCGGTTTAAGTTGCTTGACTCTCACGGTCATCATTCACTTCAGTTTGCACTGGAATCCTCCTGGCAAGCTCAGAAACAAAGAGAAACTAAGAACTTCAGGTACTTAATCTGTTTTAATTGCTCATCTTTCCACTAAGTGTGGGAAGTGTGCCTTTCCAACTGAACAAATTTTGAGGAAGCTGCTAAATATCTCATCTGTATTTACACTCATTTGGAAATCTTCAGGGCTGCTACTTCACAGCTATTACACAGAAAAACTTTATCAGTTGAATTACTTCCCACTAATCATTTCCTAAGGTAAAAAAAAACAAAAAACCAGGAAAGAAACCCCCTTTTTTTCCATGATATCTAGATGACATAGTACTATATAGTCTCTCCTTTGCAGAAGAGATTAAATCAATACCAGGTTGGGATCTGTGCAAGTACGAAGCACTCCCTGTAAACAATGTGCAGATAAAGTTCTTGGACTTCCCAAATTCCTAACATGCAACAGAGAAATCTACTACATTAGAAGCAATATAAGAAAGAAATCATGAAGCTGGGCACCTAAGGCAGCATTCCCACACTACCCCCTCAGACAAAAAAAACCTCAACTGTATAAACTACACTGTAGTCTTCATTATCTACAAACAGCCTGACTAAATAGCTCATTCTGGGGGGGTTCTGATCAGAACAACAATAATATCTATTATTTCCTATTATTTTGCATAATTAATATGTATTATTTCCTATGTTCACAAGCATACTTAAGGTTGTAGTCTTTACAACCTGTCCCCTACCAGGCACAAATACCACAGACTGCTCTGTAGAGCCATAGCTAAGGTAAATTCATTGCTTAGGAAAAGCAATGCTGGGAAAATGGCAAGTGGGCTTTTAATGGCTCGTACAACTGGCTAATGAGTGACATTAAAATACATCTATTGTTTGGAAAACCTTGAGCAGTGCTATTGCCTTGTATCTACTAAGGAATGCAGTGTTCAACAACATAGTGAAGTCAGACACCAGACAGATACAACAAAAGCCTTTCAAACTGAACTAAAAAAGATCCCATTGAGTACAAAAATATAAAATATAACACTGGTGGGATTTTAGATTTTGATTGCACATTGGATTATTCAACTCTTACAATTATTCTTTATAGGCCTAAAGACTGCATACAATTTATAGCAGCAAGAAGAACAAGTTAGAATTCCCACAAGTTAATGAAAAGGTTGCAGACCTCTAGACAGAAGTTCCTTGGATTCCCCTGACATCAGCCCTCTCCACCCAAAGAATTTCATTTTTTGTCTGATAAGGAGCACTAGAAGTGTTTTTCCATAAATATACAACGTAACTGGCTGACAGATTGACAGAAGTGAGCCAACTTAACCAGACGTTCCCAGCCCTAGTACCATTTTAGTATGGGTAGAGTGGCTAGGTCACACTTTCCTACACAAATGCATCTATTTAGTAGAGCTATGGTGCAGAGTCAGAGCTCAAACCTCCAAAGCAGAACTGATTTGGTCCTGTGATGCCCCTGTTCATGAGTCATTAACATCATCACAGGCTGAGGTTGGAAGGGAACTCCAGAAGTTAAGCTCTGATGCCTTTGGAAGGTTCTTGGTGCTGTCCCAGACTTGCTCTCAGACCTGGCTGTGACTTAGTGGAGGCCACGCCTCTCTGGCCAACCTCCGCTGCTGCTCAGTCACCCTCGCTGCAAAAACATGTTTCCTGATGTTCAGAGGAAAACTCCAGTTTCATTTTGTGCCCAGTGGCTCTGGTTCTGGCACCAGGCAGCAAAAGTGGCCAAGTTCTTTCTCCTCTGTACCCTTCCTACAGCTATTTATCCACTGATGAGATGACCTGGAGCCCCCAGTGCTCCCAGCCATTCCCTGCAGACAGGATGGTGCTTTGCCTCGAGCGCCTTCCTGGCCCTCGGCTGCGCACTCTCCAGTATCTCCATGTCTCTCCTCTGCTGAGGAGCTCACAGTATCCAACATGTGGTCCCACCAGTGCTTAACACCTTGGAATAAACTGCTACAAGGTCAGGAACAGCTCTGCACAGGAAGTAGACCTTTTTTTTTTTTTCTTCTTTTCAACTTTTCTTAAAGCATGCCAGCACACAGAAGGTTTCCTGATACCAAAAATTACCATTGTCTGACTTAGCTTTAACATTTTCGACCACATTCCTGACCCAGATTTTAAATTTATAAAAAAACTGTCCTTAACATTATAGTTCAACAGAGAACATCCAAGACATGATATTTTAATATCAAGTTGCTTTCCAATAAAAGTTTTGAAAACACCCAGGATTCTTAGTTTTGGCCACCTTATATTTTAAACAAATAAAGGCCATTTAGCTCTGAAAATATGACGTTATTACATGTCTAGAATAATCTCCTAATGTTGCAAGCAGACCTCCAAAAGGTCTATTCCATAAGGTTTACATAGCCTTTGATTTCTGGGGATCTCTTCCTGTCACACACTGAGAAGAACAACTATGCAATACACAGAGGATGATACAATCGCTACTTTTGGCATTTGTCTCCTCAGTAACTTTTCTGAATAACACCTCAAAGTTAATAGCATTCCTTCCCAATCCTACTGAGGAGAACATCCAAAATTAGTCATTATCTTTTATGCCTCAACAATGGCTGGAAAACGTTTAGGGAAGAAATAGGTGGGTTTATGGTCATCTCCAAGGCAGTAAATTGAGACAGTAAAAGATCAAGTAATTTGAATGAGTCACAAAAATTTGTCAAAGAAAGGAACTAGAACTTTCTTTCCTGAGTTATGACCTGGAGCCTTTTGAACTTAAGCTACAAGCTTGATGACTTTACCATTTGTATACCAAAGGCAACATCCACAAAAGTACATGGAGTTAGCAACTTGAATCATGCATGGTAAGGTAGCTTCTACCAGAAGTATATTAATGCTTTCCTAAGCTATGATTGTACTGCAGCAGCATGTCAGGCTTCTGCTGTAAATCCTCACGATACTTTGGCACACCAAGAGCTTCCAGAGTGTACCTGTGAATCCAGTAGTCCAGACACAGGCACACATTCATGACCCTTCCCCTGACGCTGCTTGAGCTGGGACATGAAACCAGCAGAGATGCCTATCGGTGCGCTGACATCCCCACACCCGTCTGGGGCAGAAGCCAGCCCAGCCACCGTGGTCACGCTGGCACTCATTGCCAAGGCAATTGCCAGCCTATGACACAATCCAGTAGTTTTGCCTAAGAGGAGGCACGTCAAAAGCATGAAGATGAAGAGAACTGTGCTTAGCACGCTTCTGTTCCCACACCATAAATAAAGGAAACTGAAATATTTATCCAGAACTTCCTTGTGGTTCACAGTGAGTTTGCCTGGCACACTAGGTAACTGTTCTTGAAAAGGCAGAGCAGTGTTTGTGGTACCCAGTGCCTGATGTCCTGGAACATGGATTGTACAGGCAATCTGAACGCTCAGCATGGCTCACAGGAGCTTGTTACTGTAGTATTCCTTACAGTGTCACATATCAACCCTTGCCTCCCTCTGCAGCATCTGAGAGATATTTAAAACAATGGATTATGGC